>NW_027273876.1:492500-622500 GCF_046630095.1 Trachinotus anak | reverse complement strand
TCTACTCTTAGTGATGATGATGATGATGATGATGTTATTATAACTCCGTAATATTATAGTATTACTATTACTATACTGTAGTTATTATATCCGTAGTTATTGTCCTTGGTCAAAGTAAAGACTCTACTCAGTAATGATGATGATGATGATGATGATTCTACTCTTAGTGATGGTGATGATGATGATGATTCTACTCTTAGTGATGATGATGATGATGATGATGATTCTACTCTTAGTGATGGTGATGATGATGATTCTCCTCTTAGTGGTGATGATGATGATGATTCTCCTCTTAGTGGGGATGATGATGATGATGATGATGATGATGATTCTCCTCTTAGTGGTGATGATGATGATGATGATTCTCCTCCTCTTAGTGATGATGATGATAATGATTCTCCTCTTAGTGATGATGATGATGATGATGATGATGATTCTCCTCCTCTTAGTGATGATGATGATGATGATTCTCCTCTTAGTGGTGATGATGATGATGATGATGATGATTCTCCTCTTAGTGATGATGATGATGATGATAATGATTCTCCTCTTAGTGATGATGATGATGATGATTCTACTCTTAGTGATGACGATGATGATGATGATGATGATAATGATTCTCCTCTTAGTGATGATGATGATGATGATGATGATTCTACTCTTAGTGATGATGATGATGATGTTATTATAACTCCGTAATATTATAGTATTACTATTACTATACAGAATCAGAATCAGAATCAGAATCAGTTTTATTGCCAAGTATGCTTTCACATACAAGGAATTTTTTCTGGTGATTGGTGCAATTGATCAGCAACAGTGGCCTTGTTGGCCTCTCTAGCCTTGTTGATGAGGCTAATAGCAGATGGGAAGAAGCTATTTTTGTGGCGAGAGGTTTTGGTCCTGAAGGACCGCAGCCTCCTGCCAGAGGGGAGTGTCTCAAAGAGTTTGTGTCCAGGGTGGGAGGAGTCAGCTACAATCTTCCCTGCACGCCTCAGAGTCCTTGAGGCGTACAGGTCCTGGAGGGACGGAAGATTGCAGCCAATCACCTTCTCAGCAGAGTGGATGATACGCTGCAGTCTGTTATTGTCCCTCTCCGTGGCAGCAGCGTACCAGATGGTGATGGAGGAGGTGAGGATGGACTCAATGATGGAGGTGTAGAGGTTCACCATCATAGTCCTTGGCAGGTTGAACTTCTTCAATTGCCTCAGGAAATACATCCTCTGCTGAGCTTTTTTGATGAGGGAGCGGATGTTTAGCTCCCATTTGAGATCCTGTGTGATGGTGGTTCCCAAGAAGCGAAAATGCTCCACGGTAGCCACGGGGGAGTCACACAGGGAGATGGGGGTGGGTGGGGCTGGGCTCTTCCTGAAGTCCACTATCATTTCCACTGTCTTCAGAGCGTTTAGCTCTAGGTTGTTCTGCCTGCACCAGGTCACCAGACGCTCAGTCTCCCACCTGTAGGCAGACTCATCGCCATCAGAGATGAGTCCAATGAGAGTGGTGTCGTCTGCAAAATTCTGATTCTGATTCTGATTCTGATTCTGATCATCATCATCATTACTAAGAGGAGAATCATCATCATCATCATCATCATCATCATCATCACTAAGAGGAGAATCATCATCATCATCATCATCACCATCATTAAGAGGAGAATCATCAACATCATCATCATCATCATCATCACTAAGAGTAGAATCATCATCATCATCATCACTAAGAGGAGAATCATCATCATCACCATCACTAAGAGTAGAATCATCATCATCACCATCACTAAGAGTAGAATCATCATCATCATCATCATCATCATCATCATCACCATCACTAAGAGTAGAATCATCATCATCACCATCACTAAGAGTAGAATCATCATCATCATCATCATCATCATCACCATCACTAAGAGTAGAATCATCATCATCACCATCACTAAGAGTAGAATCATCATCATCATCATCATCATCACTAAGAGTAGAATCATCATCATCATCACCATCACTAAGAGTAGAATCATCATCATCATCATCATCATCATTACTGAGTAGAGTCTTTACTTTGAGTAGAAAAAGTAGAATTGTTCTCACTGAAACAGAGAAGAGTGAAGCTACAAGTAGAAACTGTCACAATAAGAGTGGAGGGAAACAGCCTGACAGACTTCACCTTCAAAATAAAAGCCCTCTCTCAGCAGCAGATCTAGTTATTATATCCGTAGTTATTGTCCTTGGTGACTTTAACAAAGGTAACCTCAACCACGAACTGCCCAAATACAGACAGTTTGTTAATTGCCCGACCAGAGAGGGGAACACTCTGGACCACTGTTACACCACAATCAGTGGTGCTTATCATGCCGTCCCCCGGGCTGCACTGGGCCACTCTGACCATGTCATGGTCCACCTGATTCCCACATACAGGCAGAAACTAAAACTGTGTAAACCTGTTGTGAGGACATGGAAGCAGTGGAGCAGTGAAGCCATAGAGGATCTGCGGGCATGTTTGGACTGCACTGACTGGGAAGTGTTCAGGACTGCTTCCAACAGTCTGGATGAGTTCACAGAGGCTGTGACGTCACACATCAGCTTCTGTGAGGACTGCTGTATCCCATCATGCACCAGGGTGAGTTATAACAATGACAAACCCTGGTTCACAGCTAAGCTCAGTCAGCTCAGGAGGCAAAAGGAGGAAGCTTTCAGGAGCGGGGACAGGGACAAGTTTAAAGAGTCCAAGTACAGGTTTAGCAAAGCGGTGAGAGAAGCTAAACGACTGTACTCTGAGAAACTTCAGCTCCAGTTCTCAGCCAATGACTCTGCTTCTGTCTGGAAAGGGCTCAGAAAGATCACAAACTACAAACCTAAACCCCCCCACTCCACTAACGACTTCCGTCTGGCCAACGATCTGAATGAGTTCTACTGCCGCTTTGAAAGACAGTGGGACAAGCCTGACACTAACCTCCACATCAGAGCCACATCAGAACCCCCCTCCTCCCCTACCAAAGGAACGTCTCTCTCTATCCTGGAGAGAGATGTCAACAGGCTTTTTAAGAAGCAGAACCCCCTCAAAGCAGCCGGTCCTGACTCTGTCTCTCCATCATCCCTGAAGCACTGTGCTGATCAGCTGTCTCCAGTGTTCACGGACATCTTCAACACCTCACTGGAGACCTGCCACGTGCCAGCCTGCTTCAAATCCTCCACCATCATCCCTGTCCCCAAAAAACCAAGGCCCACAGGTCTAAATGACTATAGACCCATTGCCCTGACCTCTGTGGTCATGAAATCATTTGAGCGCCTTGTCCTGTCCCACCTCAAATCCATCACTGACCCACTCCTGAACCCCCTGCAGTTCGCCTACAGAGCCAGCAGGTCTGTAGATGACGCCGTCAACATGGCTCTCCACTTCATCCTCCAGCACCTGGACTCCTCAGGGACCTATGCCAGGATCCTGTTTGTGGACTTCAGCTCTGCCTTCAACACCATCATCCCGGCTCTGCTGCAGGACAAGCTCTCCCAGCTGAGCGTGCCTGACTCCACCTGCAGGTGGATCACCGACTTCCTGTCTGACAGGAGGCAGCACGTGAAGCTAGGAAAGCACGTGTCTGACTCCCAGACCATCAGCACTGGATCCCCACAAGGCTGCGTTCTTTCTCCTCTGCTCTTCTCCCTGTACACCAACACCTGCACCTCCAGCCATCAGTCTGTCAAGCTCCTGAAGTTTGCAGACGACACCACTCTCATTGGACTCATCTCTGATGGCGATGAGTCTGCCTACAGGTGGGAGACTGAGCGTCTGGTGACCTGGTGCAGGCAGAACAACCTAGAGCTAAACGCTCTGAAGACAGTGGAAATGATAGTGGACTTCAGGAAGAGCCCAGCCCCACCCACCCCCATCTCCCTGTGTGACTCCCCCGTGGCTACCGTGGAGCATTTTCGCTTCTTGGGAACCACCATCACACAGGATCTCAAATGGGAGCTGAACATCAGCTCCCTCATCAAAAAAGCTCAGCAGAGGATGTATTTCCTGAGGCAATTGAAGAAGTTCAACCTGCCAAGGACTATGATGGTGAACTTCTACACCTCCATCATTGAGTCCATCCTCACCTCCTCCATCACCATCTGGTACGCTGCTGCCACGGAGAGGGACAATAACAGACTGCAGCGTATCATCCACTCTGCTGAGAAGGTGATTGGCTGCAATCTTCCGTCCCTCCAGGACCTGTACGCCTCAAGGACTCTGAGGCGTGCGGGGAAGATTGTAGCTGACTCCTCCCACCCTGGACACAAACTCTTTGTGACACTCCCCTCTGGCAGGAGGCTGCGGTCCTTCAGGACCAAAACCTCTCGCCACAAAAATAGCTTCTTCCCATCTGCTATTAGCCTTATCAACAAGGCTAGAGAGCCCCACTGTTGCTGATCAATTGCACCAATCACCAAAAAAAAAATCCTTGTATGTGAAAACATACTTGGCAATAAAACTGATTCTGATTCTGATTCTGATTCTCCTCTTAGTGGTGATGATGATGATGATGATGATGGGATCTGGACTCTGTTCAGGTCTGGTGGATCCTCTGAGGCTCCTTGAGTCTTAAATAAACCCAGTCCTGATCCAGTCCACAGTTGGACTGTTGATACTTTCCCTCCCTCTGGTTTTATTGAGGTGATAGTAAGGAAACCTTTGGCTCTGCTGTGACATCCTCCTCTTTCTCTCTCTCTCTCTCTCTCTCTCTCTCTCTCTCTCTCTCTCTCTCTCTCTCTCTCTCTCTCTGTGGGGCTCGACCGTGGTTGACTCATGCGGCTCAGCTGCTTTTCATTTGTCCATGTTTGAAGGAGGAAGGAGCCTCTTCATCCTGCAGATATGTGACAGCAGCAGTGTTCAAGTGTGGCACCAGCTGCTGAGAAAATATGTAATTATGACACAAGAATTTACATCAGTTTACTTTGGAAGAGACAATTATCAAAGTCAGTTTAGATCTAATGTATGAAAACTGAGCAAAACATACTAGAACAGTTAAAATTCTCTGAAGAGAATTTACATTTGTTCGCTGCTGAAACATGAAGCACGTGAAGGTCCAGTTTTATTTTGTATTTATTTATTTGTATTTTATCTTTTTTGATCAAAACAGGATTTCACAATAAAACGCAGCTGTATGTTTCACACAGAAAATATATAATTATCTGTAAATGAAATTAAAATTCTGAAATAATAAGATGGGTAATTAATATAATAAAGTTTATAAACGCAGCCGTAAAACTATGTTTATGAGGAAAATATACAGTTGTGTACATATATGCAGAGACACATTAAAGATCCATATAGTATAAAAGTAACTGACTAATTACATAGCTGACTCGTCAAACCTCTTCCCAACGACCAGCAGCTGGTTAAGAGAGGCTCATCCTCTGTGGAGCAGGAATCAGTCGCTCTGGGTTCTGATAGATGCTGGTCTGGACCTGATCTGTCTCTAGACCAGAGTCTGACATGAGAACCTGAGCTGAGAGGGCCGAGGATGGGCCGGCTCCCTGTCCTTATCCGACATTCACCGAGAGTTTCACACTCAGCTGCTATCAATCACATGCACACACACCCACACACACACACACACTGACACACACACACACACACACACACACACACACACACATACACACACACAGCGACAGTTAAACACAGTGTTTTGGCCTCAGGGTGGACCATAAAATGACTGTGTGTGTGTGAGAGAGAGTGTGTGTGTGTGTGTGTGTGTGTGTGTGTACTTGTACTTGTACTTGCTACACAGTAAGGACCAAAAAAAGTATTTTACTAACAGAGTGAGGACATTTTGGGAAAGTGAGGACATTTTGGCCGGTCCTCACTTTTTGAGACACCTTCAAATCACATGTTGAGGGTTAAGACTTGGTTTTAGAGTTATGGTTAGAATTAGGTTTAGGTTAAGGTCAGGGTCAGGGTTAGGGTTAGGCACTCAGTTGTGATGGTTAAGGTTAGGGTAAGGGGCTAGGGAATGCATTATGTCAATGAGTGTCCTCACAAAGATAGAAGTACAAGTATGTGTGTGTGTGTGTGTGTGTGTGTGTGTGTGTTATCAGATGTCCTTGTGTTTCTCTGTGGCAGAAACAGGAACAGAAGCTTTGTCCAAATATAGTTTAATGAAGTTACTTCCAGAAATTAGAAAATGAAGTCAGTCCCAGCTGAGTCTGGGTGAGAGACGGGGTTTACCTGTACAGGTCACTGGGCTGACACCTGCAGGTCATTCGTTCTCGCGACCGCGGCGCCGCCTCGTGATGACCACTCACAAGTCCATATTGTTTTATTTTAAAGATTTCAATGTGTTTTTGTCGTTGTTTGTTGTGTTCAGGTGTGTCAGGTTACAATATTTCAGGTGTTTGGTGCCCCCCCCACCACCTGCGTTCTTTACCTGAGGGTGTGATAACCTCCCCTCTGTCGTCCTCCCAGGTCCAAGGAGCTGATCAAGGAGGCCATCTTGGACAATGACTTCATGAAGAACCTGGAGCTGTCTCAGATCCAGGAGATTGTGGACTGCATGTACCCGGTAGATTATGGGAAAGATGCCTGCATCATCAAAGAGGGCGACGTGGGCTCTCTGGTCTTCGTGATGGAAGGTGAGGAGACAAACACGCATCACAAAGTCAAATGTGGTCTTAGTCTCAAACTGGTCTCAAGACACATTACTGGATGAGACGTGTGTCTGTCACGACGGTTTTCTGGACTCGTCTTAGTAACACTGACTCACTTTGTTGTCTTTAGTTTGTTAAGGTTTTATTTCAATTTTACTCTGACTTGTTTCAGACAAGGTTTTTGACCCATACTTTTCTTAGTCTTGAGGGTTTCAGACCTTGTTGGAGTTTTCAGGGGTCTCGTCTTCATAATTAGCTGGTCCAGATGGACTTTTGACTCAAGCTTGTCTGGTTTTCAGGGTTTTTTCAAGTCTGAGTCCTGGTCTGATAGAGTTTCTGACATAAATTTCTCTCGGGGGTTTTGTCTCCAGCTGGGGTTTTATTTTACCCAGATTTGTCTCAGTCTTAAGCGGTTTTACTCGTTTCACTCATCACTTCACTTGGACTACAGGGTTTTTGGATTCTGATTTGTCTTTGTTGATGTGTTCTGGACCTGGTCTTGTCTCAGTCTTTAAGGGTTTTTGTCCTGGATGCGTCTCAGTCCAGAGGGTTTTATCTTGACTCAGACTTGTCCTGGTCTTTTGAGTTTTCTGGTTTGTCTCAACCAGGAGAGTTTTTCACTTTGACTTGTTTTAGTCTCAAGTTTTTTTTGTCTCCATTAGTTTTTTTGACCCAGACAAAATATATTTTCATTTTACCTAGATATATTTTCACATTCCAAACTGCTAAATTGTCCGATCCATCGCAATCGTACTCCCCTGGAGCAAAGCACAGCGGAGCTACACGCTCACTACACAAGTTGTGGTCTAACATAAGCACACAAGGAGGGCAAACTTACACTCATCGGTTGGCATGTATCGGCGATGATGGTGCTAGTCGCAGACGGGACAGCAGGTTGAAGGGCAGGGAGGGAGATGGTAGGTTCGGCTCCATTCTTCAACTATTATCAGCTGTTTCATGAAACCGTTTAAAAACAATCCGCTGAAAAATGCTGACTGCAGAGGCGTGCAGATTTCCATCTTGGCTTTTTATAAAATCAATCCACCTTTTCTTCTTTTCGTCTTTGAATAAGGACACCACACCACTGGTATTGCGGCATCCAGGAAAGACACATTTTGGGAGGGAAGGCATGGCTAACTAGCTAGTTGGTGAATATTTGGCGAATCTGACCAGCAATAACTCGAGACCGAGCGGGAGAACCACTGATGCTAGTGTGTTCCATACTTTTATAGCTTTAGGGTCGGGGTATGTTAAGTGGGGGTCCAAGTGCGTCATCAGTCCCCCGTTTTGGGCCCGCTCAAAAAAATCCTTAACACAAAAATTATGAAATACAGTTTAACGGTACAACTGCACATTTCTATACCATACAAGATTCATATGTTTCACACGTTTTCAGGAATAGTTCTCCAACATATTTATTGTTTTTATAAATAAATCTGTGAATTTGCTTTACAGGATCTTGAAGGGGTTTCAGACTTGGTTTGGTGTGACTCTAATTTATCTTTGTCTTCAGGGTTTTATGACTTTGACAGTTTGACAAGTCTGAGTCTTTTTGACTCTTATTTTTTAATATGTTGATGGATTTCTTTCAGTTTGTTTAACTGTAAATGATGAAAATAATAAATGTCTGCCAGGTTCCAACAGTTGTAGTTGATTTTCAGTTGATGTCGTTTATCCAGTGAAGAATTTGTTTGGTGTAACTGTAGAAACAAGGACCTGCTTATCAGCTTTTTTCATCAATTTCCACGATGATGTGATGGTTGCTGGAATAAAATTATGCAGCCGTGTGGTCTGGAAACTGAAGTGGTACCGTTTCTTTTTAATGGGAAGATGCTGAAAGGTTTTTTGAGGCTTCCTGACATTTCCAGCAGCAACAGAGAAAGTGTTTGAAGTTGCTGCAGAAGTTTCCTGAAGCTCAGTTTGACCTTTAGGATGCAGGTCTCTCAGCTGCTGGTCTTCTTCCAGGAACGTGTCAGAATGGCGGTGTGTTGTATAACGTGTTAGAACGCCTGAAGGCTGCTGAACGCTCACCTCCATTCAAACACTGCTCTTCCTTCTCTCCTCTGTCTCTAGTTCCTCAGTTTGAGTTGTTTCCAGGTTCAACTTCTTTATTTTAGTTCAGACAAGAAGTGAAGAACTTGTTGGAAAATCAGTTAAAGTGTAGCTGCGATGAGCCGAAACATTCTGATCATTATTGATGAGGAAAATAATGATGATTATCTCATATCAGCAGGATATCTGGGATAGACAGACAGGAAGTGAACAGTCAGTTCTCGTCATCAACGTGTTGTATGTTGGAGAAATTTACAGCTGTAAAGACCTGAGCCAAGGACCAGAGGACTGGGGCTCCGGGTCAGTGGTCCTACCGGAAGGGGTCTGAGGGGGGACAGACCATGAACCACAGACAGGGTCTCAGGGGATGTGGTGGAGCTTAAAGGATCTGTTGTTAACATCTTGGTGCCAGTTACCACAGGGACCTCAGAGGTCTTGTAGAGTCCAGGCCTCGGTGAGTTGGAGCTGGTTTGGCGGCACGAGGACCAACAGGATGTTAGGAGGGCGGTCTTCACGTGTGGATCATCAGCACCTTCATTATATGAAACTGTAATGACAGCCTCATAGAAACAGGTAAACGGCTGTTCTGCTAACCTCCTGATCAACAAGAACAGCACCTGTAACCATGACAACTGTAGCCATCAAAAACAGTATCCTCCTGAGGGGCTGTGGGGCACAAATTCGTTGACCCCCAATGTTCATGTACATGTCTTGTTATTTCAGTGGTGCCAATCTCTAATGACTGTGTGTTTAATCTAATTTTGTAGATCAAAATGATGTGGAATAAACCAGAGGGTTTTGGGGCTCCTGGGGGTCTGGGGCCCCTGAGCAGTTGCCCTGTTTTCCAGGTTGTTAATACATGATGAAAATGTGACAAAAAAAAAAAAAAAAAAGTGAAAACTCGGCTACAACACTTTAATCAAAAGACTAAAAGTGAACTTGTTGCTGATGTCACTCTCTTCTTCTGCACTTTCTACATTGTCTTTTAATTTGAAAACCTTGTTTCTTCTCCACTGAGAACAGACCAGACGGAAATGACAGAAATGTAACTGTGGGAGATGTAAAAGAAAAGGTCAGTTTGTGTTTTCATGTGTTTCCTTAATTCCGTTTGCATGCAGGTTGTTTAAAGTTCAGATCTGCCCTCTCTCTTTAGTGATATTTATATCTGTGTTTGAGGTCAGTGTGTTGTATAAGAAGCCTGTTTAGTAACGTGATCCTCCCACTTAAATCATGGCTGATGTTGGTGTGTTTGGACTGAAGCTGCAGTCAAACGACAGTTTAATGTGTGTGTTTCTGTTTGACATACCGCTGATGTTTCAACTTATTTATTCATAAAAGTTTTATTTTATATAAGGAAAATCAGTTTGAAGACAAACTGCCTCGAGTTTTAAAGGAGGCTCCTGAGATTGTTAACAGTTTCAAACATCAGTTGTTAGTCAGCAGTCAGACTGTCCTGTTGTATTTTTGGGATAATTTTAATCTTTTTGTCTCAGTGATTCTGGACTCACAGCGGCTCAACAACAATCCGCCAGATGGCCAATCCTCTGTGCCGGTGGGTGGCAGCGAGCAGTGTGAAGCAACTGATGACATTTATACCTAAGAAAAAGCTGCTAGGCAGATTACACCCATGCTGAATTTATTAGCAAGTCTTTGCAATCTCAAAAATATCTTTTCATCCAATGTTATATAACAGGGATGTGAGGTAATTTGCAAATCAATGTTAAAATGGATCATTTTTGAATGGAGTCTGGATTGGGAGGACAAGGTTCAGAGGGACTGATGGATTTATGCTGCTCACTGTGTTTGTACAACTGATAATAGTGTGTGTGTGTGTGTGTGTGTGTGTGTCCACCAGGGAGTAAGTGGGTCAGTCCTAAAATAGGTATAACATAAGTATTACAGTCTCCCTAGTGGGTGAGTGAGCTTCAGAACTGCTGATATGTAGATAGAGAGAGAAGAAGAGAGCTGCTCAACAGGCAGCCCAACTCAAGTCACTCATGAAACACTCACTTCAACACACATCCAACACACCCTGTTAATCATGGTGGTGTTTTTAAGCTGTCACTGCTCTGCTCATTCTCTTGCTGTGTCGCTGACGCCATGCCAGTCACCCAGAGGCTCTGCCCCCACTGCTGCTGACAGTATTTCCAAAGCCCCAACTCCACCTCAGCACCCACCCGAGTTGCCAGAGTCAACCAGTCCTCCAACCTGAACAACCATACAGGTTGTTCTTATCAGAATGGAGCCAACATCAGAAGCATCAGTGAGCAGCTCTGTGTTGATGAGAGAGGTCAGAGGTCAGAGGAGAAATGACAGACTGGTTGGAGCTATGGTCACTCAGATAACCACTTTCTACAACTGTGGTGAGCAGAAAAACTTCATAGTGAACAACACATCAACCTGGAGGTGGATGGACTACAACAGCAGAGACCATGAGCTCTGAGCCTCTCTTCTGATTGACCGACTGTTTTCTGAGTGGTCCAATATAAATATATGAGTTCCTGTTGCCATGGCGCCACGGATGGCTGCCTCGGTGTGTTGGTGCGCACTCTTTTGCCTTATTTTCTTTGTAAATTCAGTTTTCTGCCTTGGTTTCCGGAGCTCTTTCACCAGAGAAGAGCTCATTAACATCAGAGAAACAACTCCAGTGGATTTTTTCCACCTTTCTCGACTCACCTGTGGAATTATTGGACATTTTGGTCAGAGGTCACTGACCGTTGCTCTCGCAGTGAAACGCCGGAGGAGAGGAAAACGTGCCGGTGCGCATGCGCGTCTCCGCCGGCGCGGACTCCGCACACCGCTCCCAGGTATCTTTCTCTCCAAGGTGCGTTCACTGCCCAACAAGCTGATGAACTTCAGCTACTGGTGCAGAAGAACAGAGACTTTTCTTCATCTTCCGTTCTGTGCTTCACGGAGACGTGGCTGTGTGGATCGATTCCGGACTCTGCGCTGGAGCTGGCCGGCTTCCAACTCTTCAGAGCGGATCGCGACACAGAGCTGTCCGGCAAAACCAAAGGTGGAGGAATCTGCTTTTATGCTAACAGTGGCTGGTGCAGAGACGTGACAGTGATCCTGCAGCACTGTTCTCCTGACCTGGAGACTTTCATCATAAACTGCAGGCCCTTCTACTCCCCCCGTGAGTTCACCTCATTCATCCTGGTCGGTGTTTACATCCCACCACAGGCCACAGCAGATACTGTGTGTGGAGCGGACCAACCCGGACTCCTTAGTTATTGTCCTTGGTGACTTTAACAAAGGGAACCTCAGCCACGAACTGCCCAAATACAGACAGTTTGTTAATTGCCCGACCAGAGAGGGGAACACTCTGGACCACTGTTACCCCACAATCAGTGGTGCTTATCACGCCGTCCCCCGGGCTGCACTGGGCCACTCTGACCATGTCATGGTCCACCTGATTCCCACATACAGGCAGAAACTAAAACTGTGTAAACCTGTTGTTTACAAGAACCTCCAAGAACCTCCAACTGCACCAATCACCAAAACAAATGGCAATAAAACTGATTCTGATTCTGATTCTGATATAGCAGATTTCAGGTAAACACTCAGAGAAACCTTATCCTGCAAAGTTGGATGGTGGGTCCAGGTGGGCGGGGTTTGGCTGAGGGCGGTGACTGTTTTGTTGTGACATCACAAAGTTCCAGAAGTCCTGACGGCTGGTTTTAAGGCTCAGTGTCTGAATACAGGCTGTGTGCATTTCTCTGTGGACTGAGGCTTTGATACTTTCACAGTATTAATATAGAACCTAGACCTGCTTTATAATCACAAACACATGGACATTAACTGTTCATTGTAAATGTAGTGTGGAGGAGGCTTCAGCTGCTGAACCTTGAATTCAAGTGTTTCATGTTTCAACTGCAAAAATTCAACAGTGAAATTTTCCTCAGAGAATTTGAACTTTTCAAGGAACCCGGTTGTGAACTGTTTGTGCATTAAACCAGACCAGGATCTTTCCCTGACCAGGACCCAGAGCTTTGAGAGAGATTCCAGTGGAAACAAACACTTCACTTATTTGTTCAGTATCAAAGTGTCTGTGACTGCAGACTAGTTGTACCATCAACTTCCTGTTTAAAGCTGCTGTTGAACTGAAAGAAACACAAAGATGTTGTGTTGAAGCTGATGAGAGGATTCATCCTGACGACAGGAATAATGAGTGTGTTTAAACTGTCAGAGGAAACAAGAGGAGAAGAACAAAGCAGATTCATGACCGGATGATTTGATCAACATCCAGTGTGTGTGTGTGTGAGTGTGTGTGTGTGTGTGTATGTATGTCTGTGTGTGTGTGTGTGTGTGTGTGTTGAGGATGGTGGGGGTCGCAGATGGCAGCATGGCAGCTAAATATAATGACTTCTGTCACAGGAAGAGGAAGTGATCCCTAAAAACAGACTAGATGGATAGAGTGTGTGTGTGTGTGTGTGTGTGTGTGTGTGTTTATGTGTGTGTGTGATGCTCATTAATTCTGTGTTTGGAGGAAGAAACAGATGCAGCAGTTTTGTCTCATTATGAAAAAGACGGGACACACACACGCACACACACACACACACAGCTCTCTGGTGGATGCGGTTGGCATGGCAACTTGTTGGATGACCGTATTTGGCGTTTAAAATGTTTTCACAGTTTGTAAATTTGGAATCAGTTTGTAAAGAAAGGAAGGAGGGAATAAAAAAGGAGGGAGGGGAGGATATGAGGGAACAGAGTGAGGGAGGGGGGAAAGGATGGAAAGAAGTAGGGAGGAGAAAATGGGCATTTAAGGAGAGAGGGAGAAGGAAAGGCAATAAGGAAGATTGGTGAAGAGAGAAGGAAAGAAGGGTGGAAAGTGAGAGAGAGAAAGACTAGGAAAGGAGGAGAATGAGGACATTAAAGGATAAATTGATGGAGGAGAGAAGACAAAAGGGAAGGTATGAACATAGGAAAGAAGGAATGAACAAATGAAGGATGGAAGGAAAAGGAGCTAGGGAAGGAGGAAAGACTGAATGATGGGGAGAAGAGGAAGCAAAGTGGGAGGGAGAGATAAGAGAGGACAGAGTGAGAAAAGGATGAAAAGAAGGAAAGGAAAGATGTGAAAAAATGTAAAAGGAGAAAAAGGAGAGTAAATAAAAGAATGAGGGAAGGAGGAAGGGAAGGAAGGAAGGGAGAATGGGAGTGAGAAGTTTAGGTTCCCCACAGATATAGTGAAACAAGTGTGTGTGTGTAACCACCCACACACACACGACTGATCCTCCACATTTGTACATTATGTAAAACACAGACTCTGTTTCCTGATCGTCTGCTGTTCTAACGTATCAGCAGAGATCTGATGTAGATTCTGTATAAATCAATATGTTCATGTTTCTGCAGCAAATACTTTATCAGGCGCAGAGAAATAAAACAGCCAATTAACACATATTAAAAACATAGTTAGGATAGCGGGCCCCTGCTCCAGCCTCTTTTTGAAGAGACTGTTGTTATTATTTGTAGGAAAGTCAAAGATATGGCGATAAAGAGACTCAACACAGCCACAGATACAAACAGTGACTATCTCTGTGTGGCTTCTGTATACGAGGGCCACACAGGTGGTGCCCAAGGGCCTGTTATCTCACGATTGGTTCATGTATCAGAGTCCTCAGGTTAACCATCAGACCTGAGTGTTAATGAACTCCAGTTAGAAACAGTTCGACCTGTGAGGCCTTCCACACTCTGTGTTTTAAATGGTCTTTGTTTAAATCTGAAGCTGGAGGTGAACCGAGGGGTTCCAAACCCAGCATCTGTCTGGACCATGTCCTATATTCATTCAGTCCAGTGTCAGCTGGTTTCAAGATCACATACACAGTATTTTACTACAGCTGAATTCAAGATGAAGCTGTTCTCATTTGCAGTTTTTCTCTGTTTTAGTTGTCATGACAACAGAACAAGTTTGAAACCTGGTCCGTTAAGACGACATGTTAACGAGGAGTCAAGTGGATTCTTTTGTTTCTTAGTTTACAGCAACAAAAATGGAAATCAGTATAACTGGAGGAGGTCTCACTCTGATCTGTTTTTTTGTCATTATTACAACCTCATGTTAACCCACTGCTCCGAGCTCAGACTCAAACCTGCAGGAGCTGTGAGATAGAGGCTGATTGCATCATGTGATCATTTCCACATGCTCTGCTCTAGTTTTCTTCTCTGACAGGAAGCTACGGGTCTTGAGGTT
This sequence comes from Trachinotus anak, assembly GCF_046630095.1. Lineage (NCBI taxonomy): Eukaryota > Metazoa > Chordata > Actinopteri > Carangiformes > Carangidae > Trachinotus > Trachinotus anak. Next base: position 607,629 of record NW_027273876.1, on the reverse strand, counting down.
GCTTCAGTGACACTGCTGGTCAGCTGGAGGTGAGCCGTGACTCATTACTTTATAAACAGACTTTGTCCTTCAGCAGAGCAGCGTCTGTGTTTCTGTACCTGAGAGTCTGATGTGTCGTCCGGCTTCCTCTCAGCCACCAAACTATATTTAGCCGAGCTCGCAGCGCGACCAGTCCACCGCTGTGGTTCAGAGGGAACTGTCTCTACTAAACCTTTGTTGGATTGTCTCAAACATTCATGGTACAGCCATCAGTTTAGTGAATGTCAAACCAATCAACACGTGTTCTGACTTCCTGTTTACAGCTCAGACGAAGCAGTGATTGATCAGCAGTGGATCAGTAGAAACTAGTTCATGTAAAACTGTGTTAAAATAAGGCCCAGACTAATGTTTCTCAATTAACCTCACACAAAGAAAAACCTGAACCAGATTAGTATTTGCTCTGCCCCCCCTTTGCCTTTAAACCAGATCCAGTTCTCCTCAGTACCCCTGCTCTCAGTTCTTCAGGTTGTTCCAGCCTTTTGGAGAACCTGCCTCAGTTCTCTGTCTCTTCATGTGATCCAGACTGACTCCATGATGCTGAGATCAGGTCTCTGGGGGGTCAGAACCATCATCAGAGACCAGGAAAACCCTCCTGGTCTCTGATGATGGTTCTCTATGACTCTGACTAGTCCTGCTGCAGCATGAATCTGGACCAATCAGACACCTCCTGATGATGATGATGATGATGATGATGGGACTGGCTCCTGTCTTTATTATTATATTTACATTTTTACTTATATAATTTATTATGTAATGAATTCACTGTTTTTTAACTTCACTGAGGTGTCGCACAGTTTGTGTTGTTGACTCACATGTGTGTAGAAATGTTACAAACACACTGAAGACACACACACACACACACACACACACACACACACACACACACACACACACACACACACCTATCTGTTGTTGAACCAGACTCTCTCTCTCTCTGTCTGTGGTAGTCGTTCGCCCACGCTCTGCTCTCCTCACTCTGTCCACCTCCTCTGTTAAACATATTTTCTTGAGTTTCCCACTCTAATGTACTGTGTGTGTGTTGTTGTGTGTTGATGCCTGGTGAGGTCAGTCTGGTCCTGCTGGTTCTTGCTCATGAGCACACAGGGCATTGAACCCTCAGTCCCAGCAGTGTTGGAGTGGTTTAATCCAGTGGTTGCGTCTGTGTGTTGTCATCACATGACACTGGAGCAGATGTGGTTTGACTTCACACACCTGGAATCAGCTGATGAGCAGAGAGGATGGAGGAGACACAGATCTACATGTTTGGTTTGGACATTTGTTAAACAAGTGTTTGTGCTGAACAACGCACACACGCTGTTTCCTGAATAATAACAATAATTATTATCATTTATTTATTTATTTCAAACCATAGATGATGATTAGTTCCTCATCAATTAATCTGCCTATAGATCATATCTCTGTCTGCAGCCTGTGGTGCTGAACTCCAGCAGAAGCTCAGAGTGAGCTGCTCCACTGCCGCCATCTTGGCAGTGCCTGACTCCGCCCCTAACTCCCAAGCTGATCCAAAAACTCTCCATCACTTTAGTCCTTAATAAAATGTAAACAAAATTCAGCCGTACAGGTGTCATGAAGGAGGAAATGATCTCCAGAGACCAGAACAGTTTCTGTACCAGGCTGTAAACATGTTTCCTTCTGCTGTAAAGTTGGACATTTGAACATGGGAGTCTCTGGGGACTGACTCACTGCTGGAGCCAGACTCTAGTGGTCGTTAGAGGAACTGCAGCTTCTTCACTGTTGATGCTTCAGGTTTCAGACCTGGAGGCTGATGATTGGACGAAACTGATAAAAGATCATATTGTAAACTTTTGTTGAACCTTTTTAATGTTGTCTTTGTTTAGTAATGATGAAGATAAGGATGAAGAGTAACTCCAGGCTTCATGACTCTCTCCTTTAATCACATCACAGCCTCTGAGGACTCGTTGTAATAATTTAAGTTTATTTCACTGTAATGATACAAAACATGATGCAGCCCTGAGATTATGAAAGTGTGTGTGTGTGTGTGTGTGTGTGTGTGTGTGTGTGTGTGTGTGTGTGTGTGTGTGTGTGTGTGTGTGTGTGTGTGTGTGTGTATGTGTCATTAGCCTGATGATCATTGCAATCTGCAATTACAACAGCAGATACTGTGTGTCTGTTTATCTCACCATTCACCATAATGATCACCACCATCTGCTGGTGTGTGTGTGTGTGTGTTTGTGTGTGTGTGTGTGTGTGTGTGCGTGTGTTTGTGTGTGTGTGTTTGTGTGTTTGCGTGTGTGTGTTTGTGTGTTTGTGTGTGTTTTTTAAAATGTAGTTTCATTTCAAAGGATGAAAAATATTTAGTTTTTCAAAGTTTAGAAAATAAATTCTGCATCACCTCCGTCTCCTTAGTAGAATTATCTGTAAAGAAAACCATTATTTTGTTGGACTTTGTCTGCAGGCTTCCTCACGGCACCAACAACCTCCACCAAGAAGGTACAAGGTGCTTATGTTGCCTGAGAGGCAAAATCCAGGGCAAAGATTAAGAGAAACCCTCTCACTCTGCTGGTGGAGCTGAAACTGTGAGATCACAACAGAACCTGCAGCAGCTTCTTGTTGCTGAACGGAGGACGCTGTGTCCCAGAGATCTGTCCTCAGTGCTGATTAGACCCTTGATCTTGGTAAAATGGATCATATTTGTGTGTTTGTGTTCACTGTGTGTGTGAGGAAAGGTCTTCAGCTGCAGTGAGATCAGTCTGTTTGGTTCTCAGATTTACTGAATCTCTGCAGAATCTCTCAAATCTCTTCTAAAATCGGCACAAACTGTTTGCTCGAACAGGAAACCCGAGTCTGCTCAGTTTTCCCTCTTATCCACGTGAACTCTTCAAAACACCAAAGTGTTATTGAAGGAACAACAGGTACAGTGAATACAGGTGTTCTTGTCTCTACATGGACATCTGTATGAGGTGTGTGTTTGTGTGATTGTTGTGAGTCACTTCTGTACTGACGCTGATCACTGACATTTCCAGTTTCCTGTCGTAAGAATTCGTCTTCATCAGTGTTAATCTGAAATGTCAGAAACACTGTGTGTTCAAATGCCAAACACACATCAGATAAACAATAACAGCACTGACAGACACACACACACACACCACAGCATCACAAGCAGTGTTGGAGCTCCCTCCTACCGAACAGTGTGTGTTTCTATATGAACAGTGTGTGAAGTGATGATGTGGAGACAGTGTTTAATGTTCAGCAGCTTCACACTAACACCTGAAGGATCCTTTTGCTCTGTCACTTTACACAGTCACATCAGTTACACCCACACTGATGAGTTTCAGTTTTCACTTTTACTACGTTTGTCTTGCGTCCCCACGACCCGGGAGTTCTCAGGCCCCTGAAACAGAAACAGTTCAACCTCCTCCTCCAAAGAAATCTGTTCACCATGTTCAGCTTTCACACTATTTTCTACAGCTAAGCAACCAACTGCAGAGCAGACAAGCTGCTTCCTGTTTACACCATCACACACACACCAAGTGAACATGGCTGGTCATGTGATACGAGTTTTCAGGCATTTTATTCTGAACGGAGATTATTTCTGTCTTAAAATGAAACTGTGTTAATGTGGACGAAGCTTTATCTGTCTAAACCAAATGTTAACCTTCGTGTGTGAAGTAACATATCATCATGATACTTGAAAAAATAAAGGACCAAGGTCCGAGCCCTGAGGAGCCCCACGGGTAGATTCAGTCTACAGCCAGCGTCAGTCACCCAAATGTAACGACAGAGTTGTCAGATTAAAAAGAAAAGTATAAGAATCATTTTTTACACATCAGTGTAACAACAGTGTCATTTAAACCCTGAGGAGCCCCATGAGTTAACCTCAACACTGGGACGATTGTGTATCTGTGTCTGCAGCTGGTTGATCACTTTGTTTGATTGAACCTCCTTCAGTCACGACTGCATGTTCAGAGCGGTGAGATTATTTGCCCTGGGTCTTTCCTCTCAGGCTGCAGACACACACTTAGCGCTGTCTTTCAGGAACTGTAACTGTGCATTAACAATACAAAGGTTTACACACTGTTACTTATACGTTATCAAAAGCATCATAACCCAATAACTCATTTTGACATAATTTTTTTCAGCAGTATTTTACCTTTATCCTGACAGACACAGTGAGAGGACCGACTCATACCGGGGCTGCTGTCGTTAGGACTTGGCCTGTCTGGTTTTCCCGCTCTACTCGGTGAGCCACCAGGACGCCCAGTACTCTGTAAAATTGTATCTGTTCTGTAATATATGATATAAATTATGTCATTAATACAACTGAAGAAATGAAATGTAAAGTAAATAAATGATTCAGCTCTGAAGCAGACGATCTTTGATATGCAAAATCCCTCATTTCTCTCTTTACACACACACACACACACACACACACACACACACACACACACACACACTGTGGACCGTGGAGACGTTGATTAATCAGACTTGTGAATAAAGACATGAAGTAGAGCTGCTCTGTTCCTGCTGATGATTTAATTCTTCTACACCTCAGATGTAATTTATCAACAGGTCATTTAAACTGTTTCAGAGGAAACATGAAGCTTGATTCATGTTTTATGGTCAAGCAACTCAAATCTGTTAGTGTTAGTGTTCAGGCTGTTCCAGAGTTTTTCCGGGTATTGGGGTGGTTTCCTCCTTTGTGTTTGGTTTTCAGGTAAGAGTAGACTGCCAGGTATTGTTTCCTGAACATGGCAGCTGTGCTGTGGAGAGGTTAGGAAGTAATCTTTGACTTGATGATTTTATTTCATAAAGTCAGGAGAGACAAATGAAAAACAGAAAGGTCCAAATCTGAGCAGCAGACGAGGAAATACCCTTACCTTCAGTCCAAAAACACTGGATCCTACATTTTATGAGAACCTCCCTGCTGCCACATCTATATTCTCCACCATACAGGCTGTCTGCAGTCTGATGACATCACTGTGACATCACTGCAGTTTCGTTTTGTCACAAACTAAACTCGTTAATTTCCTGTTTAAATCTTCCAAAAGTGATTTTCTTGGTTTTCTTTTCTCTCTCTCTCTGTCCTACTGTGTGTGACTGTCTCTCGCCCAGAGGGGAAGGTGGAGGTGACTAAAGAGGAGATGAAGTTGTGTACAATGGGACCAGGTAAAGTGTTCGGAGAGCTGGCCATCCTCTACAACTGCACCAGGACAGCTACAGTCAGGAGTGAGTACACTGTGTGTGTGTGTGTGTGTGTGTGTGAGTGTGTGTGTGTGTGTGTGTGTGTGTGTGAGAGAGAGAGCGACAACACAATAAAAACAGACTGATGACATCATTGTACTATGTGTGTCAGACTGTTTTAGGCATTTTAGGCATGAATGCAGTAGCATTGAGGTAGTTCCCATTTGTCTCTGAGCAGAGGATTCTTGGTCCTCATTAGCCTGTATTGAACTCGGTAGTGGAAAATGTCCTCATAAAATCCCCAAACTTGTTTTGATGTGAAGTGAAGTTTGTGGAAGTTTGAACCTAAAAGTGGATGAATCTTAGTTTAGAGCAGGTTTTCATCCCAACTCCACCTGCTGCCGTGAGCCGACACTGACCAGTAATATCCTCAACAAAAGTGAAGGTCAGATTTTCTGTGATATTTTGCTCTCGACTTAGGAGCTGGACAGAAAAACCTCACCGTCTTTAGACAAAACCAGATATTCAGCTCTAAACTAGCAGGTGGACGTTTTTCCTCTGCAGCAGTGTTAACTGTTTGTGTCCAGGCTGCTGGAGGAAACTGATCTGAGTTCAGGAGAAGAGACGAGAAGGAACGAGTCAGCAGGAAGAGTGGGAGTGACGAGGCTGCCGTCAGAACCAATAGAGCATCAACCACAACTCTGACAGCGGTGTGTGTCTGTGTGTGTGTACCTCCAACTTTTTGTCAGGGCTTCCTAGTAGAGTGCTTGCTAAGCAGCGGTTGCCAGGCAACACCATCCGGTCCAGCCAATGAGTTGAGTTTTGGCATCAATGTCTCTTGGCAACAGCGCTGGGTTCGAGGGGATTTGTTTCCGTTTGCTGAAGCTTTTTGCTCGTTATCTTCACATTAACACACAGCTCCAGCTGGGGTTTATCTGCTTTAATGCTCTGCTTTTACACTTCAACACAGAGCGGTCAGTGTCAGCTTAACGGCTGGAATATTTAAAACCGTTAAACTCTAAGTTATGTTGCTGCTTCAAGAATTAAAGTCAAACTTACACCAAACTCTGCAACTGAAAGTGTTGTTTTTGTTTCTTAAATGAGGGAAAATTGTTAAGGATTTGGTTTGGACTGAAATAAGATAATTAACTATGCAGATGTGGTTTAAAAAGGGCGGCCCGGTAGTCAAGGGCGTGTACCCTCGATGCGCCCTTGACTTTTTCCTGCATGTCATTCCCCACTCACAAAAAGCCCCCCCCCCTCCCAAAAAAAAGGGAGCTGCAGGACCTTTCACACCCAAAAGGAACAATTTTTTTATTATGTTAAAAATGGGTTAATGGGTTAGCAGTAGTAATAGCTTGATTGTTAGCTGTAGCAGTTGTGTTAGCCTTTGCAGTTGCACTAGTTGCAGTAGAGTGTAAGCAGCAGTACAAGTAATAATAGATTCAGACGTAGCACTACTAGTGGCGGAAATGTTAGCAATCGTGCCAGTAGTTGTTGTAGTAGTAATAGCAGTACTGTTAGCAAGTTAGTTTAAGCAGTAGTAGCAGTAGTAGTAGCAGTGGCTTTAGTGCTAGTAGTAGCAGTGGTATTTATTTTACATTTCAATCATAATTTCCAGTCTGTTTTCGACAGTTGTGTGTCTTTTTATTTCTGTGTGGACAAAGTTTAGCTTCACACTATTGTTGTGAGGACATTTATACATTGTGAGGACATTTTGGCCGGTCCTCACAACTTCAAAGGGCTGTTTGATGGTTCAGACTTGGTTGTAGGGTTCAGGTTAGAATCAGGTTTAGATCAGTGTTAGAGTAAGGGTTGGATTAGGCATTTGGTTGTGATGGTTAAGGTTTGGGCGGGGGGCTAGGGAGTGTAATATGTCAAAGGGTGTCCTCACCACTATAGAAAGACCAACTTGTTCGTGTGTGTATATTAGACAGCAGCTGCTTATGAATATGAATGTAATCTTATCAAATCATCTGCTTCCATTTCTGTTTGACCCTCTGACCCTCAACACACACATTTTACATTTTCTAATGTTCACACACATTAGTCACTAATAGGCGTGAATAATAACCACTGAACACTGACAAGAGCCCACCTGAAACACACACACACACACACACACACACACACACACACACACACACACACACACACACACTTACCTCAGCACATATTCTTCTCAGCGGATCATATTTGCTGCTGTGGAGTGTCTCCTGTTGTTTCCGTGGTTACAGAGACACTTGGTATCTCCGTAGCAACAGACAGCAAGCCATAAAGCAGTAGAAACAAAAAATAAAAAGTAATGACAAAACAGGAGCTGTGTGTTTTCACTTGAGATACAGAGTACTGCAGTAGTACTGCAAGCACTCCTCTAAAGTACTATGAAGTTCTCTGTAGTACTGACAACTACTGAAGGAAGTAGTCTTGAAGTCTCACTGATGAGTGCACTCAGATAATCTCTTTAAAGCCCCACTGGGACTGGATTTGCATCTCTAGTGGAGGAGGGGTAGACTATGTGTTCTGGTATTTGTTCAATTTTTGTATTTGTGTGTTTGTGTTTTCACTCCTCTGTCTTTGTCCTTAAAGGCCATCAAACGTTACTATTGCATTGATCTGTAAACAGCAATGTAATTGTGAAGTTCATCAAATTTTATCATGTTACATATTGTTGTTTACCTTAATCTTCAGAAGATTAAATGTTCATTTAAATGTTAAACAGCAAAGTAACTAGTTGCTGCAGCTGAACTACAGTACTTGTTTTAATATACTTATTTACTTTCTACCACTGACTTAAACAAAGGCAAGACAGTTTGGAGATATGAAGACAGGCACAGTTTATCTGTGTGTTCAAACAGCTGCTCTCAGACTGTTTATAACTTTACCTACGAGGTAAATCATGACCGGTGTGTCGGTCACTGTGTCTGAGCTCAGTGACTCCACCCTCCTCTGCTCATTAAACTGAAGGAGCATCTCCACGGTCACGCCAGTAACATGTATGAGCCAACACACACACACACACACACACACACACACACACACACACACACACACAGTGTACACATTCAGGTGGATGTCTTGTAACCATGGTAACAGCTGTGTCTGAGCATCATTGCTTAAATTCGTGGGATGACTGACAGTCTACCTGCACACACACACACACACACACACACACACACACACACACACACAAACAAACAAACAAACACACACACACACAAACGCACACACCTTTAACCCAGAATAGTTTGTGATAATCTCAGAATTGTCTCATTAGTTTTTGATCTTTGACCTTACAGCTCAACATTTTCTTACTGAAATTCAAAGACATTTATAGACACTTCAGTAATTTCATGTCTAAAATCAAAACAAAATGAAAACTCTTCAATTCAGTGTAAAATACTATAATACTGTAATTGTACCTGATGCAAACATGAACAGAGAATTATGAAACTGCAAAGTCCAAAAACAAACAAAGCTAATTTCTTCAACTAAATGTGTAGTGTGTAATATGTGAATGTTGTTTCCTGTGGTAATATTCATATTGACCTAGCAAATAACAAATTAATATGAATCAGTTTTTAGACTTCCCATATTCATTTTACTCTTAAAATAAACATAAACTCTATGTCAATTGCAGTATTACAAATACACTAATACCACTCAAAATCATATTTTATTTTTTTATTAATAGACTCCTTAGATATCATCATAAATGCCTTATTTGTGCAGTTTATCTGTGATGAGTCAATTTAAGCATGTTTTCAGGATGATATTCACAGTAAGCATCGTTATAGACACTAGAGGCTGCTATCAGAAAACATACACAATGTTCCAAATTCATGTGCAGATGCCAGTTTTGTTTTTTCTAAACAGTCAGCACAATTAAGGATGTTTTTTTTATCCTAAATAATTACATCACAATGTGTGTGTTATTACCAATAAAGATGGATGTAGCCTCTGTGATGTCACCCTCAGGTTTCTGAAGCTCAGAGTGAGCTGCTCCACTGTTGCCATCTTGGCAGCGCCTGACTCCGCCTCTAACTCCCAGCTAATCCATAAATGGTCAAAGAGGTGGGGCGTGTGTGGATCTGAGACTTTGGTGCATGATGACCAAACAAACCAAACAAACAAAATGACCACAGAGTTTTTGATATTTTGAAAAGAGCATAGGTTGTTCCAAATTATTATGCAGAATGGAGTTTCATTAAGGTCACCTGGTTAACTAATTAACAACCACAAGATTGATGCAGATTATCTAAAAACATATGAGAAATAAAACAAGTAAAAACTGAAAACTAAATGTTCATTTTACTGAGATCCTACTACCCACTATCCAGTGTATATACAGGTAGTTTTTAGAGGTTCAACAAATAATGAGAGGTGTAGTATTTCTGGTGAGAGCAGGTGTAATTATGTCCCCTCTGTGGTTTCATACAGAAGCTGTTATAAAGAGAAAGTGGATGTTGAGGTGTAAAAACCCAGTCAGTGCCTGAGCCACAGTCCCAACTTCATAAAGATGATATTAAAAAGCCTTTTCCAGGTGAGTCACAGCAGACAGAGACTCTTCAGCTGAGAGATGAGGAGGAAAACACTAACGAGTCCTGAATCAGACCTCCTCTCTCACAACAGCAGAGTTCAGGTCTCAGTATCAGACTGGTCTTAAATGACTGTTGGCTGCGTTCAGGAGTAAAAATGATAAAATAACTAATTGATCTTTGTTCCCTGACAAAGATGACAATCTGCAGGTTCATCTTGATCCTCCCAGCCATCACTAACTGGTAAACACTGGAGGTGCATTGGTTTCTATTACCTGTAACACCTGCTGTGACAAACAGATAAACTCCCTGCAGTGATGCTGCTGATGGAGCGCAGAGTTATTGTGTTATCTGTCCTGGGCTGTCCGGGGAATCGATCCTGCGTCATCATGAAGGTGTGATGTCTCCACACACGGCTCCAGACTCCTGATCCATTTCGTCTCTTGACTTCCTCACAGTGAGGCTCCATCTGCATCGTGGAGGTTTTGGCTCATTTGGATCTTTGTAGCATTAAAGTGACATTTAAACCATCTTTAACCTCTCCTCCTCCTCAGCGATTGGTCTGTTTGAATGGGAGACTTAGTCTTAGTTTAACCCCGGTACAGTCGACAGTTGGATTCGTGTCACTAAAAAATGTTTTGACAGTAAATACAAAACTGAAGCTTTTTCTACACAAACTGTTGTGTTGATATTTTGTGTCCCAAACACAACCTGACTTCACCTGATCAAACCTGCGCGATCTCATCTTTCATCTTAAATGAGAAGCTTTGCTGCTGGATGGATGCAGCTGTCACTGGTTAAACCACACATACGTGCAGAGATGTGTGTACTGTTGCCATGACAACACCTGCATACTGTACACACACACACACACACACACACAGCAGTGCTACAATTTTTGTTTTTATCTGTTCCAGCCTTTCACATGCAGATTAGAGAGAGAATGAACACGTACACACACCTACAATAATGTAATGTATTCATATATGCACGCACACACAGTGGTGTCATATAATAATGACATCCAGATCCCCTGATGTTTCTGCAGCAGCTGCAACTGAAGTCACTCTCATGTGGTTGGTGTGCAGCTGTGGCCTGAGAGAGTTTAACACGTCCATGATGTTTCGTATCACAGCTCTGACCCACGATCAGCTGGAAGCACTGACCTTATTTACACTGTGTCGTGTGTGTTCTGCAGCTCTGACCCATGTGAAGCTGTGGGCCATCGACCGTCAGTGTTTCCAGACTATCATGATGAGAACTGGCCTCATCAAACACGCCGAGTACATGGACTTCCTCAAGAGGTGAGCGCACTCACCTGCTACTGCAAAACACCTGACAGAAAAACTGCGGTTCAGACCCCACAGAGACGCTCACAGTGTCCCACTCCCACATCACACTCTGTTCTCTGCAGGTTTAAAGAGATAATCCTCAGGTTTCTGTCCTGTTTTAATCCAGCTCTGATCCGACTGCAGGAGAGTGAAGAGTGAGGCTGAAGTCTGTCACATTAGATTACAAACAGTAACTAACACTGCGTGTGTGTGTGTTTGTGTTTGTTTGACCACTAACAATGAAACAAGAGTCATTACTTCAGTGACAACATTAACACAGGCAGAATGTACTGCTGATGGACACTGATGTCCCACAATGCAATGCAAAAAGGAGACAGGGACGTGAAGGCAGCTCTGGAGCTGCAGCACAACACAACACGGCACATCAACACAATTAATCCAACAGTACGACACAAGGCAACACAGCAGAGTAGAGAAGTGGTGTCACAAACAAACAGAGGCGAGGGAAGAAAATTATTTTGCAGGATTCACACCTCAGTCTCTCAGGTGTAGGTCCTGTCTTCCATCACAGCTTGTTCCTTGTGCGGACTCTAAAGATACACTGTGTGTTTCTTTACACTCTCACCTGATTTCCTAAAAAGAAAAAAACAGCTTTCAGGGCTTCCGTACAAATATCAGGGATGTGAATTTGATGCTTTATTTGGGATGTATGTGTATTTCTTTATTGCTTTCTACAACTGGTTTGAATAGATTAGATCCTTTGAAACTTCTTATTTAGCAGCCACACAGAAGATAATAATGAACATTAAGCTGTTTAACTTAATAGTTTGTACATTATTCTCCATAGAATAAGCTTTAAATGAGAGTTTCACTGTTTACATTACACCTGAATGCTACTGTGCAAAACAGGTCCAGTAAAATTTAATGAGGAAAAAAATGTAGAAAATGCAACAATCATCAGTGGCAGGATGTCTGAGGTAAAGGAGAATGAACTGCTACCTGCACAGGTAAAAATCATATCAGTGCAAACACTCAGACACAGACTCTGATTGGTGAACTGCGTCATACGTCCAGATGTTGCATGAAACTTTGTGTGCGGTGACGAGAAGCAGCATCACAGCACCTCTGTCTCTCTGCAGTGTTCCCACCTTCCAGGGTCTTCCAGAGGAAACGCTCAGTAAACTGGCTGACGTCATGGAGGAGGTGAGACCGACACCTGCAACACGTCTCCATGGTGATTTCATGTATGTGGTATCCCCTCACATTTAACAGGTGAGGTCACTGGTCACTGCAGTGAGACGCCGGACCTCAGCTCCATATCACACTGTATGTGTGAAGCCGGTCTCCTAACTGGACTCTAAATACAGTGAAGATAGAGGAGAACCAGACTGTCACCTCCCTCCCACCTCACAGATCCCCTCCAGACCCTTTCAACACCCCACAATAAATAAGTAGATTTTAATTTGAATAATAAATTGATTTTACTGTGTTGTTTCTTAAACAGCGATGATGTGATGATGATGAAGAAAACTCCGCTGACACCGTCTTGCTTGTATATAAAGAGGTTTATTACAAAGAAGTCCAGCATCAAATCAAGCACCATGGATTGCCTGAGAGAGGAGTCGAAGCCAATATGAATCTCCTCTGAATAACTGCTCTAACTCCCCGTCTATATGAGTTGGTTGTCTTCCTGAACCTAAGACAACGTATGTGATCCATACCATAAAAGGCCTCATTCAGAGGGACAGTCATCTCAAAAACCCCTGGACCTAAGACCAAAAAAGGCCACATTCTCCTAAACAGAGAAGCACCCATCTCCCAGTGCATCCTCTGACCTGGGGCCCCTATCTAAACATACCAAACCCATAAAGTTACATATCCTATAGTACTTCAGATACTACAACTGCTCCAGAATATTTACAACATCACACCTCACATACATCTGTACAGTGCATCACCACATACAGACAGGGCCACAGCTTCGTAGACCGCCGTCCCTGAACTGGGACACAGCTCAGGGGCCGGCGGTCATATTCTGACAGGCATTAACATTAGCAGCTGTCGCTACATTAGCCAAACAAGCTAACGTTAGCCTTTGTGAACGTCATTGTTGATATAAAGTTAACAGCTGAGTACAGGTCTGATGTCTCTGAGCTGCTTCCAGAAGTTTGAGGTGTTTCATCCTTGTTCCAAACAATCCTTCTTCTTCTTCTTCTTCTTCTTCTTCTTCTTCTTCTTCTTCTTCACTTTGACATCAGACTAAGACACTTGTAGTGTTAGTATACTGCCCCCATCAGTCCTGGAGGGATCACATCTCCAGACTGACAGAGCGACTTGGTACCAGTCCTAATGACGCCTGTGCTCAGGACTGTCTTCTTCTGTGGTGGAGTCATTGTTTTAATCCTCCAATCAAACATGAGCTCTGTGTGTGTTTAGACTCATTATGAAGATGGAGAGTACATCATCAGACAGGGAGCCAGAGGAGACACCTTCTTCATCATCAGTAAGGGAAAGGTAATGGCTCTCTCCCTTTATTGATTATCATATTGATCAGCTGACTCATCCCGATCACCTGCTGATAAACATTAATCACACCTTGTTGACAGGTGAATGTGACCCAGGAGGACTCAGCCAATCAGGAGCCGGTACACCTCAGAGAGCTCGCCAGGGGAGACTGGTTTGGAGAGAGAGCGCTGCAGGGGTAAGCTCATGTGACCTCTGACCCCAAGATCTGAACCCACAATTTCCTTTTGAGGACTGTGGGGGGGCTGTGGCTAATCCCAGCTGACACTGGGCGAGAGTTGGGGTTCACCATGGACGGGTGGCCAGTCCATCACTGGGCTTAGACCTGAACCCTTTGCTTCTGATTCTGAAGCAAAGGGTCATCAGAACCCTTCAGAACCGATGTTTAAAAGACTCTGAACCTGGATGTTTTGTCCTGATGGTGGCGCCAGAGTTCAGGGGGACGGGTCACCAACATGTTCACGATTTACACTCATACACACAGTTCTGTGTGTGTACTGTAGTTATTTAGGGTCAAAGGTCAGGGTTGGCATGCTGCAGCTCTTGATTTCTGTGCTTCCCAGAGAAACACAGAAATGAGATTATCAGGACAGAGGCAGTTTATTAAAGGTCTGTGTGTGTTTTCACATCCTTCTGTCTTTGTGGGGACCAGCTTGTGTTGCAGTGAGGACATTTTTGGAAATATGTGTTGTAATCTTATTGTAAGTGTCAGCCTGTGTGACATGTAGCTTTACTGAAGGACAGTTATATGGAGCATTATTGATCTATGATTTATTGATGTTTATTCACAACAGAATAACAATGATGTCCTCGTGAAATCAAAGTCATACAGAATATTAAAATGTGTCTTTTGTGTCTTTGGGTTCAGATTTCACTGACTTATGACAAAGTGTGATTTTTGGACGTTGGGCACGAACAGTTTTCAAGCATCACCACTATCTGTGACGACCGCTGAGGTTTTATACAGAGCAGCAACAAATGAAAACGCATCACGGCTGAAACATGACGCAGAGTCACTGGAGGAAAAACTGAGCTTTTAAGAGATTTGAATTTTGACTGAAGAGAAACACAACACACACATGTACACACTAAAAACATTAAGTTAAATGGGTTAATGGGTGCTAAAAGCCTGGAAGCATCAAGCTGACATGTGTGTTGGAGCACGTAAATGCCCCCCCCACCCCCCACCCCCCCCCCACACACACACACACCCAGCAGGGAAATAAATCAATACAGTCCCCACAAGTACTGTTCTCCCAGTCTGCTAATAAGCCCCCCCCCCCAACATGTTATACTACTGGTTTACTAACCTCCTGCCGTCATCACAGCCGCTGCTAATTGGTCTGAAGTGTGTTTCGCTGTTTCCTCAGGGAAGCGCACGTGTGTGTGTGTGTGTGTGTGTGTGTGTGCTGTACTTTCAGTCTCCGACCTGCTGAGTGAGGAGATGGCATTTTTGTAAAGTTAGGACATTTCTTAAACTCTGTTTTTGGACAGGTGGGACATTTGTGGAAAGTGAATATGAGCGAGTCGACACACACAAGTAGTAAACATGAGCACACTCAGCCACTAGTGCTAATTTGGCACAATTTCATACTTGTATCTCTTTGTGTGTGTGTGTGTGTGTGTGTGTGTGTGTGTGTGTGTGTGCACGTTGTATCCACAGGGAGGACGTCAGAACAGCCAACGTCATTGCTGCAGGAACCGTCACCTGCCTGGTCATCGATCGAGAGTGAGACATAACATTGTCATAACGTTGTCATAACGTTGTCATAGTTTTGTCACAGTGTCATAATCAAACGAATGACCCATTACTGTCGACTTTATTTTGAAGCTCAAACTGAAATCATTTCACTGAGCAGTGAGTGTGAACTGCACCTTTAAGAGGTTTGTCCTGCAGAGTGCAGCTGTCTGCTGCCCCCTGCTGGTCCTCTCAACTAACTCCACACGTCACTCCCTGTGTCCTGTCTGTCCCTGTTGTATCATCGGCTCCTCTGACATCTTGAAGAAAATAAAGTCATAAATCTTTAGTTTAATCTTCACTATTTAACTTTGAAGCCTGATGCTTCCTGTTGGCTGTGACCACCACCAGTTTCAGGCTCAACCTTCAGGTTAAATCAGAATCAGAATCAGAATCAGAATCAGTTTTATTGCCAAGTATGTTTTCACATACAAGGAATTTTTTCTGGTGATTGGTGCAATTGATCAGCAACAGTGGGGCTCTCTAGCCTTGTTGATGAGGCTGATAGCAGATGGGAAGAAGCTATTTTTGTGGCGAGAGGTTTTGGTCCTGAAGGACCACAGCCTCCTGCCAGAGGGGAGTGTCACAAAGAGTTTGTGTCCAGGGTGGGAGGAGTCAGCTACAATCTTCCCTGCACGCCTCAGAGTCCTTGAGGCGTACAGGTCCTGGAATTTGTAATGACTATGAATAAAAGTACAACACAACTGCAGTATAGTAATATAATCATTATTCAGAGGTCAACAAGAATGAAGAACATATTCAATGAAATTATTTTATTCTGTGTTGTAGTTTTTCTGTTTCTCTCCAGCATCGTTAAAACCTGGACTCTTTCCTCCTCCTCAGCTCATTCAAGCACCTGATTGGTGGATTAGATGACGTTTCAAATAAAGGTTACGAGGACGCTGAAGCCAAAGCCAAGTAGGTTTAACACACACACACACATAAATGTAAATGTCAGAATCTGTTCAGCAGAGGTTTTTATCAGAACTTTATAAGTGATGCAGCAGATTTTATCACCACAGTGAAGGAGTAGAAACTGTTTTAATCACAGATTCATCACAAAGATTGTGTCGTTCCAGCTGCTCCAATTAGACCATGTGAAGATTTTCACATTTAACTGAAAATCTTTGTTTCAATCAAATAAAACATCCAGTTTCAAAACAGCTGTGGGGAAGTAGACAGGAAGTCTTTATCATCATCTACTGAGATTTTGAGACAAAATGATTCATCTAGTAAACAATAAGATAAATAATTATTCATAATTATGAAAATATTTATTTCAGTTTGCAAAAGCAAAAACAGATTAATACAAACCAAAAACAGAGAAAAATCAACCTGAGAAGTGTCGGTATGCTCGATTAGCTATTGTCATAATGTGTGTGTGTGTGTGTGTTTACAGCAGTAACTGGACCCTCAGTGCTGCTTATGTAAGAACAGCTAATAACAGCAGCTGCAGTCAGAAGGACACAGTCTTTACTGGAGACATGTGGTTTAACCAGAATATTAAAGGGTCAGTCTGTTGTTTTTCTGTCACTGGTAAAACTCATGTTCAGACCCAAACCAACAGCGTGTTGGTTCATTAGACTCAGCTCCGAGCCCATTGGTTCCTACTGAAGACGTAAATCTTTCTACTGATCCCACTGAGAATCAACAGTCTGGAGCCTTTTGTCCGGCTGCTCTCTCATTAGTCCCTCACTCCTCTGTCTGGTCCTCACAGGAGTAAAGTAACATAACATGGAGACCAGGTCTCTGTGGGGTCCAGACCAACCATCGTTCTTTATGACTCTCTGTGTTTGGACTCAATGTCCTGCTGCAGGATGAATCTGGACCAATCAGATGGCTCCTGATGATGATGATGATGATGGAGAGGAATCAGTTCATTTCTCTCACAGTATTGTGGATATACAGCCTCACACATTTTTACAGATGCAGAACATCACGATGTCGAGACATGAACCTCAGACAAGGACAGGACAGAGTTCACGGTGAAAATATCATAATGATAATGTGGAGTAACATCTAACAGCCAGGAGTGATTTCAGACACATGCACATCTATTTTCTTACATACACACACACAAACACACACGCACACACACACACACTCACACACACACACACACACACACACACAGAGTCAAGGTGTAACACAAGCTGTTGGGTCGTGTATCAGATGACTGACGGTCATGTGACAGAGTGAAGCTGAGCACTGTCTGTCATCTCCTCTTATGGTATAGATTCAATACAGCACACACACACACACACACACACACACACACACACATTTGTATTTATTTATAAAAAAATCTAAATGATGTAAAATTAATTTCCCATCATGCCCTCCCATGTCTTGGCGTTTTCCCTTGTTAATCTGCAGCTGAGGCCTCTCAGCGTTTTGCTCAAGGACACTTCAGCAGGGTGAAGGTCGGGGGATTTGAACCCTGCACTGAGCTCTCACAGTTAATCTCTTTCTCATGATCACTAACTATTTTTAGAGTGTTTATGTGTTGGTTTGTCCTCAGCATGCTGTTGCAACAGACAGCAGCTACTGTTTCTGCAGAAACCTGATTCCTCTGCGTTGGTTTCCAAGAATTAGCCTCGTCCCTGTGAGAATCACATACAGACACCTGATGGTGGGCGGTGATCACTGTGTTTTGGTTGATAAGTGTTAAGATTTGATTTTGATCTCGGAGGTGACGCAGCACACTTTCACACTTTCATTTCTACAAATGATGTAAAAAACAACAAACTTGATAAAAATAAAGTCAGATGTTAAACCTTAAAGCTCTAACATGAAAGCAGGAAGTGTTATTTGTGCCAAAGTTAATTTCAATCTTAAAAGCATCTTTGAAACAGTGACAGTATCAGATCAGTACAGGCTGATACCAGCTGAACTAAAATCTATGATTTCAAAGCCGTAAACACAACATCTGACTGATTATTGTCTAATAAAGCGGCTGTGTCCATGTGATCAGCTGCAGACATACACGATCACTACACTGGCTGTGTGGATATTTACTGGTGAGGGTCCTCAGGGCTCTAGTCTTGGTCCTTTATAATTTCAAGTTTCATGCTGATCTGTGGCAGTTTAAGTCTTTTTGTCTTTAAACTGTCCTGAACAACAGCAGGAGGTTGGTTGCAAAAACATAAAACCAAAGTTACTGTCATAAAGACGACTAACAGACTGTGTTCAGGTGATGAAACCTCAGCCGTACTGATCTGCAGAGGGACATTTAATTTGAAGACATTAATAAACATAAATGCTGCTCATAAAAGTGACTATAAAAATAAAGAGTGACACATTAAACACAGACAGGAATACACGATGAACAGATCTGCAGATAAATCAGGGGTAAATCCTGCCAACCTCTGAAGTTGAAACCTTCATGTCCTCTGGTTTTGAGGTCAGGACAGTTTGTCCTGCAGCCTCCTGTCTGTCTTCCAGTCTGTTTGATGACTGAGCTGCGTTTACTGGGTGAACCTCTGAGCAATGTTTCCATGTGCTAAAAATACCAGCAGCAGCAGCAGTAGCAGTGTCCTGCCCTGCGGGTTGTCCTCTCAGGTTGACAGACGCCCTGCAGGACTCAGCTGGAGCAGACGTGGATGAGTTTTGGCAAAACAGGACGAACCTTTCAGAGGTTTTCCTCTGTCATAGTTTCGGTTTGAGCGTGCTCAGTTGGACTTTCTCCAGGTCAGATGCACACATGGTTGAAGTCTAGATACTGATTTGGTTTTATTGTCCATCGAGACAAGCTGTGATTTTCTTTACCTGTGATGATGTTGTACTCGGAGGTTGTCTGTTCTGGATTCTGACGACGTCCCGCTCGGTTCAGGACCAGCCTCGTCTGTGACCTTAATGCACAAAGAGCTGGAGGATCTGGCAACCTCACCGTGCCGCCGGTCCCACCAGACCAAAACACTGCACTGCCACTACCACCATCACCCCTTGCCTCACCATGTAAACTGGAGGCGGAGCTCTTCTTTTGAGACGGCTCTCCTACGGACGCTGTGCCGAACGTTCTCGTGAGAAGGAAGAAGGTCTGGGTCCAACATCCATAAGTTTGTTTGCACTTTTTAAATTTTTGACCAAGAGATACTGTGGCAGGATTTAAAGGAAGTGGACGATTTGTGATTGATGTTTTTGTCTGTAAAATAAAGGACACAGCTGTCAATACCACCTTTAGAGTTCCAGTTTATTTGATGAAGTAAAGCTCAGCTGTTTGTGACTGCACAAGATCACATTCCTGACGTGGTTTAAAGTTCAGAAGATTTTTAGTTTGGTGATAAACTGGACTAAAGTCTGAGGAAGCTGCAGACGTGTTTTCAGATCCGCCTGCTCCAGAGCTGACAGATTAAGTAAAGTCTGGAGATGAGGGAGTTGATTCCTGTCCCAGCGAGGCAGCAGAGAGAGCGGCTCACCAGCCTCCCTGCTCCTCCTACCTCCTCCTTCTCCTTGCCCATCACCTCCTTCTCCATCCAAACCTCCAAGAAGTTCCCGTTTTTCCATGTGGTCAAATGCTGCAGGTATGACCAGATGTTTATTCAGACGGTTGGACGGACTCTAGATTGTGAGATGTCAGACCAAAGTGGTTCATCTTTCAAACTGTCTCAAAAAACGTTACAATGCCGTACTTTCCTGTGGTCAGTGAAGGCGCCCTGTGTTTTGTGTTTTCAGATATGAGGCAGAGAACACCTTCTTCTCCAGTCTGAAGCTGAACGACTTCAACATCATCGACACGCTGGGAGTTGGTGGCTTCGGACGCGTCGAGCTGGTATGACCTGATCACATTAAACACCTCAGATTACAGGAAATGACATCACATTAGGTGCAGAATGTCTGTTTTTGTCTTAATGTCGTGACACAGAACCAGACCAGATTCAGATCAGTCTGAAACCAGAAACCCACAAATTTATGACAGTTTCCATTTTCTTTTGAGACCAACTTTCAGATTAGTTTGAGACCAGTTTAAAATTTGTTGGTCAGAGCTAGTTTTAGGGTTCAGATTAGGTCCAGGCTTAAATTATGGATCAGTGTTGTGATCAGTTGTGATGGTGAAAAGAAGAAACAGCTCACTACAGGTGAATGTTACTAGTGCAGGTGTTTAAACTAGGAGTCACCACTGCCCATCAGTGGTTAACCAGACCTGGATGATGAAAATCCTCATCACAAACAAAAACCAGGACTGAAAGGATCAGGTGCTGACACGAGGCTGCTGCTGGTTCCTGTTGTATATAAAAGTATCTGAATGAGATTCTTGTTGTGGACGAGCATCAGTGATGCTGATCCTTATCGACTGTCCCAAAAGAAAGTCCTGGACTGGAGCCAGGTCTCCCTGGTCTACATTAACTTCTCCTGAACCTCCAGCAGGACCGACTGGAACCAGTCATGACGTCCTCTGATGGAACATCTGAGAGAGCGATCAGAGCTTTGTGAGGGGTCAGACAGTCTGGAGGTCAGAGGTCGTTTTTTTCCTCGGCGCAGAGTTACACTCTGACTAAAAATACCTCCAGAGGCCCGACGGGAAACCCTGAGTGGGGATTCCTTCCTGTTTTTGGGCAAACCCTCTGCAGGGCTTCCCCACCTCCTCCAAGCCCCGCCTCCTGCGGCACAGAAACCCAACCCCCGGTGCTGCAATGCACCACCTGCTACATCCCACCCCCTTTTTATTGAACCCTCCACCTCACCTGTCGTGTGCAGGTGGATGAGATCAGATCAAACAACAACAACACAGGTTCATAAGTTATTAAACGAATCTGCTGAAGAACTGATGAGAAACTCGTTAAGACAAAAACCTCATCAAGTCCAGGAAGTGAAAACCTGAGAAGCCGGAGAGAGAAGACACATCGTCTGGTTCTGTGGGTCATCACTGTTCCTCACAGAACCACTTAGAACCTGGAGAACCTGGGGGAGCACTGGTCAGTATGGGCAGACTCACATGATGACTGGTTTCCAGTTACCAGCACTTAGACTTTACTGGAAAGTTACTGCAAATAGCTGAGTGCCCACACACACATACACACATGCACACGCGCACACACACACACACACATACACACACACACACACACACACACACACACACACACACACACACACACACACACACAGAGTGAGTGTTGCTGACCCATGAGAAGCTGTGACCTCTCTGTCATGTTGGAGCTCAGATAACGTAACGTGGAGAATCTGTCCAGAAATAGATGATTGTGTCATGTTCTATTAACACCACAGTGTGTGTGTGTGTGCGTGTGTATGTGTGTGTGTGTGTGTGAGGTGTTTACAACTCCCGGTCAGCTGACAGAGGGAGCAGGATTTCTGAGGTTTCATTAATAAACAGCTGCTCCCAGAGCTCCCAATGAGATTCAATTCAATTCAATTTTATTTGTATAGCGCCAAATCATAATATACATTATCTCAAGGCTCTTTACAGGGTCAGGTCAAGGCCTTACTTTGTTACAGAGAAAAACCCAACAGTTCCCACAAAGAGCAGCACTTGGCAACAGGGGGGAGGAAAAACTCCCTTCAACAGAACCGGGCTCAGGTTGGGTTAGTATAGTGTATCTCTGAGGTGTTTTGGGCCAATTACAATAACTTCAGTTTTGTCTGAGTTTAAGAGTAAGAAATTACTGGTCATCCAGGTTTTTATGTCCTTAAGACTCACCTGAAGCTTGGCTCCTGGTTAGTCTCACCTGGCTTCATGGATAAGTACAGCTGGGTGTCATCTGCGTAACAATGGAAATTTATCTGGTGCCTCCTAATAATGTTTCCTAGAGGAAGCATATATAGACTGAAGAGCATTGGTCCTAGCACAGAACCTTGTGGAACTCCATGACTGACTTTTGTGATGATAGAGGAGTCATTATTAACATGAACAAACTGAAGTCTATCTGACAGATATGACTTAAACCAGCTTAGTGCGGTTCCTTTGATGCCAACCATATGTTCTAGTCTCTGTAATAAAATCTTATGATCGATGGTGTCAAATGCGGCACTAAGGTCTAGTAGGACAAGTATAGAGACAAGTTCATTGTCTTCCTGTGCAGCCACTTAATGATCTTTACCACAGTCTCGCATTGAGGTTCATTCAGACCCACAACTCCACACATTTAGACAAACTACACGCTCGTAAGTCTGTGAAACAGTCCTGGAGATTACAGGTGCAGGTGTTGATGATGATTGTTCTTCTTCAGGTGCAGCTGAAGAGCGAGGAGGCGAAGACGTTCGCGATGAAGATCCTGAAGAAACGTCACATTGTCGACACGAGACAACAGGAACACATCCGGTCTGAGAAACACATCATGACCGAGGCGCACTCCGACTTCATCGTCAGGTCAGCACAGTCACTTTAATCATCATCATCATCATCATACCACCGACCTCACTGATCATCAGGACACGCATCTGCAGCAGCAGCTTAACTCAAGGTCCACTTACTGTCTTTTGACAGAGCTTTAAATCAGGCCTCACAGTCTTCATCAGCAGTTTTCATCATGTGACTGAGTTCAGACTTTAAAATAAATCAATGGTCTGAGAAAACAGAAACAGAAGCTTCAGTGGTTCCTGTCATCCAGGTTTTCAAATTAAAATCCTTTTCATCAACTATGTTGAATTTAGCACTGCCTTTAAAAATAAAAGCCTCACTGACCAAACTGTTAAAGGATTTTAGTGAACATCATTTAGGCTAATTAATCATTGTGGTTTTCAAAATAAAAGAATTGGGTTTGTTTGTCACTCTGACCTGATAATTGTTGGATCTTTCAAAATAAAAGTGTAACATAAATATAAAACACATGGGCACAGGATACCACCGAAGAAGGAAACTGTGCATTAAAATAAAACCTGAAAACAAAGATGGATGTTTCTGTTTGTGAGTCACAGGTTGTGTTGTTTGTGTTCAGGTTGTACCGGACGTTTAAAGACAGTAAATATCTGTACATGCTGATGGAGGCCTGTCTGGGAGGAGAGCTGTGGACCATACTAAGAGACAGGTACTCACCTCACACAGAACTGGGTCTGTACTTCACACCACAGGTCTGAGGCTGATGCTGAGTCAACTTTTATTAATGGATGTTTATTTTTAAGAGCTGAAACAACAATTTATTGATTAGTCAAACACTGATGAACAAAAGGTTTTAATAATAATTTTTTATAAATTTAATAACAGTATCAGCTGCTCAAATCTGAAGATTTTCAGATGTTCACGTCACAGAAAACTGAATCTGAGTGAGACGTCCGGACAAGTCTCCCTGGAATCTGGGAAATTTGGATGGAAATCTTTGACTAATATCTGACATTTTAGAAAAACTAGGTGAATAATCCATTAATACAGAAAATAATCAGCAGATTAAAGAAGCCATAAAAAATTTCAATACACATCTGGTCTGAAAAGTCAAAATGGCCCAAACAGTCAGACCGAGGGGCAGGAAGTTCCCCCCACAGTCCTTCAACCACCAAATTCTTGTGTTTCAGGGGTTCGTTTGAAGATTCGACCACCAGGTTCTACACGGCCTGCGTGGTTGAGGCCTTCGCCTACCTGCATGCCAAAGGCATCATATACAGAGACCTGAAGCCTGAAAACCTCATACTGGACAGCCGAGGATACGCCAAGCTGGTACACACACACACACACACACTCACACAGACACACACACAGACTTTCCTTCCAGTCTCTCCTGAACAGTTGAGACGCTGCTGTGAAATGAAATCAAAACTGTACAGAGAGCAGCAGCAGCCTGATCAAAAGGGTAAAAATAAAACCAGAGTGTGGTGAGTTTCAGTTCAGTGTCGTTTTTCCAGGTGGACTTTGGTTTTGCCAAGAAGATCGGTTTCTGTAAGAAGACATGGACGTTCTGCGGGACGCCAGAGTACGTCGCTCCAGAGATCATCCTCAACAAAGGTCATGACGTCTCAGCAGACTACTGGTCCCTGGGCATCCTGATGTATGAGCTGCTGACCGGCAGGTGAGGACACACACCTGTAGAGTTCAGTAGAGTCAAACCAGTAACGTCGTGCCCTACAGTGACTTTTTGTGTCTCCAGTCCTCCGTTCTCAGGTCCAGATCCAATGAAAACCTACAACATCATTCTGAGAGGCATCGACATGATTGAGTTCCCAAAGAAGATCACCAAGAACGCTGCAAACCTCATAAAGAAGCTCTGCAGGTGGGGGGCTGGGGGTGACCAGACTCAGGTTAACTGTAGAGTCAGAATTTGTTGTTTTAATCTCCAGAAAAAATCTGTTTGTGTTGACAGAGATAATCCTTCAGAGAGACTCGGAAACCTGAAGAACGGAGTCAAAGACATCCAGAAGCACAAGTGAGTGGGCACGGAGCCGTCCACATACTTTTGGCCTCACAGTATAGTCAGTAGTCGTCAGAAGTTTCAGTTGTCACTTTATTCTGAATATGAACAGGAGGTAAAACTGATCCTTCTCTCCGTGTGTTCAGGTGGTTTGAAGGTTTTAACTGGGAGGGTCTGAGGAAAGGAACTCTGACTCCGCCCATCATACCTGACGTGAGTAGAAGCAAACTTCAATATTTTTTTTTGCTAATGGAGAAAACCAAACCCATTTTAGGCCTTTGACAAATGAAATACACTGAATTTTTAAATGTCTAAGGTTCCCAGCATGCAAGACCGTAAATGATCGGGAACACAGTTCAAATTCAATCTGTTGTTCTCTCTTGAACTTTATGTCTCAGTATCTACACTGACCATTATCGATAAAGAAATATTTGAATGAAGAGGTTATAATCCCACCCTCATAAATGATGGTGACCATCAGAGTTCAGGACACATGGTGACACCTGAGTTGTCTCCATTTTCTGATCTTAGATTATAATTTAGAAAAAGTAAATACTCAATAAATCTGGTTACTTCAGGCACCTTGGTGACCTTGTGACTTATGGGGTTAACCATGAACCCAGTCTGAGTCTGGCTGGGTACACCTGTCAAACATTTTGACCTTTACCTTTGACGTCTTTATCTCCTGTCATCTCTCCACTACAGAGCTCTAATTAAGTCACAAAATGCCCCAAAAGTACTTTTAAAAAACAGGGTACTTCATTATATTGATGCACCCAGGCCTGACCACTGATTTTTAACATTGTCCATAACAGTGTAACACAGCCAAAACATTAAAGGGTAAATACTGCAATACTTGCACGTTTGACTATACATCCTTCTCTCCAGGTTTCCTCTCCAATTGACACCAGTAACTTCGACAGTTTCCCTGAAGACACAGACGAACCGCCGCCAGATGACAACACTGGATGGGATTATGACTTTTAAATCAAATCCAACATCTCAAACTCAAACTCAAAGCCTGAGATTCCACAAAGACAAAGAAGAGGAAGACTTCATCCCAGGCTGAATAAAGACGAGCTTCGTGCCATTTGGTGGATGTATCTACCTGAGGCACCTTTCTGTGTTGTTTTCAAGCATGGCTGGACCCTGTGAGAATCAAACCCCTGATGTTTTGTAGCCAGACCATGTCCTGAACCTGAGAGCTGAAAGATGACTTCATCATCTCTTTTGGTTCAATAATCAAACAAACTGTCTGTTCATGTGAACAGTTTGTCCCTGTTTCCAAGACCAGGGACAAATTTGCATCAAGCCTCTCAAAACAGGAATTAGGAAGTAGTTTCTCTTGCCTGGTCTAAAGGGGTACAAGCTTCTTCTTGACTTTCATGACTTTCATGGAAAGTCATCTTACTTCCTCCAGATCCTCCAGAGAGCTGTCAAAACTCTGGAACATCATCACTTCATCCAGAAAAATGTGACAACAATCCGAGCTTTTTCAAAGATTGTTTCTGTGAACGCAGAACGACCCTGATTCCTTGTTTGGCTGTGGCTGAACTTTGGGTACATCCATCCATCAGCAACAAAACACACAGTGTGGGTCTTTCTTTATGTCCCATATATTGCTGCAAGTGTTTCTCAAGTTTCTAAGAGCAGGAAATCAGTCCTAAAAATCTTTTTCTGTAAAAAGGTACCAGCAGGTTCTTAACTTTCACATCCCAGCTCCCTAATCCAGATTTTAGAGAGCAGTTAAAAACTCAACTCCACAAAAACAAGTCAACAGTGCAGCAAAAGATGTTTATGCTATGCCTAGGAGTGACTTAGAAATATGAACCCAGAACAACACAGATTCCTTGCTTTGCTGCATTTTAACTTTGGGTATCATCACCCATTAACAGTCACTCACACATTATAGGCCTTGCTTAATGTCCCAAATAATGCTGCAACACTCAGAGGAAGCTTGGATGTTCACCAGTTAGCCAGAAATCTGATGCTTAAACCCATCAGTGAAGTTACCTGATGCTCAAGCTGGAACATCCGGAGGTGTCGAAATCAACTTGTCACAAAGTGCTTTCCAGATAAATGAACAAGGCTAAATTATCAAAGTGGGAAAACTGGGGCAACTGCACAAGACTTCAGACCCCCATGCCCCAAAGACCCCAAAGACCCCAGATTTTCTTTGAGGCCATTACTTTGTGGTAGTTTCAATACAAAGTTGTTGAAATATGCATCATTATAGGCCCTGTCTTATTGAGGGGCCCTGTGTCAAAATCTATTTTAAATAATACCTTTAATATTTCTGTTGATGTTGTGCTAACATGGTGCATATCGTTCTACAAAATTGAGTTTAATCCACTTGATATACAACAAACCTAGAGCAGAGTAGTTTAACAGCTCAGAGGTTCTGTTTGGTTTCTGGGACACTGGCCACAGTGGGTTGGGAAACATTTATGAGTTTGGTCTGAATGGGGCCCACAAATCATTTTTGCCACAGGGCCCCCTAGTGGCTTAAACCCTCCCTGGTAACAGAGGACCTAACATGGTTAAAAATAAGTCAGTACAACTACTGTTTCTTGAAGCTGACAAAAGCCTTCAAATCGTCCCTTCAGATACCTCCTGAGGAAATTACAGACACTACAGACATGTTCTCTGCAGCCAATTGAAAGCCTCTGCTCCTGTCAAGTGTCCTTGATCACTGGCTGACACTTGAACTTTGACCCCTCTAAAGGAGATGGTTTAACTACTACTTATCCTGTGACATCTGGAGTTTGTGTTTTGTGGTCTACCGTAGGTCTAGTTTAGGGGAAAGTTAGGGACTTTTCTGACACTCCATGCCCAGGGTCTGGTTCTCTGATACCAGACTGGAGGATGTACGAGTTCCCCTGTTTCTGTGGGTGAGTGACAATGAGACTCCACAGACCACAGGAGGAAAACTGAACTGAAGACTGAACAGACAAGCTTAAGGTCACCATGATGCCTTCACTTCTCATTTCATTTTCGGGAAATGTTAAATCCAAAGCCAGAATGAGAAAATGTTTGGGTGCAGCAGCTGTTGTTGCCCCCTAGTGGATGTTGATACGAACCTTTCTACTTTTAACCTTTTCTTTCTATCATTCTTCATGTTGTGAATCTTTGAATTGCAGTATGAGAACAGATATTTTGTACATATTTCCCAGACCACCTACATATTTTTGCACACAGCCACAAACACTCCATTCTCACATACACATGCACGACTTGGTTGAATTTCTTATTGTTTGTTTCAAAGTGTTTGAAGACGAGAAGGTCTCGGGATGGATCTGAGTATTCGTACAGTGTCTTTAAAGCTCATGGTGTACTTGCTTTTTAACAACTTGGTTTCAGACCTCTGAATCATTTCCCCCATCTCATTGATTTAAAGGGGACTGGTGCTGGGCTCATTAAAGGCTGCTTCTCCATTGGTAAAAAGAAAAAACAACCAGAGCTTAGAGGCGGAATTAAGTACCAGAGCCAAAAACAAGTGACACACCATGTGTTACTGTAAAGGGTCAGATATACTCAAAGATGGACATGGGCCAAACCTAAAACTGTATAAAAAAAATCTGGATAATTTCTCTAAACTATTCAATTGATCAGATGATCATTGAAGCTCCTGTAAATGTCTTTTACAGCTTATTTTACGCTGATCCTCGTGACCACACAGATATGGAAAGTATAATTCAGTCTTAGGTTGACATAAAGAAATGACAACTCTTAGACACAATTCTGCGACCGCGTGACAAAAACTGCTCCCAACACCTTTATCACAGTCTTTGTGTCTGAAAATGACATCGACATGAGGGATAAGTTAGTCACTGACCATCAAACACAGACTGTGTTAAAAACAAGTAAATCTGTGCTTTAGAAGAGACTGAAGAGATCTGAAATTTCACATGCTGATGGTAACTTTGACAAAGTGAACATTTAGAAACATTGAGTTGAAGTAGATGTGATGACTCTGGTTTGTGTTGCATCCATAAGTTTAGTCTTTAAAAGTGATTCATCTGTTTATTTCAGTTTGTATTTAAACAGTATTTTGTTGCCTTTTGTAGAAGCAGCTGATAGTTGTCTCACTTTGGTACGAAGCCTCTGTCTGATTTTGCTGTTATATTCTTGTGAAAATGGTCAGCGATGTGACTTCAGTGAGCTCTGCATGAAAATCTTGGTAACAGCATGTTCAGTTTTCACCACCAGAGGGCAGAATAGAGTCAGACACTCAACAAGCAGTGCTGGGCCCATACACCAAAATGTCAACATTAAGGGAAAGAATCAGAACATAGTTAGCCTAGCTTAGCATAAAGACTGGGCAGCCTGGCTCTGTCCAAAAATACTCCTACAAACACCTCTAAAGCTGACTGATTATGAACACGTTGTACCTCATTTATTTAATACACACACCAACAGAAAGGTAAAGCCCACATGGGAAGTATGAGTTCTTAATCACATAAAACCCCCATGGAATATATGTCTGTTGGGAAACCAGTGAGGGATCAAAACCTTGTTTCTGGAGGCTGAGATCCCAGATTCTTACTGCAAATAAATACACCTACCATCACCTCTAAATTTCACCAATGGAAACATTACATCTCATTTGTTAAACTGACACAGAAGTGAAACCCATGAACTTCAGTGCTGGAACCAGGCTGGTGTAACATCCCATCACGTGTCCGGCTGAGTTTAAACAGGCAGAAAAACGACAAATGTTCAGCTCTGACGGTGAAAATCAGAACCTCAGCTGAAAGATGAGTTTAAAAAAATATGTGTTTGGACCAGAAGTAGAAATATTCATGTTCATATTGATTCTTAGTGATGATATTTTGTAGTTATGAGTTTGTCTATTGAAGCTGGAGTGTCACTGATTTATTTGTATATATTGGGAGTATAGTGTTTTATGATGTTTCAGCTGATTGTAGATCATTATTATTATTATCATTATTATTATTACAGTGCCTGCTGTGGTAGCTGAAGAAACTCTCTGACTCTCTTGCTCTGTCTCAGTTCAAAAAAGCTTTATGGACGTGACTGTTAAAAACAAAACAAAACAAAAATAATTTTGCCAAAGCAGATCTGTTTAAAATAAATAAAAGCTGTAAAAAAAAAAAGTGTTGTGTTCCTTATTTCTTATAATTTGAAGTTCATTACGTTGCATGTCATAGTTCACATTCAAAAGACAATTTTAAGCATTGTTGTGTTCTTGTTTTTGGTATGGGCTCTTATTTTTTGTTTTTGCCTGTAATGATACATTTTCAAACAGATTTTAAATTTTATTTGATTAAATTATTTCATTTTAACATATAGAACCTGCAAGTTTATAACTAACTACAGAACTGAGATCAGGAGTCAAGTAAATGTAACTGGTCCAGTTTGCCTCAGTCAAGTACATTTTACTTTTCATTTTACTTTTCATTGAACATACAGAAATATCAGCAACAAGAACTTGCACATGTATATTAGTAAATTACCCTGTCAACATTGTATTATTAAAATACTGGATCATTGTTTCTAGTTTAACTTCTCTCCTCTTTCGCCACGTATTTCAATATTTTAGCCGTTGTTTTGTCTTTTATTTTGAAAAGCATTTTGTTCATTGCATTGCTCTCTGCAGGTCCTAACCCTAACCCTGTTTTACCAAAACACCAATATCACAGAGACCAATGTGTTTAAATTCTAAAATGTTTCAATGAAAAGTGAGAACACTTCACAATTGTATGTGTCATCCTTGTGTACAGGGCCATGCTAATCTTCTCTGTATCGTTCCCAGTTTATTACATGTGTTACAGGTTGTAACACAACTGCTCTCAGACCAGATCTCTGTTTAGAGGGGGGTCAGGCAGCATGCAGTCTGAGTCACGGTTACGGCTCAGAGGGAAACTCGATCAGAACAGATCAGATACAGCCCTGAGTACTGATGGACATGGTGGGGTAGGGACTGGACTCACTGACTCCCACCCTCTTGTAACGGCTGTTTATCAGGTCACGTCGTGTTCAGCTCCTGTGTGTGTATCTTTGTCTGAGTCTGAGCATTTCATACATTGTCCTTTTCTCTCTGATGAACTTCATTTATAATTTTATAAAGTTACAGTGGCTGATCCTGACGCCAGAGGGGCAGAGATATATGCACCGAACACAAGATAAATTACAATAAATAACAAAACAAAAACAAACAATGAAAAGGTGAAGAAATAAACTGTTATAGTCTGTTTCAGAAGAAATAACAAAGAAATGATTTCATTTAGTTTAAGAAATCATTGATTTAAAGAAAGTGTTTGCTTTAATTAAATGTTGAGTTTTTATCTTTTATCCCAGTTTCTTTCAATGCCATTAACCTGCCTGTATAACATCCACTCACAGTTCCAAACGCCACACAAACGTTTCAGGAAGTGAAACCTGTTTTCATCTCATATTAACTTGTAGTTCTGCAAAGTGCCGCCAGGGGCCCGTGTGGCCCAGGTCTGTGCAGGTGAGGAGTCGGATTTGAACTAAAACCTGATTATTTTTATTCAGTATATTGATGCGGTTTGTATCACGTTTTCTTTTTACACCGAGTCCTTCTCAAAACAAGCATCTCGCATTTATATGTAGATATTTCCAAAATATGTCATAACATTAAAAATCCAACAATTTAATGTTTTGTTCATCGGCAAATTTTCAAACATCGTCAACATGACTAACTGTTCCTGAATCTGGAGGCAGGACGGAGAAATTCCGTACAGCACAGAAAAGCAGCCGTGGACACACTGACACCGACGCCCGGAGAAGCCTGCTCCTCACTTCATCTACAATAGTGAAGGCTACCAGCTAAATGTAAATGTAAGCATTTAAAATGCCTTGGAGAGTTACTTGTAAGCCGAATGAATCAAGAGACCTAAACTGATTGGGAAATCTCAAAGCCGTCTTAAAAAGATATTTATGAGTCGCCCATTAACAAGGTATCATAAATTTACATGATTTCTAAACGGAGGCTGGCGAGCCGTTCACAAAACCGCTGCCTAAAGCGGCTCCTGCTGTAATCATGTCAGTGCAGTGAACACAGTTAAATACAGAGGAAAATACACCTGAGCGATTTAAAATGTTTCAAAATCAAGAATTCAGCTCAAAAACAACCTGCCATATTTAATATAGAGATTTGAACAAAATCTATAAATATCTAATAATTTAATGTTGACTCGTAACAGTGGGCCTACAGGTTTCTGTTTGTATCATTTACTTCTTCTCTCTGCAGGTTTAAATGTTCTTACCGCCACCGCAGCTGCAGGTGTTTGAGCAGCTTCAAACTCAAACCAGACTCCAGTGGATTTTGTGAGAAGTTTGTGTCAGACTCCAACACCACAATCTGCACAAACAGGAGATAAAAGAAGAAGAACACACCGGAAGAGGCTTTGTTGTTGATGTGCAGTAAGAGCCAGAGGGGGAAAGAAGCTTTACTGTTCAGGGGTGACTTGTGGTCACAGCTATGCTAACTTAGCATTCACTTAGAAGCTACAGCACATATAGAGTCTCAGTTCAGCTCCTGTGAGGACTGTTCTTCCATGTTGGCTCTCAGCTATGTAGGAGGGTGAGGGCCTTTTATATGTCTGTGTCCAGGGGTTTGTTTCTTATAATCTGTGGGATGTGTTGAGCAGCCATTTAGCCCTATTGATAAAATTTCATATTTTAATCTCACTTTCATTTATTACCAGGACTTTAAAATGACATATTTTAATATAGAACCTAGAGCTGCTTTATAATCAGAAACACATGGACATCTACCTTTAGACTGCGTGGAGCTTTATTTTGACTCATTTATACTAATTTCACTCATGTGTCCCACGTGAACCAGTCTGACCCCCCAGTCCAGACTCTCTACCATGAAGGTGCCTCAGCACCATCACTGATGCTGTGATGTGTCTGAATGTGAGCAGGTTCAACATCTGGTGAAGGACTGAAACCAGAGGAGTGGAGCCGATAGAGGAGACTGGATGTTCAGGGGTTAAACTATGGACATGTGAGGAGGAGCACGTAGCTACACCTCCTCCGGTCCCTCCTCCTCCTCCTACTTGCTTTTTTATGAATGAGATCTGAACCACACACACACACACACACACACACACACACACACACACACACAGTGATGTCAGCAACAAGCCCATCCCCCACCGCTGCGGGAAAAACCTCACGATCTGAAAGAGAGAGGCGTCCTCATGTTTCCCATATGTCTCTCTCCCCTTCTCTCTCTCTCTCCTACTTCCCCATCCCTCCACCCCCCTTCTCTTCACGAGCGTGAGGATGAGTAATCCATCGAGGGAGGGAGGGCAAGAGAGGTGTCGAAAGAGAAGGAGAGTGAGTGAGAGAGTGAGGGAGATGGAGGGGGAAGGATAGCAGCGCAGCATCAGCATCATCAGAGAACGTGCAGAATGTAAGGATGAAAATTCAAAACCTTCCAGCTCCTCTTTCATGGCTGAGCTCAGTCACTCCAGGGGCTGGCTAATTCCTGGACACTCACTGGCTGAGAGGGTAGGAACAGTTAATATTTCTGTGAAGAGCAGGACGCTCTGGGATTGTTTTTCCACAGTACTGTAACTGGCTAATTGCTGGACAGGAGGGCGATAAAGAAGGAAGCTGCAGAAGAGGAATAAAGGTTGATATTTTTGAACTGTTCAGTTGCATGTGAGGTGGAACTGACTAATCCCTGGAAGGGCTGGACAAGAAGGAAGCACTGTGGCTTGTTTCACTTGATGGTACCAGCTTTATTCTTGGAGAGGAGCTGCCTGACTCATCCTCTGGATTGTGGGGACAGTCTTCTTCCTGAACTACTCTTTAGCTTCCCATTTACATCTGTGTAAATACATCTGTGCCACGCCTCCACATTTCAGATGCTGGGATCTAGCTAATACCTGGAGTCCTTGACTCATAGCACCTCACTGCCCCACATACCGTATCCCAGCACCTGGACAGTCTGCAGTACAGCCTCCTCCAGGGACCAGGCTAATCTCTGGATCAGCGTGTCTGGCATGTTCTGCTTCTGCCTGCAGAGTTCCCTGCTGAAGCTCCAGGCGCTGGAGGTGGAGGGGGGCCCCTCACTGGGTCCGTCCCCAGAGGAGAGCCCCCCCGCCCTGGGCAGCAAGGAGCAGAAGAGCCCCTGTGGCCCCGCCGAGCTTGGAGGGAAGGAGGGGAAGACAGTGGCTCTGTGCCACAGTGCTGACGAGAACAACCCACCAGGTGCAGACACCTGTCTGTCTCCCTGTCTGTTTCCCTGTCTCCCTGTCTGTCTGTCTCCCTGTCTGTCTGTCTGTCTGTCTGTCTGCTTGTCTGTCTGTCCGTCTCCCTGTCTGTCTCCCTGTCTCCCTGTCTGTCTCCCTGTCTGTCTGTCTCCCTGTCTCCCTGTCTGTCTGTCTGTCTGTCTGTCTGTCTTTCTGCTTGTCTGTCTGTCTGTCTCCCTGTCTGTCTCCCTGCCTGTCTGTCTCCAGGATGTTGTTATTGGTCAGTGTG
Source organism: Trachinotus anak (assembly GCF_046630095.1). Classification (NCBI taxonomy): domain Eukaryota; kingdom Metazoa; phylum Chordata; class Actinopteri; order Carangiformes; family Carangidae; genus Trachinotus; species Trachinotus anak. The sequence continues at coordinate 573,557 of NW_027273876.1, read as the reverse complement.
AATGTGTGTTCACAAGAAAGCAACTTTCAGACATGGACACTGAAACATTTCTAACTTACCGTGTTGCTCCGTTGTGCAGCAGTTTCTCAGGTCTGGTCTGCAGCTCCAGGGTGATGATGGGTCGAGGTATTAAGGGGACCTTTATTGTTTCAAACACTGGTCATCTTTTATCACTGTAATATCTCATGACAGTAACTAACTTCATGGTAATTAATGACATATTTTCATATATTTGATTTTCTCAACACCTACCTGCAGAAATATATCAAAATATTAAGGTATATGAAAACATTCAATACTCTGGACTCTGTAAGAACCTTGTAACTGACCACACATTAAACATGATGTACATTAATGGTCCACATGCTACAGTAACATATTCGACAGTGTTTATTTAACAAGTATCTGTCTTTCTGGTGACTCTGCCTATTTTACCCAGCATGCCACCAGCCACGCTGTGTGTGTGTGTGTGTGTTTGATGGCACGCCACCTCGCTGTTTCCCTGAGTGTGCTGCTATTTATAGAGCAGTATACAGAAGTAAAGGACTGCAGCACGTGAGACACTGACTGTTACACTTCACTGCTTCTGAATCTGCTTCCACACTTTACATCTCCTCACTCAGGTCATGACTGTGCAACATATTCTTATTAAAGCTGCTTTGTACACAATATATCCTGTTAATTAAAGCGTAATATTTTAAATTATATGATCAACTATATTTTTGTTGACAATAGTAGGAGGTGAATCAATTTGTAGATCAGCAAATATTAATCTATAACTGATCTTTTTCCTTCATGGTGAGGAGGTTCTTCAGGTCCTTTAGCTGGTTCAGGTAGTCACTGAAGAGGTTTGAGAGGTTCTTTAGGTAGTTCTAGTTGTCAATACGGAACAGTGGGTCGTTGAGATGGTTCTAGTGGTGCCTGAGTACGTTCTGAAGGTTGTTGAGGTTGTAGTTGTCACTGGGGAGGTTCTAGAGAATGTTGTAGAGGTCTTTTGGAAAGTTCTGGTTGCCACTGAAGAGTTTGTGGCGGTCTTCGAGGTGGTTGAGGGCATTGTGGTGGTTTAACCTCTAGAAAGTGACACCAACATGATCCTCAAGAAAACCCAGCAGGGTATCTTTTGTAAGTTCTACATGGATAAGTCTTAGATGTCATTGTTTATTGGTTCTAATGACCATTAAGGTGGTTCTAGTGGTCACCAAGAAAGTTTGAGTGGTCTTTCAGATGATTGTAGCGTTCACTGAAGAGGTTCCACAAGCTGAACATCTGTGGTGGATTTCTGTCTGTGATGTTAGACAGTCCTGTCCATCAGGGAACATCTGTCAGAACAGTTCCACCGATCTCCTTCAGACCATTGAGCACCAGTCCTCCAACAACACTGGTTTTTGGCTCTGTGACCTCTAACCTTTATCCTGAATGACAGATTCTCCTGCTTTCATCAATATCAGAGTTTTGACCCTCACTGTTTCCTGTCCTCTGACTTCCTCAAACACAAAAACAAGCTGTCAGTTTATTTTGTCGAAAAATTACAGCTGATACTTATTTTACATGCATTTAGATTTTCTCAAATTCTTCACATTACAACAGAGTTCTCAATACAAAGTCTCATTTACTTGTTACTCCCATAGCTTTCGACCACATCTCATGACCTTCCTCTGCAGATGGAGTTGCTTGGTCATCACAGGGATGGTTTAGAGACAGTCCTTGTCCAATCACAGGGGTCTGTGTATGACCTCCAGTTATCATGTTATCTGATTTTATTTCTTAAATATACACTCAGCTGTTTGATGTGAACATGATGATGATGTGAGTCACATTTTATTTTGAAGACATTTCAGAAATTGTGAATTTCCCCACTGTGGGACTAATAAAGGCTATCTTATCTTATCTTATCTTAAATGTTCCTAATACTACAGAGTACTAATACATACAGAGTACTTATACTACAGAGCTTTAACAGAGCTGCACCTCGTCTTTGCAGAGCTGCTGACAGTCCTGACCAGACCTCCCCAGTCCCCAAGACACCAGCGGTTAACCACCATCCGCCCCACCCAGCCCCTGACCCCTGATGGAGTGCTGTCCCCCAGCCCTCACCACTCACCCTACTCCCCGCAGAGGAGCAGCCCGGGAGGTGAGGGGGGAGGAGGAGGGGGAGGAGAAGGTGGAAGTGGAGCTCTCCTCCAGCTGCTGGCGGGCGGCCCAAGCCCCCTCCCCTCCCCTCGATGCTCCAGCCTCAGCCACAGCCTGCGGTTCAACTCCGACCCCGACACCGCACCTTCACCGCCCTGCAGCCAGCAGTACATACTGTGAGTCACCTGTCTGTCTACCTGTCTGTCTGTCATCTGTCTGTCTCTCACCTGTCTGTCTACCTGTCTGTCACCTGTCTGTCTACCTGTCTGTTTCTTCTCTGGTTTGGTTCAGGACTGGCCTTGGACAGTTTTAAATATTTATATCATTTGATCTTTACTTGGAAATTGACTGGAAACTTTGGTCTGGACTTGGGACTTGATGTTCTCGATGTGTCACAGAACTTGGGATTTGTTAGTTTGATATGAGTCATGTCTTTACTTGGGTCATGTGGACCTGGGACTAAACTTGGGGGACTTGCTGGTGCTGAACTAAAACTAGATTTGGCACTGTTTGGTCTTGGCTTGTTTCTTACTGGTCTTGACTTGGGTCTTGTTGGTCCGGATTTAAGTCTTTCTTGAAACTTAATAGTCTTAATGTGACACTAGACTTGAGACTTGTTGTTCTTGACTTGGATCCTGATATGGGACTTGATATTGATTTGTTTGTTGGCGGACATGTTGGTCTTGACTATGAAATTGTTGCCCCTCGGTTCTCACTGTTCTTTAAAGATTAACACACACACACTGTCCTGCTGCCCAAATAACACCTGTCCAAAGGTCAGGTGTGCGGAGGTGACTACCTGATGAATGCATTTCCTGAGTCTCTCTGTGTCTGTGTCCAGGTCTCGAGGTCGGGGGGACAGGACGGAGGGATCGGAGGACATGTGTCCCCCCTCGATCCCCTTCCTCACCAGACAGATTCAGACCCTGAAGAAGAGGGTTCGCAGGTTTGAGGATCAGTTCGAGCAGGAGATGAACTACAAGGTAAATCCAGCAAGGAGCGGGACTCCGGTCCACGATCAAATCTAGGACCTGGTCCACAACCAGGACAGGTCTAAATGACCCTATTGTCACATAATCACACACACACATTTTTAATTGACTTTTATTTATAAATAGAGAAACTAATATTACAGAATCAGTACTGCTGTGTTAATGATACTCCCCAATAAATCATCAGTGAGTCATTCTGCTGACAAGGCCCATAAAACCACTTTTATAACCAGCCAGGAGGAGAAATGTTTCACTCTCTGCTTCTTGGAGCAGATTCATAACATCCAGAGTTTTAAACTGACTGGATTATATCACTTTGTTTACCTGCTCAGGTGTGTTTGTGTCTCTTTGTGTTTCCCAGCCGTCGCACAATGACAAATATTCAAACCCAGAGATGGTCAGAGTGATGAGTGAGCTGGCGAAGGCTCGTAAACAGCTCAAAGGTAAGAACATGGTCTGATGTGTCAGTTTCTGCTGCTGCAGAACAGAGATGTTCATGTTTCAAACCATCGACTTGTTTAAAGAGGAACAGAAAGTCCTGAATGACAGGTTTGGATCAAACTGACCTGTCAGATACGATTAATGAGATTTTTATTAATGTTGAAATAACATGTTGTTAATGTTACCATTAATGTGTGGTTGTGTGTTGTGCAGAGCTGAGACTCAGACAGTCTGTGTTTGAGTTGAAGGAGCAGGACAGTGCAGAAAACAGAGACGTCTGCAGGTAACATCTACATCATCTACAACACCTACAGATCGACTCAGTGTGTTACGTTGTGGTCAGTGAAGTCGTCTCAGCTGTGTGTGCTCGTCAGATCCATCAGTGTGTTTAAATGCATCCTGCAGGTACGGCTCCGGGCAGCAGGGGGCGTCAGAGCACAAACCAACACTGGAGGAAACAGTGGAGTCTCTGTTCAGACGACTGAGGGAGAAGAAACAAGCTCTGGGTCTCCCTGACAACATCAAGGTGTGTCCGACTGTTTTTATGTCAATGACTCATGGTTGTGAGTCAAGATTTAAAGTCAGTTCACGTACAAGTTCGAGTTTGGATGAATCAAGTTAAATCATCTGAAAATGATGTGCTGATTCTAACATGAATACATTCTCACCAAACTCTGTTCATTTTCTTCTTTGTTTTATAATGGTGAGTCTGCAGGAAATGAATGTAAGTCAGTGTAATGTCCTCTGAAGTGATGGAACCATGACTGTGTGTGTGTGTGTGTGTGTGTGTGTGTGCAGGAGATGACTCAGGCTCAGATGGTGTTGGAGAAGATCACACTGCAGAAATGTCTGCTGTATTTTGAGAGTCTTCATGGTCGACCGGTGAGTCCTCACCTCCTGCTCATGTGCAGTGACCGTGCTGTCTGACGGGCAGCGCTCACAGGAGGGATGGGCTGAATATAAAACATTAAATGGTACTGAATGAAGAGAATATCATGTTTCTGTGGAGCAGGTTGCAGGATGTAAACAGACCTTGACTGCTGTGGTGGCACCTCACCTGGAAACCTGTGAATAACACTGATGTGTGTGTGGAGGATTTCACTGTTTAACGTATTTCTACACCCCTGACAGAGACTGACGAGCTGTTAAGGTGACTCTGTCTGTTTGTTTCTCAGGGAACCAAACAGGAGAGGAACCTGGTGAAGCCTCTGTACGACAGATACAAGATGATCAAGCATTTACTGTGTGCCAGCCCGATCACCACTATAGTGAGAAACTTTCTACAGTTTGATCATGATTACCACATTGCTAGCATGCTAACGTTAACACTCAGCTCAAAGACCAGACTGACAAAGTCCAGCTTGGGTCCAAATTCTCAAACGTCTTGAAATGGGTCTTCATTTCTGAGTCCTCGTCTCTTCCCATCATCCACAGTACTTCGTACTTGGATGTTTTATTTTGGTGGTCAAAGGTCAACTTCACTGTGAAAATGTCATGTTCTGCAAAACACTGGCAGTAATTGTAGTTTTTTCTGTCATGACTGTTTCTGTCTCTCAGGAGGAAGAGGATGGATCTGATGAAGAATCAATGAGCTTGAGGACAGTGGATGAACTTCCTGTCCAGCGTCTTCACAGAACGACCCGACCAGCAGCTGGTGAAGAGGACAGCGACAGGGACAGTGACCCAGCCTTCGTGTCTCCATTAGACGAGGTGAAAGGTGTCGATCAACAACCTGCTCTCACCACTGCCAACCTGCACGAAGCCTCCAGGTGTGTATGAGATGATTTTATAAGACTTACTATCTTACATCTTTATGACACATTATACTGTGACATTTGTTATAACTCACTGAACTATGACGTTTTTATGACTTACTATACTAAGACATTTTAATAACATACTAGACTTTAGTAAGACAAGGCAAGTTTATTTATATAGCCTCATTATGCTTTACAAAGACACTGATATAAATAAAATATAAAACATTACGATGACATTAAAATAGCATTTTAATAGAATTAAAAACTAATTTGAATATATAAAATATATTGATGAAATTATTTTGTTTTTATGACATACTACACCATGACATTTTTAATGACACACAATACCATGACATTGTTATGACATACTATACTGTGATATTTTATGACATACAATACTATAATATTTTATCAAGTATTATCCTACGACATTTTTATGGTCTCCTATAATATGCCATTTTTTTAACATACAATATTATGATGTTTTTTGACATACAGTGCTATCACATTTTTTATAACATACAATACTATGATGTTTTTATCATGTATTATCCTATGATATTTTTATGGTCTCTTAAATTATGCCAATTTTATAATATCCTATATTATATAATATATGTGACATACAATGCTATGAATTTATGCCATGTACATACATGCATATATACATACATCTCATACATTACATACAATACATAGTTACATACATACATTTATACATAACATACATTAACACAGTCATACACATACATACACACACACACACACACACACACACACACACATACTTATACTTCTATCTTTGTGAGGACACTCATTGACATAATGCATTCCCTAGCCCCTTACCCTAACCTTAACCATCACACCTGAGAGCCTAACCCTAACCCTGACCCTAACCTTAACCTAAACCTAATTCTAACCATAACTCTAAAACCAAGTCTTAACCCTCAACATGTGATTTGAAGGTGTCTCAAAAAGTGAGGACCGGCCAAAATGTCCTCACTCTGTTAGTAAAATACTTTTTGTGGTCCTTACTATGTAGCAAGTACAAGTACACACACACACACGCACACACACACTCACACACACACATAGTTACTGTGCATACATGGATAAGTACAGTATATACATACATTTATGTTTGGAGTAGGAAGTGGGTGGTACAGATGTGTCACTAGCTACCACCCCCACACTAGAAGTACATATTGTTTGGGCCTTGAACAGCGAAACAGTCTGGGAGGTAGGTCAAATGCTTTTGGTAGAACTAGTAAACATCTGCAAAGTGACAAGGAGTCCCAACTACACACTGCTTTATTGTAAGAGATTAATCTTTATGAATATATTGTACTTGATAAGTTCATCATAATGTTTTAATGTAAAATCTTGGTCTGTAAGTATAATGTTTTCCTAGTAGCGCATTACACATTTAGGGCAGCATAAAATTGAAATACTGAAGTACAAGTACCCGGAAACTGGACTTAAGTACAATACTTAGTCATCTACCAAGAGCTGACAATGACTTCTTAGTTACTGCTTCAAGGGTATAAAGGGAAGTAACTGAGTTCTTTCTGTGCCTTTAAAGGAAACAACAGTTTCTTTAGTTTCTCAGTTTTCATTAACCTCCACACCCTGTCCTCGAACTGACCCAGGTCTCAGCTGCTGCAGAGTCTGCGGGAGACGAGAGCAGAGAAGAAGACCAGGCGTAAAGCTCTCAGGGAGTTCGAGGACCAGTTTTACCGTCAAACCGGAAGGTGAGAGACAGACCTCAATATACACATCATGTCGCAAAACCGTCACACAGTGTCAGGTGTTTGGTTGACTGCAGCCTTGTTTGGCTCATGTTAGCAAAGATTTGTATTTAATAAAGTGCTGGTAAAATGAACTTTTTGAGATTTAATTTTTTTGTCTAATGAACACTGAAAAACCCTAAATTTTGAGTTTAATCAGAAAACAACAAATGTTCACTTCCTTTCTTTCTCGTTGCTGTTTTTCTTCCTGTGGGCCTCTGACATGTGTTGTGTTGTGCTTCCTGACAGAATCTGCCAAAAAGAGGATCGCACTCCAATGAAAGAAGAATACCAGGAATACAAACAGCTCAAAGCTAAACTGCGGCTGCTGGAAGTTCTCCTCAGCAAACAGGACGTCACCAAAACCATGTGAAAGGAGACCGTTCCCAAAACCCCCAGCATCCCAAAACTCTCGTGTACTTTTACAACATCTGTTTATACTGTTTCCATAAAGTCTGGAGTTGTGGTACATTTTTCTGACAGTGAAAGACTTTTCACTGCTTCCTCTCCAAAATAAACTTTTGTAAAAAGTGTAAATTTCCAGCAGAGTTTTATAAAGTGTTAAGAGAGACAAGATGTCTCTGTGTATTACGACAGTGTAAACCAGCATCGTACAGCGTTTGTCCACCTGCATCTTCAAGTCTGACGGATTTTGTATAACTGCATTAATTCATAATTAATTAAGAGTGTGATCTAACGGACCAAAACATTTTTATGTGGGACTAAATGTCTTTGAGTGTGTGTCACGCTGAAAGCACATTCATCTGTGGCAGAGCTGTGGAGAGCTGGTATGTGACATGGCTCCTGTGAGAGGATGAAACATCAAGACACTGAACCAAAAACTGCAGTTTGAGAATAAATCACAAGAAACAAACTGAAAACTAAAAATCATCCCAGGTCCACTTAGTACTTGTTCTGGAGCTTTCGACCATATGACATGTAATGATGGAAAGCTCTACAATGGCTACTCACAAAGATCAACAATGAACTTCTTAGTGACAGGAGGCCTTAGACCTTTAATGGCTTCCAGAGGTCATGGTCACCTCTGAACAGCTGCTGAGGCTCAGTGTCTAGACTGGAAACGTCTGGGGACAAAGATAAAATGTACAGATTATTGTTGGTATCCTGTCTGTCAGGAGTGATGCATCTGTATTTACATCATAGCACTTTATGTTGAAAGGGGGAATTTCTTTTTATCCAAAGTCTAATGTTAATATGCAATATGGTCTGTGTTTGGATCATTGTTATTGTCTTCACACAAACAGATCTGAGACACTTAAATCAGCTGTAAATGGTCTCTGCTGTCTCTCTGCTGAATGTTGAGGAAAAGGGCTTCAAGTGTCAGGGCTCCACAAAAACAGACAGACAATGTTCTGTGTTCTCAGTATCGCGTGTACAGTATGTATGTTATACTCTCACAGTCTGATGCAACATTAAGTTTTATGAGAAAGATGAGGAGTTTCCTAAACTTGACGTCCAGTTAATCATCAATGTTGGAGCCGTTTCCAAGATGTAAGATGATTTTCTTCATGAAGTAAAAATGAAAACTTGTAATTTCACCCTCAGCTCTAACAGCTGGAAACTGGAGAGGTGAAATATTTTGTGTTCCTGATGTCCTGATGGTTTCCTGCCCTGAACTGTTGAAGTCCGACGCAGTGCACGTCAGTGTGGATGTTATGATCTTATTCATGCTTGACAGTTAAACGTGATGACAAACTTGTCCCTGTGTTGTGTTTGCCTGATGAATTTCTATACAAACAAGGTTAAAATAAATATTTTTGATATTAAGAAAAATGAAAATGTATTGTTTTTGATGTTCGAATCAGTTTCTCTGTGTCACCATCATCACTCAGCAGGAGGTCAAGGTCGGGCGGTGGAGGGAACAATGTGGGTATCAGCCGTTATATCAGCACTGTGCACCAGAATGAAAATGATTGGATGCTACTGGTTAAACAGCTGTGAATGAGCCAATCATTGTAAAGCAAACCTTGAACAGATGTTCCTAATCAGCCAATAGAAACCCAACTTCAGTGCGCTGCCTGAACTAATTCTGTGCTTCATTAAAGAGACACAAGACAAGAAGCAGAGCTATTGTTTCATATTGAATATTTGAAGTAGTTTATCATCATTTATTTCTCTGAATGATAAAGTACAGACTTTAAATGTCAGTGTTTACACATTCTTATTCGTGGACTCTAGTCTGAACATCCCATTCAAAAGATGTTGTTACAGAAAGTCCCGGAGACATTGAGGAGACTTCCTCTGAGCCGCCGCTCTTTGTCTCTGTCGCGGGTTGGTGATGTCACTGATAGTAAAAGCTGGTGGTGACTCTGAAGATGTCAGACATGCCTTCATACGCTGTGATGACGGGTCGAAAGCCTTTCATCTGTTTGTAGTGTCCGAAGTGTCTGATCCTGTAGGAGCCGCTGGGGGCCGATGGGGGAACGTGCCACTCGACTGTGGCGTTACTCTGCTGGTTCGAACCCTTCACCCAGTGAAACCTGCAGAAAGAGACGTGGTTTAATGTCCTCAAAGACAAGTGAAGGAGACAGGTCGGTCTTAGCAGCGCGGCAGTTCACCCTGAGGCCGGTCACATGAGTTCACACATTTTATTAATAAGGTTTTGTGTCGTGGCCTCCTGCCTCCTGTGTTTGTACTTGTAGTTTTCAGCACAGGACTTTAACTTGTCACTAAGTATTTTTGTCTGTAGTGTGGTGTTAACACTTAAATAAAGGATCTGAATATGTCCTTCATCACAAAGTACACACCTACTACACACCAACCTACCTGGTCTCCCATGATGCATCAGTGTACATGACCTCCCAGGTTTCTGTTCTGTTGTCATAAATCTCCACAGTAACAAACGTTTTATCTCTCTGCAACAAAGAAAGAGACCCAGGAGGTTAGAGAAGAGGAAAAAAAAAAAACAAGAAAAAAGCAACAAACTATTAAAGACACAAACAAAGATGAAGTTTTGGAGTCTTACGATGTCTCCAGAATGTCTGGGGTTTCCTGCTACAAATGTGACAGAGACAACATCACCCTGAAAAACACATAAAAACAATGGGGTGTCATCAGCGTAGGATGATAGGAGTGGAGATTTATTCTGACTCTAACAAATCAAACAAATAATCAGTATTTTACATCCTCTGCTGCTCAGCTCATCTTCAGGTCGGACCTACAGGTTGTCAACATTAATTAGCTACATCGTGTTAATGTGGATTCATTTAGTAGCTTCCACTAAGAACTGTAGGATTTCAGCTTATCACAGATCTGAACTCAACCTTTATTTATAACTGCAGTTACTGACAAATACTGAGATTCAATAAGAGATAAGAAAGGATTTCGATTTGATAAAACGCTACTGAACCCCAACCCCCACTGAAACACACTGAGCCAAGGACCAAACCCTGAGGGACACCATGGAACAGCTGCCACAGTGTGAATGTGTCCTACCTGTCTGTAGATGGGGTACACCTGCTGCAGGATGTCTCCAAAGCTGGTGTTCTCTGGTTTTTTGTCAACAGGGGCCTTGGGCAGCAGACTGAAGAGATTCTTCGTAAAGAATGGAGGCTGGGGGCCGGCGGGCAGCTCCGACACTCTGTCCTGGACACACCAACACAATGACACACATAGTATCACTGTTGGTGTCTCAGTAATACAAGAACCATGCTGAGATGCTCTGAGCCTCATACACTTATCCTCCTACTGTTCTTTGTCTTCAGTCAATCGTGCTCTAAGCTTTGGAACTACAGATCCCATTATGCTTCAGGAAATGTAAACAGGAAGTGGAATGCTTTCATTGAATCAGTGAGTTAGCTGTGAGCAAATATAATAATATTAATAATATTCAATATTCATCAGCTGTCAGCTAATGTCAGAGGAGGAGCCTCCACATTTTCAACTCAGGTGAAATTTGTTCAGTCACACCTGGGCGATGGCTCTGGCCAGACCTCGGTATTTGTGCAGGTATGCATTGAGCGTGTGAGGACCGTAGATGGTGGAGGCGCCCTCATACCGCTGCACCTGTAAAACACCACGAACAAATCACAGTCATCTCTGCGTTTACTCTTCCTGATCAATGCTGACTCTCCTGGAGAATTGAAGTGGTGTGTGCTCTACCAGGTGAATCACAGGGACGCCCCAACACTGCATTACCCATGAGCCTTGTGTACCTGGTACTCTTCATAGGTGGTGATGTAGTGAGTGTACACGTTACTGAGGCCAGCGATCACCACCTCAGTGTCCCTGAACGTCCCCTCCGACTGCAGCTCCTAACACACAGTAACAATATCAGCTGACATGTTCCAGGTGTGTGGTGATGCTGATGTTTGTCTTCATGTTGTTTCTCACCTGTTTAACAGCTTCTCTTAACCTCCTCCCCGACATGGTGCTGTTAATGTGAAGAGCAGAGCAACAGGGTCAGGATGAAGATGTGAAGATGTGAGGGATGGTGGTGTGGACGGTTACTATGGTGACGAGACTTAAGTTCATACTGAGTATAACTCACACTCTGAATAAACATTAACTGTGCTCTACACTGGAAAAAAATCAATCTGCGTCTATTAACATTTGTAAACACACAAGTACACAAGTGTTATTACCTCTACCATCATCACTGTGATGGGTATAATATAAGCTGTATGATCAGTAGTACAACAGGAGAGCTAACAGCCATTTGAACTATAGCATCATCATTAGTGATACAATCATGAGCAGGAGCCTGAGGTGTTTCAATTGTTGGTGTCAGTGAAGCGTTGTTACGTGATCTCTCCAGGAACAGCTACAACAGCTACAGAGCCGATGGTGATGATCTGAACGTCGACAATCTGAGGGTGCCAGGGAAGAGGCCAGTTCATCTGCGCGCGCACACACACACACACACACACAGATCACATCACTGACAACCGTCACTGAAATCATCCTGAAATCACACAACTGGTCTGAGTCACTGCTGAAACAAACATGTCAGTATCAGTTTGTTGTTTTCATTTTTATTTTTATGTACAAGTTCATTTCATTCTTAATCTAAATGTAATCACATTTAGCAGAGGCATGTAGATTAATTTAGTTTCTGCCCACTGAGACTCTTCATAGTCTTTAACTTGTGGAGTTTCACAGTGTGTTTGTAACTTAATTTTACGGGAAGCGTTTAATTGGTCCCTGTAGGAGAGAAACCTGGGGTGTTTAAGATTCTGTGTGACAGGTTTGTGTGTCCTCACCTCCCCCGTGCTGAACAGGATCGGTTTGGGATGGTGACATTCCTGCGTCTGATTGGATGGCTGGCCCAGGAGAGCATCTCTGATCCCGTCCCAGAACGGGTCACCTTCCACGGCGCCTTCACGGAAAGACACACACTGATTTATCTGAAGTCAGAGCAAAACCAGCAGATCACAGGAGAATGACAGAGTTACCCTGAGTGAAGTTGAGGTCTCCTCCTCCATCTGTTGTTCCTGCTGCAAAACTGTGACCCAGAGCTGGTTTACATGTACTGACCTGACACACACAAACACACAAACACACACACACACATACACAAACACACACACACACATACATACATCCATACATTAAAGTCTAAAGAAGAGAAAACAAATATGGATGCAGTGAAAAGTGTGTGTCTGTGCCTGTGTGTGTGTGTGTGTGTGTGTGTGTGTGTGGCTGACCGTGTGTGTACTGTTGATCTGAACAGTAACATCCGTCATGTTGACCCACTGATGAGCAGAGTGAAGAAAACCAGTCACCTCCTCGACTGCATTTGCGTAAAGCTCCTGCAGCAACACACACACAGTCATGTTTTTGTCACCTGTGAGGACACTGTACTGACTTATAACTATGTACTTGCAACTAAAGGCTTGGTCATTAACCTTGAGATAGAATGTGTACCTTGTGGGGACATGGTTTTTGTGAGTCCCCATAATGCACTGTGGAAAATGGCGTCCCCACTGTGTCATTAATACAAGTAATACACTTGTGAGGACTTTTCATTGATAACATTCATACACTGTATTTAAATGACAAATTACATAGATACAGACGGACACACAGAAAGACAGACAGATGAACAGAAAGACAGACAGGTGAACAGACAGACAGGTACCTTGGCCTTCCTGTAGATGTTGTGTCCGATGATATTCGTGCTGTCAAACATGTCGTCTCCAGGTCCGAATCCCTGACACATCTTAGTCTGACAGACACACAATGTTTACTGTCTGCTCGTTAGTGTTTGTGTGTTTTTGTGTGTGTGTGTGTGTGTGTGTGTGTTTACCCCTCCTAGAGGACAGGAGCTGTTCAGGTAGTCACAGGGCAGTCCAGTGTTCACACAGTGAGGTCCTCTGGTGTTTGGACTCACGTCACCGAGGTTACTGGAGGAGAAACCAGCGACAAAACCTCCCTGAGATGTAACACACACACACACACACACACACCATCTTTCAGCACTTCAGGGCTCTGTAGTACTGTAATGGACATTATAGTGAATGTATACATCAGCTGAGTCCTGTCACCTGTCCAGGTAGCTCTCCAGGGTTCTTGTCCTGCTCCAGCAGGTAGGAGGCGTAGCCCATGTTGTCGCTGCTCACCATACGGTTGGTGTAGTTCATGCTAACGGCGTGGACGGCGAACCAGCTGTGAGGAGGGACAGAGCAGGGCTGACAGTTTGACACAGGAATCAGACTGATGATAAACTGTAGAGACTTGTTGTCCCATTAGCAGCCGAGCTAAGCAGCTGGACCGTTAGCTCAGTGACCATTAGCTCAGTGACCGTTAGCTTGGTGAGGCTGTGCCTGACTGTGCGTCTGTACCTGAGCATACCGATCCCGTCTCCATCCAGATCAGTGAACTTCAGCACCACCATCTGTTTATCTGTGTTCCACTTGTATCTGGCAAGATCAATAACAATACTAATCAATGTTTTCATATATCAGAGGGAAAACATACATGAAACAAGCATTGATCAATGATCAAAAAGATGATTAGTCGAAAATAAATCACATATAACTAAAACAGTCTGTATGACCCCCCCCCCCCCCCCCCCCCCCCCCGCCTCTCTGTCATTGGTCACCTGCGCCTCTCGTCCTCGGGGTTGTTCAGGTAGGAGTGAGGACTCCTGTTCAGGCTGCTGTCGTCCAGCTCTCCTCTGTTCCTGTAGATCCTGCCTGGCTTCATGTTACGATGGGCTATGTCTATACTCTGGAAACAAGGTGCAGTATTATTAACATGTTGTCACAGAGTGGCTCAGGGGATGTGACAGAGACGACGTCCACACTGGAGTTAAACTCCACCGAGTGTGGACGTTAGTCAGGTGAGCGGTGGAGGTGTGTGTGTCGGCTGCTATGGAAACAAGAGAGGAAGATGCTGCAGGCTGAAAGACAGCAGTATATGGGCTGGTTTTTATAACCTGTAAGGCCCAGGTGAATTTGATCAGCTGATGTCACATGTCAGCTGGTTGGCTACTGAGGTGGGTCAGTGGGAGGGGCCAGTCACCTGACTTCATGTCATGATGGGCTGTGTATTTTAAAGCAGTGGTTTGTAACATATGGGGGAAGGGAAGAGACATTTACAAATATTCACCCACTGAACAGACACTCATCGATCAGTAAACATCCCCTGAAATATTTAGCTGATGGTACTGAATATAAACTAAATCACACACACACAGACACACACCTTGATGATACCGTTGACCAGCGGCTCGATCGACGCCTTGATGTAGCCTTTACTGCTGATCATGAACAGTGTGTACTGGAAATATCCAGCCAGTCCACAGTGAGTGTGAGTCCCACTCAGAACCACGTTATCCTGCCGGTACAGATCCCCGTACTTCACCTGCAATGCCTGCAGAACCTGAGCACACACACACACACACACACACACACACACACACACACACACACACACACAGGTTAGAGGATTAACCAGAAACTATGATGTAAAAGTATTGTAGGAACTCAGAGCTCACATTGAAATTCTGAAGCCTCATTAACAACAATAATAATCCAATAATAAGTCGTGATGTAGATGATAATAAAACGGACTTTTACTATTGATACTTAAGCAAATTTTGCTGGTAATACTTCAAATATACTACTATTGTATGTATAAAAAAACTGTCAGTGTGTGTGTGTTTTTTTGTGTGTGTGTGTCCACCTCCAGTCGTAGCCTTTGTGATATCATCCCTACGTCAGCGGTGACGAACACGACTCTCTGCCTCCCGTCGTCGATGATGAAGGCCCGGCTGTACAGGCGAGTGTGTATGCCTGCAGCTGTCTGCTGAGGGTTTGCATAACCCATCTAAATACAGACACACAAATACACACAGATACTCAACTTTGTGTGATCATCTCAGGATAAAATATGAATGGTGATGAAGTCGTGTCTGTGCAAGTTGCAGGTTTTTTGTCTGTATGTTTCCATGGCAACAAACGATCACATTAACAACACCTGAATCGGCTGTGATGAGCTCGTCTGCAGTGAATCACGATGTTCAGACAACATCACTGTGAGACTGAAGGACACCTAAAACCAGGAGGATTCTCTATGACGTTCTGCACCCTCTGTTCTTCTGGAGTTTTATTGTGGAGGGACACTGAATCAGATCAACATGTGGTTCAGGTCTGACCACACATCAACCTCCAACCGATGAAGCATCATCAGTGAGGAGCTGCAGTTCCTCTAACGACCACTAGAGTCTGGCTCCAGCAGTGAGTCAGTCCCCACAGACTCCCATGTTCAAATGTCCAACTTTACAGCAGAAAGAAACATGTTTACAGCCTGGTACAGAAACTGTTCTGGTCTCTGGAGATCATTTCCTCCTTCATGACAACTGTACGGCTGAATTTATACAACTCACCTGTTTACATTTTATTAGGGGCTAAAATTATGGAGAATTTAGGGCATGGCCTCTTTGAGTGACAGGTGGGTGTGAGCGTATGCTCGCCACAAACTGTCATGAACTCTAAGCTCCACACACGCCCCACCTCTTTGACCATATTTGGATTAGCCAGGAGGCGGAGTCAGGCACTGCCTCCTCACTCTGAGCTTCAGAAACCTGTGGGTGACGTCACAGAGGTGGCGTCCATCTTTATTTACAGGCTGGTTTCCTCCTGTAGTTCACTCAGACACATTCACTCAGGTTGACCTGACTGCAGACAGAGTGTAAAGGTTACTCTCTGCCTCTGATGTCTGAGCTCCACTCTCTGTCTGAGGCTGAGCCCAAACTCCCCAAGGAGGAAACTCTGTGATCTCAGTCTTTCAGTCACTACCCAAATCTCATGACCAGCTGAGGGTCAGAGTGAAGCTCGACCAGCAAATCAGGAGCTTTTCCTTCCAGCTCAGCCCCCTCTTCACCACAGCGGTCCAGTACAATGTCCTCTTTAGTGCTGATGCTGAACCACTCTGCCTGTTGATCTCCTGCTCCATCCTACCTTCCCACCCCAAGATACTTAAACTCCTTCACTTCAGTGGAAACTCCATCCCATCCCAAGAGACCAATCCACCGTTTTCCAGCTGAGTTTCAGTTGGGTTTATGGAGAAGGTGTAAGGTGTCTCCAGACTGCACGTCGTCTTTTAGAGAAGCCTACAGCTGCTGCCTTTGTACGACTCTGCAACCACCAAATACATATAACAGCCTTTTCTGCATAGGTTCACAGACACACTTGTGAAAGTGTGTCCAAACATTTGTCTGATACTATTTATCTTCACAAAAACACACAGCTGAACACAACCAGTGATGCACGACTGAAGGGGGTGGGCGTGGACTCCCAGGTGTCCACACTGAGATGACTATGATGCCTCAGGTCTAAAACACCTGTGAGTCAGTTTTGTCCCTGTGTGGACGTAGAAATATAGTTAACCTTCTGAACGCACCGTGACTCATGACCTCTGAACGTGGAGGAGCCTTGAACGCAGCATCAGTGTGTGGTGTGTTTTGGTACTGACCAGAGGGACTTCAGCTGGGGGCCCGGTGCAGTCGGCTCGACCCACTCCAATCAGGTAAGGTTTATGATGAGGAGGGGGGGTTGAACCCGGACTGGGAGGAAGGGTCGACTGCAGACCTGACAGGAGAACAGAGATGGGTAACTGATTCTGAAGGACCACACTGCTGCTCTTTCCTGTTTTAACTCTTTACAAACCTGGATTCTCCATGTCCCTGCTGCGAACATCAGAGCTTTCAAAATAAGACTTCCACTCTTCCTGACTCAGCTCTGAGACATAGATCTTTTAAAAACACCTCCTAATGTTTCAGTTTGTGTTTTCTGTGTGTGTGTGTATATGTGTGTGTGTGTGTGTGTGTGTGTGTGTGTGTGTGTGTGTGTTTTCACCTGTGTGTGTTTTCCAAATAGCCATCAGTGTGATCAGCGTCACACACACAGCTGTCATGAGGATGAACAGGACGGTCAGTGTGGCCTCCAGAGCAGAGAGACCACAACACGCTGACTTCCTGGCGGCCATCTTGTCTTTCAGCTGTGGAGTCATTTCAAAACTTTATTTAAGTGATCTGAAGATTGACACTCAGGCTATATGACTATATGTTATTGCTATTGTAAACCAAGTTACATGTAGCATAAACTTAGTTCTTACTAAATCAATCTATGTATCAGGTCGTGGTTCGAGTAACGACACAGGGACAGCTTCATCTTTCTTACATGATCCACTTTAATGTCCACTCCCAACGTAGGACAAGAGAACACTGACAACTGTCATACATCACCTTACAGCCTTGCATCATATCACTCCGCTAATCTCAACCATCATTAACTTCACAGGCAAAGTGAGTAATGTGGTTCCAAATCTTAATCAATGAACAGAATGTATTATATATGCACTGTCTCTGGTGGTGTAGTCTATATGATACACAGGTATACGCGTATACTCACTAAGAAAGCTCCAGAATTCCTGTATAACCACTTACAAATGCACAAGGATACGTGACTACATAGTTTTGTGACAGAACTTGCACTTCAACAATTTGTTTGTATAAAAAAAAAAAAAAAACGCTGCTGTGAATCATGTGAAGTCCAGGGAAAAGTTCATTGAGGAGCTGTGGACTAACAAGCTCTGTTTGCTGTCAGAAAATACAAGTCAGTGTCAGTGGTTTCTCTCTTCACTCAGGATTTACAGTACAATGTTGCAGTGGCTCACCACGCGGAGCGGTTATCATTGTAGTTCCAATCAAATCTCATCGGTGCAGGTTCAAAACCATTCCATGGCCTTTAGCTGCACGTTGGTTTCTAGTAGACCTTTACTCTTCTAGTAAAGGTCGAGTCTGAATCTATACCTGACATGGACCGACACTGTTCAGGTGGACGCAGCAGAACGTGTTGATTATTAAAGGCACAGATAATTTAACCAGGACTCTGGACATGAGAAAAACAAACTGGACTTTTATGTCCACAACTCTGGACACATGAAACCTTCTGACACAACACATTAATACTTAGTCCCTCAGTGTTCCTCTCAGGACTCATTATATTCTTCATGATATACGCTGCTGACTTTAAATAAGACAATACTGAACTGAGTTCAAACACAACAGGTGTGTTTCCATCCACCTGAGTGGAAACACTGCTTTTTCCTGGATCTCCTCCTGCTCTTCACCTCCAAGAAACAGCTGTGTTAAGATAGCTGCAACAAAACAACAGCCTTAAACACAGCGTGATCCTGGACTCAGAGGAAACAGACCTGAGTCCAGATGGATCAGAATCTGCATTAAGACAACATGAGGGTACTCACCTTCAGCCTGTGTGAGAGGAAGTGTGTGTACTTCTGATCCCAGGTGTGTTTTACAGCTGATTGCAGCAGATCAGCTGTTATCTCACTGATAAACAGTCCAGAGGTAAGAGGAGCTGTTTCACACAGTCTGCAGGTACACACTCCAAAGGTTACCACCTGATTACAGACAGACAGATTCTGATCAGTGATTACTGGTAAAACTGATTTTATAAAAGCAATAAAGTCACAATAAATTCATCCAAACTGTTATCAGACTGTTCTGTTGGTTGTCACGGTTGGTTCCTGACCCTGACCTTGGAGCAGTCCACTGTGATGAGGTCCAGCTGTAGCTCCTGTGTTTAGATGCTGTTATGGTGTGAAACATTAGTTTAAAGCAGTAAATCACAACATTTCTGTTTTAATCAGCATCACCGTGGCTCCTTCACACACACTTGATAATGTTTGTCCATTTATCAAACTTTTTAAACTAAAATTCTGGTCAGAACACATTATATGTTTACAAGGTTTATGCCTAAATTCCTCTCTACAACCTTTATCCCTAAATAGAGACAAGCCTCTTCTTGGAAATTGTCCAGTGAACATTTTCCCAAAGTATGTGAACAGCTGAGGTTTCTGTGGTTCCGGAGAACTGCCAGCCTCAGCAGGTATAATTTCTTCCCAGGTATCATTTCCACAGAGTCCTTTCCAGTTCTACAAAAAAACAAACAAACCTCGCTAATCAAGCATGGACCTGCCACCGTCCTGGTGTGTGATCTGAGTGGTTCCAGAGAACTGCCAGCCTCAACGGGTATAATTTCTTCCCAGGTATTATTTCCACAGAAATGTTGTGGGTGGATTTCTTTTTTTTTGGGGGGGGGGGGGGGCACAGCCTGTGGTTAAACGATGACACGTGGCTATACATGCCATCACCAGTCAGATTAGACAGGGGCCGACATTGTTTTTGCATATGTACACACTGACTCCACATTAATCTTAGTGACCTCCGATTGGCGTAATCAGGTGTCATTACTGCCAACATGAATAACTATCGTACTGCATTTACGTTTATCCTTAGCCAGCAGTTTAAAATATGACACAACATCACGTGCACCAGCCCCCAGAAACTGACTTGACTACGGTCGCTGGTGTTGCCAACCTCAATTCAATTCAATTCAATTTTATTTGTATAGCGCCAAATCATAATATACATTATCTCAAGGCACTTTACAGGGTCAGGTCAAGACCTTACTTTGTTACAGAATAAACCCAACAGTTCCCACAAAGAGCAAGCGCTTGGCGACAGGGGGGAGGAAAAACTCCCTTTAACAGGAAGAAACCTCCAACAGAACCGGACTCAGGGTGGGCGGCCGTCTGCCTCGACCAGTTGGGTTTAGGAGAAGATAGAAAGAGGGGGAGGGGGAGGAGAGGGGAGAGAAGAGAGAGAGAGAGAGACCAGGAACAGCTGTGTCGGTAATGGTGTTATCAATAATAATGACAGGTAACAGTGGTTAATAGTAAAGATGAGTAGTGGTGGATCTGGATCCTGCTGCTCCAGAGGCAGAGATACCTGCAGAATGAGGACAGAGAGAGGGAGAGAGAGGAGAAGCACAAACTACGGGAGAGAAAAAAATACAAAGTTAATGGCATGAAGTCATCGAGAGAGAGAGAGGGAGAGAGACAGAAATAGAGAGAGAGCGCCCAGTGAATCATGGGAATCCCCCAGCAGTCTAGCTCTATAGCAGCATAACTAAGGGATGGGTCAGGACATACCCGAGCCAGCCCTAACTATAAGCTTTACTAAACAAGACAGTTTTAAGCCTGATCTTAAAGGTAGAGAGGGGGTCTGCCTCCCGAACCCACACTGGGAGCTGGTTCCACAGGAGAGGAGCCTGATAGCTGAAGGCTCTGCCCCCCATTCTACTCTTACAAACTCTGGGAACCACAAGTTGACCTGCATTTAGAGAGCGAAGTGTCCTATTGGGAAAATAGGGAACTATAAGCTCTCCAAGGTACGATGGTGCCTGACCATTAATGGCTTTGTAGGTGAGGAGGAGGATTTTAAATTGTATCCTGGATTTTACAGGGAGCCAATGCAGAGAAGCAACACAGGAGAGATGTGATCTCGTTTCCTAGTTCCTGTCAGTACTCGTGCTGCCGCATTCTGGATCAATTGGAGGCTTTTTACAGAATTTTTGGGACATCCTGACAATAAAGAGTTACAGTAGTCCAGTCTTGAGGTAACAAATGCATGAACTAGTTTTTCAGCATCCTTTAGACACAGAATGGGTCTGATTTTAGCAATATTGCGCAGGTGGAAGAAGGCTGTCCTAGAGACTTGCTTTATATGTGAAGTAAAGGACAAGTCCTGGTCAAAAATGACACCAAGGTTTCTGACTGTAGCACTGGAGGCCAAGGTGATGTCATCCAGAGTCAGTATATTATCACATAGTGTATCTCTGAGGTGGTTTGAGCCAATTACAATAACTTCAGTTTTGTCTGAGTTTAAGAGTAAGAAATTACTGGTCATCCAGGTTTTTATGTCCTTAAGACACACCTGAAGCTTGGCTACCTGGTTAGTCTCACCTGGCTTCATGGATAAGTACAGCTGGATGTCATCTGCGTAACAATGGAAATTCATCTGGCGCCTCCTAATAATGTTTCCTAGAGGAAGCATATATAGACTGAAGAGCATTGGTCCTAGCACAGAACCTTGTGGAACTCCATGACTAACTTCTGTGATGATAGAAGAGTCATTATTAACATGAACAAACTGGAGTCTGTCTGACAGATATGACTTAAACCAGCTTAGTGCGGTTCCTTTGATGCCGACCATATGTTCTAGTCTCTGTAATAAAATCTTATGATCGATGGTGTCAAATGCGGCACTAAGATCTAGCAGGACAAGTACAGAGACAAGTCCATTGTCTGAAGCTATGAGGAGATCATTGGTAACCTTAACCAGAGCTGTTTCTGTGCTATGATGGACTCTAAAACCTGACTGAAAATCTTCAAACAAACCATTCCTGTGCAAGTAATCACATAACTGGTTTGCAACGACCTTCTCAAGGATTTTGGAAATAAAGGGGAGGTTGGATATAGGTCTATAATTGGCTAAAACATCAGGATCAAGAGTAGGCTTTTTAAGTAGAGGTTTAATTACTGCAACTTTAAAAGCCTGTGGTACATAACCAGTTGATAAAGATAAGTTAATCAGACTTAATATAGAGGTGTCGATTAAAGGAAAAACCTCTTTGAACAACCTTGTTGGAACGGGGTCAAGAAGACAAGTCGATGGTTTAGATAAAGAAACTGTTGAAGTGAGCTCAGGGAGATGTACAGGAGAGAAACAGTCAAAATATAAACCAGTTACAGTGGTCTCTGAGGCTGCTGAACTGGACAGTACATCTGAGCCAGCTGTGGGGAGGAGATGGTGAATTTTTTCTCTAACAGAGACAATTTTATTTGTAAAGAAGCTCATAAAGTCATTACAACTGAGGGCTAAAGGTATAGATGGGTCAACAGAGCTGTGGCTGTCTGTCAGCCTGGCTACAGTGCTGAACAGAAACCTGGGATTGTTCTTGTTTTCTTCTATCAATGATGAATAATAGGATGTTCTGGCTTTACGGAGGCTTTTTTTATACGCCAACAGGCTGTCTTTCCAAGCCTTTAGAGATTCTTCCAGGTTAGTAGAACGCCACCTTCTTTCTAGCTTCCTTGAATTTTGCTTTAAAGCTCGTGTTTCTGAGTTGTACCATGGAGCTAGCCTTCTCTGACTCACTACCTTCTTCCTCAGAGGGGCCACAGTATCTAGAGTTGCACGCAGTGAGGCTACAGTACTGTCAACAAGATCATCAACCTGTGTGGATGTGAAGTTAAGAGAGCTGTTCCCTACTGCATTGATACATGGCAGTGGGCTAAGTACTGATGGGATTCTTTCTTTAAATTTGCTAATGGTATTGTCAGACAGACGCCTGCTGTAATAGATTTTTTCCCCAGATGCTGTGTAGTCCATGACTGAAAACTCAAATGTTAACAGAAAATGGTCAGATAAAAGAGGGTTTCTGGGAGAAACTGTTAGATATTCAATGTCAGTCCCATAAGTCAGAACCAGATCAAGGGTATGATTAAAAGAGTGAGTGGGTTCATTAACATGCTGAGAGAAGCCAATTGAGTCTAATAATGAATTAAATGCAATACTCAGGCTGTCACTTTCAACATCTACGTGAATGTTAAAATCACCCACCATGATAACTTTATCTGTGCTGAGAACTAACTCAGATAAAAACTCTGAGAACTCAGATAAGAACTCAGAGTCAGGGGCAGGAGGACGATATACAGTAACTAGTAGGACTGGTTTTTGTGTCTTCTGGTTTGGGTGAGACAGACTAAGAATAAGGCTTTCAAATGAATTATGATTAACCTTAGGCTTGGGATTCAGTAATAAATTGGAGTGATAAATGGCTGCCCCCCCTCCTCCTCGGCCTGTGCTTCGAGGGATATGAACGTTAACATGAGTGGGGGGTGTTGATTCATTCAGACTAACATATTCATCCTGCTGCAGCCAGGTTTCAGTCAGACAGAGCAGATCAATGTGATGATCAGTTATCAGATCATTGACTAGTAGAGATTTAGATGAGAGTGATCTGATATTCAAGAATCCACATTTAATTTTCCTGTTATTTGGTTCTGGACTAACAGTTGTGTTAATTTCTATTAGGTTTTCATGTCTAACTCCTCCTCTGTTCACTTTTGATTTATTATATTTAAATGTAGGTGGTGGGGGGACAGACACAGTTTTTAGGGGGTGAATGGCAGCGACTGCTCTAAGAGGCGCAGAGAAGAGTGTAAGACTGCGACTCTGCCCCCTGGTCTCAGCTCTGGTTTGTCCTGGCTTTGATTTCTAATAAACTCAGTGAAGTTTCTAGATAAGAGCAGCTTCAGGTTTGACTCAGTGTCGCTGCTCTGGCCCCAGGAAACATGTGACTGTGGCCGCTGGTGTCGCTAACTTCACGTTTCTCAGTATAGAGTCACCAATGACCAGAGTTTGTTTCCCAGCGGGGGTGTCGCTGAGGGGGGAGAACCTGTTAGAAACGTGAACAGGTCGGTGGTGAGCCGTGGGCTTTTGTTTAGGACTAAGCCTCTTCTTGTTCCGAACAGTCACCAGCCGCCCTGACCTCCCGGCTGCTCGGGAGCTGCTGGGGGAGAGAAGGAGCTACAGGAGACGCTACACTGGGCCGGTCCGCACCAGCTGCTGGGGGCTGGCTCACTGGAGAAGCTAAAGATGTGGTTTCATGGTGCTGAGCCGGGATCCAGATCTCTGAGCCTCGCCTCCATAACTGAGAACAAACTGCATTTATTACATGAACCATTATCGCTGAAGGAGGCAGAGGAGGAACTAAACATGAAGCAGGCTGAGCAAGAGAGAGCGGGAGAGGGAGAGACAGAAGCCATCGCTAACTGCTAAGCTAAAGTAGCTAACAGAGCTAGCGTGTAAACAGCTGTGTTTTAATGAGAATCTCACGAAGAGAAGCAGAGAGCTGAGAGCGATCGAACAGGAGTTCGACAGTACAACAGATAATTAGTGGTTATATACAGAGATACAACCAGGATCAGCTGAGTTCAGGGAGAGCAGCAACAAACACAACACCACCAACACCCGGAAGTGACACAGCACGTCGCAGCACGTGAGTCATCTGCTGCGATCTCCTACACACGCTCTTTGTGACTTCAGAATAGAGTCACTAATGATCAGAGATTGTTTCTCAGCAGGTGTGTTGCTGAGTGGGGAGAGCCTATTAGAAACATGAAGAGGTTGGTGTTTACACTATGTAAACGGCACAGGTTTCTGTGGTTCCCAAGAAATACCACCCACCAGAAATGTTGTGGGTGGTACTGAATAACTGACTCCTTTCCAGTTCTACAGAAAAACAAACGAACCTCGACAAACAAGCATGGACCTGCCACTGTCATCTGCTGGTTGTGGGCAGAGTCATTTAACAGGATATAAACTTGAGACATTACAGAGCATCAGACTGGAAGCTCCAGTTAGAAGTCAAGAAGCCTATCACAAAACTCAGCTGACTTACAAACCTTCACCAGGTGAGGAAACAGGGTTGACAGAGACAGAGATACTTGGGCTTTTCTTTCAGTCTATCTTTTGTCGTGTTATTTAAATTTGATCATTTCACATTTTTTATATTGTACAGTTTTATGTCTTCACATTTTAGATAAAAAATATGTCAGATCAGAGCACTGAGCCATTCAGTCTGCACTACCTCTGACAGTTTGATCAGTTTGATGTTGGTTCGACATGTTTTTTTAATTTATCTCCTCAGGTTGGAGTCATGGCCTCAGATCAGATGGTGGTTGCTGCCCTGGGTCGACCTTTCACCTTAGGGACCCTTTATGATGCTCATAAAGATGAACTCATCACAGGTAAAACAAGACTCACACTGACATTACAGTAGAAAAAAAGCAAAGAGGAGAAGGGTCGGTCTTTGCAAAAGACCCTATTATCTATGTACAGAGGGAGATCTCTGGGCATTCTGGCACCACTGAGGGGACACATCTTTAAATCATAAGATTTTATAACAGTTATGCTTTGAAGCGGGAAACATCCAATCACCATGGTTAAATCACATCAGAAAACAATCTGCAGCTTAAATCAGCTCACTTTTAAATTCTGACCATTTGACGGTGTTCACTAGGTCTGGAGCCAGTAGCAGGTATAGCCTGGTAAGGTGCCCTGGGTGACCACCTCCAACCCCCACCTACAACTACATACCAAATAAATACCAAAATAAAGTAACAAGAACAGAAAGGAAATAGTGTATATATGTATATACAAATGAAAAAGCGAATCAAACTTCTTAATTACCCAAGTGCTTTATCCCATAAATAGATATGTCTGTGAAACTATAGGCCTGTATTCACAGTATTATGAATGTACTGCATTAGAACTCTTCAAAGATAGAAGTGCGTTATTTGATTCTCCTGCTCCAGTGGGGAGACCTGTGGTCAAACTAACCCCCATCCCCTCCCCATCTCTCACCACCTCTGAGAGTGATAGAGGAAACCTCAGCAGCGGAATCTGCACAAATTACGCAGAGTGCCCACTCCGACCAATGCAGTCACATAGGGTCATTTCATTATCCAAGAGAGTCCTGACTCTGTAGCACTGAGGAAATGGGAATACAGAATGGAGCCGGTAACCCCTCCTACTTCACAACTCTACTATCTTACCTCTGATATGATGTGAACGCAGGAGAATAACAATGGAACAGTCACAGGTCTGTGGTTAGTTCAGTTCTTCGTGGGAGCTGTAGTTGAGCTCCTGAAGCTGGTCAGAGGCTGGACTCTATTTGTCTTCACTACTCATCAGTTCTTATGTTTTGTTGATGCTCCCAAAGCCTTTAATCATGTTTATGTTAGAAAGTTTAAGTTTGTTAAATTGAGTCAAAGAGGGCTGCTCAATACACTGTGATAGTTCTGGTTTACTGGTGCACCACCAGACTATGCAAGTATGATGGGGCAGTAGTGTCTCAGCCATATTTGGGGTTAGCAATGGTGCCAGACAAGGAGGATGTTTGTCCCTAGTTCTTTTAATCTTTATATTGATGATCTGTACAAGCAATTGAAAGCCTGTAATAGTGGGTGCATGATTGGTAATGATTTGTAATACTGTGTATTGTAACAACCCCTGCTGCTTGATGGAGAACTGCCAGTAAGTGATGGTGCTGTTAAGTTATTTGGAACCCTTCCTCCTTACAGGTATGAGTAATGAGGGGCACATGGTGTCCCCACTGACCTTTGTTTTAATTTGTTGTTTCTTTGTAGTTAGCGGTTAGAGCAGTTGTTGTCAGGGTAATTTTCAGCGAGCTGAAAGTTAACAGGGTCACTGATCTTGGTGATAATTTCTGCTGCCACTAACCTGCATAAAGTCCAAGGTTGAGTGAGTCAGCTAGTATGGGTTAGGCAGTCAGCCAGAGGGATGGGGTTCCATGTTTAAAGCAGCGTGGCTCCCTGTCTGGTAGTGGTGGACAAGTGTGGGGTATTATAAACGCTTATAAAAGAGATCAGCTCTTGAAAGTGGCTCACCATTACAGCATTGAGCTTCCAAAGAAGTTAAGTTAACAGTAGCTTCCCCCAGTATAAGTGGCATGGTGCCTAATTTAGCTCCTATTTTGACTGGTCTTGGGGATGGATTGACATTTGAGCTTCAAAAACAGCTCCTCTTACTACAACTGCAACAGGAACCAAAAGTGCTTTATAGTTAGAAAAGTTAAAACAGGATATGTCCATTTTGAAAGCTGAACTAGCTCATGCTCAGGCAAAACAACAGTTGAGACAAGGTGGAGCTTACAAGTCAAGGAAAGCTTCAGCCCGAGCCACAAAAGGCTGAGGGGTCAGCATTGTCGGGTTGTCCTACTCCATCATTTGATGTTGATGGTTGGTTCCAAAGTCTAATGAAAGGGACCCTGACACTTTCTTTGAGCGTTTAGCAGAGGCACAAAATTGGGCCACTCTGAAGGCATTTTCATTCATTTCATTCATTTAGTCATTTAGTCATTTAGCATGGATGCTTTTATCCAAAGCGACTGACAGAAAGGGGAACAATCAAGGTTAAGTGCAATAAGAAGTGTTAGCGCAGCAATAAGTGCTAGTGACGATTCTTTAAGTGTAGATTTGCTATGTAGTGCTAGGAGAGAAGGTGCTCTCTGAAGAGCTGGGTCTTCAGGAGTCTTTTAAAGGTAGAGAGGGACGCCCCTGCTCTGGTAGGAAGTGGTAGTACGTTCCACCAACGGGGGACAATGTGAGAGAAGAGTTTGGATTGCCTTGAACGAATGGGTGGCAGAGCCAGGCGTCGTTCGTTAGAGGAGCGCAACGGTCGTGAGGAAGCATATGCCTGTACCAGTGCGTTCAAGTAGGTAGGTGCAGTACCAGAGACAACTTTGTAGGTAAGCATTATTTTCAGCCTTGAGTGTGGCTGATAGTGGTAGTACCAGTTGGTTAAAGCTGGCGTACTTAGAGCATATGAATTGGTACCATCAGCAGTTCAGATTTTTTAAGAAAGAGATAAAAAAAGAGAAAAAAGTGAGGGAAGGAGAAGCAATCCAACACTGAATTTGCCTGTGATTTAGCCGCTTATTTTAGCCATAGGTAAAGCAAGTAAAGACCTTGGAGGATCTTCAGTAACTAATCTTGCTGTTGTTACATACCTAAATGAACAGAAAATAAGCAATGTTTCAGATGCTGCCAAATTAGCAGACGAGTTTGTTCTGACTCATGAAGGTTTTTTTGGTAGAAGCCATAGATGTGAGGCTGGTTATAGAGAGTTTTGTGGGGGGCTACTCTGGTAAGGAGTTTTCAGTTAAAGTGAGCAGTGGGTTTTCGTGGAAAGTTGGACCTCAATTGTGCAACAACTGTTTTGCTAAGGGCCATTGGAGAAATGAGTGTCCAGTGTTGAGGAAAAGAGGTAATTCAATTCAATTCAATTCAATTCAATTTTATTTGTATAGCGCCAAATCATAATATACAATATCTCAAGGCAGTTTACAGGGTAAGGTCAAGACCTTACATTGTTACAGAGAAAAAACCCAACAGTTCCCATAACGAGCAAGCGCTTGGCGACAGGGGGGAGGAAAAACTCCCTTTTAACAGGAAGAAACCTCCAACAGAACTGGGCTCGGGGTGGGCGGCCGTCTGCCTCGACCAGTTGGGTTTAGGAGAAGATAAAAAGAGGGGGTGGGGGAAGGAGAGAGGAGAGAAGAGAGAGAGAGAGAGACCAGGAACAGCTGTGTAGGTAATGGTGTTATCAATAATAATGACAGATAACAGTGGTTAATAGTAAAGATGAGTAGTGGTGGATCTGGATCCTGCTGCTCCTGAGGCAGAGAGACCTGCAGAATGAGGACAGAGAGAGGGAGAGAGAGAAGAAGCACAAACTACGGGAGAGAAAAAAAATACAAAGTTAATGGCATGAAGTCATCGAGAGAGAGAGAGGGAGAGAGACAGAAATAGAGAGAGAGCGCCCAGTGAATCATGGGAATCCCCCAGCAGTCTAGCTCTATAGCAGCATAACTAAGGGATGGGTCAGGACATACCCGAGCCAGCCCTAACTATAAGCTTTACTAAACAGGACAGTTTTAAGGTAGAGAGGGGGTCTGCCTCCCGAACCCACACTGGGAGCTGGTTCCACAGGAGAGGAGCCTGATAGCTGAAGGCTCTGCCCCCCATTCTGCTCTTACAAACTCTGGGAACCACAAGTTGACCTGCATTTAGAGAGCAAAGTGTCCTATTGGGAAAATAGGGAACTATAAGCTCTCCAAGGTACAATGGTGCCTGACCATTAATGGCTTTGTAGGTGAGGAGGAGGATTTCAAATTCTATCCTGGATTTTACAGGGAGCCAATGCAGAGAAGCTAACACAGGAGAGATGTGATCTCGTTTCCTAGTTCCTGTCAGTACTCGTGCTGCCGCATTCTGGATCAATTGGAGGCTTTTTACTGAATTTTTGGGACATCCTGACAATAAAGAGTTACAGTAGTCCAGTCTTGAGGTAACAAATGCATGAACTAGTTTTTCAGCATCCTTTAGACACAGAATGGGTCTGATTTTAGCAATGTTGCGCAGGTGGAAGAAGGCTGTCTTAGAGACTTGCTTTATATGTGAAGTAAAGGACAAGTCCTGGTCAAAAATGACACCAAGGTTTCTGACTGTAGCACTGGAGGCCAAGGTGATGTCATCCAGAGTCAGTATATTATCACATAGTGTATCTCTGAGGTGTTTTGGGCCAATTACAATAACTTCAGTTTTGTCTGAGTTTAAGAGTAAGAAATTACTGGTCATCCAGGTTTTTATGTTCTTAAGACAGACCTGAAGCTTGGCTACCTGGTTAGTCTCACCTGGCTTCATGGATAAGTACAGTTGGGTGTCATCTGCGTAACAATGGAAATTTATCTGGTGCCTCCTAATAATGTTTCCTAGAGGAAGCATATATAGACTGAAGAGTATTGGTCCTAGCACCGAACCTTGTGGAACCCAGGTAAGTCTGGGTATATACCACCAAAACCATCTGGAGCTGCTGCATCGTTCCATGCAGAAGAAAGAGCCTGTGTCATTGCTGCTGTGCAGGCACACACAAGACAAACAGCTTGGTTTTCCTTTGTATGTTTCTGATAGTTATGTCTCATTGATTGAGTGAGAGAAAACTGCCTGTAAACATACTTAAAGATACAGGGGCACTGGATTAATTCATTGTGAGCTCTGTGTTACCTTTCTCTCCTGAGACCATCAGTTGTTCCACTATCAATGTCTGCAGGATGGGGTTGATAGTCTTTTCTGCTTCAAAGCATAAATTGACATTATTCTCAAATTTGTAGCAAGGTGACATGGCCATGGGAGTATGACCCTCCTTACCTCTGGGCAGAGTACATATCCTCCTAGGAAATGACCTTCCTGGAGAACAAGTGTTGCATAATGTTCCTGTGCCAGTGGTAATTCCTACTTCCCAGGTGGAAGGTTCAGAGTTTTCAAAAACTGCCTCTGCGGTACTTTTCACAGGCTTATGAGTCAGGCCACCCGTGCTAGTCTTTATTCTTTATTTGGATCCCCATTGGCTTCTGCTACAACAGTTGCTAATCCTTCTAGGGTCCACATAAAATCAGTCATATACAGTATAAACAGCATATAAACATACACCAAACAAACAAGCACTGACCCCGTCAGTCTAAACAAAATTACACAATTAAAAATTAAAATACTCAACATATCAAATAGCTTAAACAATACAGGTGCATAACTTACAAATGTAAGAAGGCTGGATTAATTTAATGTCAGCTGTCAACCATGACAGACTGCAGTGCATCATAGTTTTCTGATATCTTTTTTAGTTTCACTTCACCATGCAACCATGCAGTACCTTAGATGTGAGAGAACAAGGGCCTGTGTCACCTGACTCCTTATTGATGGTGTTACGTAGAGGGAGCATTTACGCGTCATAGCTATACCTTTCCCCATTTTTACAATAACTGCATTAATGTACCCTGACCATGTTAAGCAGTCATTGATTGTGATGCCAAAAAATTTAATTTTCTTGCTGCATTGATACCCCCCCTTTGGATAGATCTATCTGGGGGTCCCTCGCCAGCATTCCTCTTGAGCCAAAGACGATGCACTTTGTTTTGGCAAGATTCAAAATCATCTTTTCCTCTACCTAGTCAGGCACAGATTGTAATTCATAGCTTAATACTCACAAGTAGATGCACCACAAAACTTGGTTGCATCATCTGTATACATTACTATTTTTACCTGGTCTAATACATATGGCAAATTCTTGGTGAAAATAGAAAATAAAAGTGGGACTTGCCAGCATACATCTTTGCTTTCTGAAAAGCTTTCATTAAAATACAGCCTTTGTTTTCTCCCAGACAAATATCTCTTCATCCAAGAGAGAGCAGTGGGCAGAGAACCATAACCCCTTGATTTAGTTATCAGCAGCTCATGGTCTACAACACTGAAAGCAGCACTGACATCAAGCATCATGGATCCAACCATTTTTTATTGTCCATTTCCTTTGACCTTACTATTTTAGTCAGTGTTTTAGTAAATTTTAGTTAAATAAATTACTTTTTGAATTATATATCAGTACGTGGCCTTCGTCACTGTGGCCAGCCCTGAGCCAGGTAGTAACAGTATGCAGATGGTCTTGTGTTCTCCAGCAGCTCCTTACTAAATGTATGTGTACCAAATGTGGTGTGGAACATGGTACCAAATACAATGCCAGTAAGTCATGTCATGACCTGAAGTACCAAAGAGGTCACATATCTCATTTTTTTTTTACTTTAAAAAAAAAATCTTTGTGTCTGTAAAAAAGTAAAATATCTCAGACTTATCATAGAACAAGGAAAATCTCTATAAGCGAAGCTGCATGATGTATGCACCAGCAGGCTTTGTGAGCAGGTGAGCATTAACAGTTGTCCAAGGTGGTGACATGTCAGCTGTTCTGTTTTCAGCTTGTTGTGCACTTCCTCTGCCCCGAAGTGGCCAAAGATATGAAATGTTAAATTTTTCGAAAACTTTCTAACAGACTGGTATTGCTCTTTTTTTTTCTACAGCTTTCACACCGTGGGATAAAAAAACTCTTCAAGAGAACAGCATAAAGCGCTCTCAGCAGAGCAGTGTGTATGAAATTACTGCCTCCGACTCCATTGAATCCAAGTCTTCTCTGCTGGATATTGAAGCCTCTCTCAGGGCCAGTTTCCTGTGTGGACTGGTTGAAGTTGGAGGATCTGCCAAATATCTGAATGATAAGAAGAAATCCAACAACCAGAGCAGGGTGACGTTTCAGTACAAAGCTACCACCATGTACGAACAGCTGACAATGGCTCATCTTGAAGCCATAAAAGAAAAAGAAGTTATTGAGAATTGTTCTGCAACACATGTGGTCACCGGCATCCTCTACGGGGCAAACGCTTTCTTTGTGTTTGACAGCGACAGGGTGGATGCTAGCAGCGTCCAGAACATCCAGGGCAGCATGGAGGCAGTGATAAAGAAGATCCCCTCATTAGATATTGAGGGGAGAGTTGATCTCAAGCTCAGTGATGAAGAAAAAGCTCTGACCAAGAAATTCTCCTGCAAATTCTACGGAGACTTCATTCTTGAAAGCAACCCTGCAACATTTGAAGAAGCAGTGAAGACGTACCAACAACTTCCAAAGCTGCTGGGAGAGGATGGAGGGAAAACCGTTCCTGTCAAGGTCTGGCTGACGCCACTGAAGAATCTGGATTCCACAGCTCCTGAGCTGAAGGGAGAGATCTGTGTTGGTCTTCTGAGGAAAGCTGAAAATGCTCTAGAAAAAATGAGGGAAATAGAAATGAGATGTAACGATTCCCTGGAAGACAAAGTAGTTAAGGATTTTCCACTGATTTTCAAAAAGTTGAGCCGTTTCCAAGACCTGTGTAATGACTACACAACCACACTCCAACGGATCATGAAAGAGAAGTTTCCATCCATTCGAGAAGGTAAAGAAGACGAAAGTTCAGTGGAAAAGCTCCTTGATGCCAAGGAGAGGTCACCATTCAGTCATGAAAACTTAAAGAAGTGGCTGAGTAATGAAGAGAGAAAAATCAATGTCATCAGGTCCTGTGTAGAGTTAGAGGGAATGGAGGGACTGAAGATCGTCCCAAATCAGTCAGAACTGGACAGAGAGGTTCTAAATCCAAATGTGGATGATGTGCTGTGCTTTGTTTTCACCTCCCTGGAAACTACTGACCCCTACCTGGACCAGACGGCCACATGTCATTCACATGACTCACAAAGTGTCAGGAGTGTCGCTCCACAAACACAAGACCAGTGGTACTTCTCAGATGAAGTGGTTACCAAAATGAGAGCAAAAGCCAGAGTATTCATTTCACTGAAGAACAGAAGCAGAGTAAGTTTCCTCTTAGCTGCTGTACAAAATGAGAAATATGAAGGAGCAACAATCTACCAATACAGGAGCGGCTGTCTGGTCACTGATGATTTCTCAAAGCCTCCTGTCCCTGATGTGACGACTGTAACAGACAGACAAGATTTAATCCGGTGTAAGTCAGTTCTTGTGCATTTTTTTTCCATATATCAAACTGTACAAACTGAACATCCGAGCAACATGCTGGTGAAATATTTTTATAATAACAAATCACTGTAGTTCATGAAGTCTGAACCAAACAGTCACTTTGTCCTGAGGTGTGTTAAAGACAGGACCACAGCAGATCTGTAGATAGAAATATTCAAAATATCTTGACCTTATTCCATAATGACATGCTGGTGTTAGATAATGAAGGCCTACATGTTTCTGCTGTTATAAACAGAAGTGGATGGTGATGAGGTTGAATGGTAACAGGAAGTGTCTTCTTCTCTCCATCAGACGCCTGTGATCTCAACCTGGACCCAGACACAACAAACGGCTGGCTCACTCTGTCCGAGGGAAACAAGAAGGCGACAAGTGGACCGTGGCAGACATATTCTGATCTCCCACAGAGGTTTGATACACAGACTCAGGTTTTGTGCAGAGAGGGGCTCACTGGGTGCCATTACTGGGAGGTAGAGTGGAGTGAGGGTGGTAACAATAGTGTTGGTGTGGGTGTTACATATGACAGAATTGGAAGGAAAGGAAACAGTTCAGACACTGGGCTTGGAAGCAATTGCTTATCTTGGTATTTTGGTGTGGACCCCAACCTCTGTGCATGGCATAATGGGAAAGTGTGGTCCAAATGTCTTCCCCCTTCTGGGTGCAGACGAGTTGGAGTGTTTCTAGATTGGCCTGCTGGTTCCTTGAGCTTTTACAAAGTCTCTAACAACACACTGAGTCACCTCTACACCTTTGAGGCCCAGTTCACTGAGCCTCTTTACCCAGGGTTCTACGTTTACCACACATGCAACTACGCTGCCCTGTGCACAGATCTGGAAGACGACTTAAAGTCATCCTGCTCACAGCCTGTGTTTTAAACAGTTGGTCCATGGATATCTTTTTATTAAAGATAATGACTTAATGTAAATGTGCTTGGTCACATTTTTATTTTCCAGGCAATATGATGAAAGTTTAACAAGTTAAACAATAGGTGAACTCTTTGATAAAACTTGGTTGTGGATATTCTGTTATTTGCAGGTTCCCTGTGTTTGGTTGTGTAATGGCTCCATGGTTTTACAGAACAGTATATCACTATTATAGGCTTCTACAGAATATACTGTATAATCTGACTATGCTTCAGACTGAGTTGTTGCATGATGTATGTGGTGTAACTGTTCATTAGGGGAAAGAGTTTATTCAAATGAGTCTACTGCTTAATACTTGACATACTTATCTATAAATATAACCAGATAACCAGTGGTAATTAGGTTGATATTGGTGAATATTTCTGTTTTATAAAGTAGCTATCTCAAAGATCTCTGTTTGGTCACACAGGGTAACTGCAGTGTTCAGGCAGAACTGCTGGGTGACGGAGCACACGTCACTAACTTAGTTAGTGACTCGTGTTCCTTGTGATTTTGCGGCAGAGTCAGACCAGACTCCCAGTTCATCAGTGTAAAATGCCACAACTCAGTCACCTGTGTGTCCTCGGTCAGTGACAGACAGGGAGCTAAAAGACACTTGTCCAAAGGAAAATCTTTGAGATTGTTACTTTAATTGTTTATGGGATCAGTTTATTCTTGTTAGTGTAAATTTTGTGTTCATTAGTGAGTTTGTTGTGGTAGAAAACTAAGTAAGTGGAGTGTCTCTTCTTTAACTGAGTTCTTGTTTTATTGAGGCTTCCCATTCACTGCTACTAAAGTGACAAACTTTATTTGACTATGACAGAACAGGCTGGAGTTACTTGATAACAACAAAATTTGTGAGAATCAATTATTTAATTTATTTTTTTATTTTTAATTATTTTTATTAATTTTTGTGGCCAACTGATGCCGGCTGCAGCTGATTAATCAGTGACAGCTGTCACGTTAACCAGCAAAACCAGATTCTGTCATGTAGAAATAAGAAGTCTGGCCCTGTTTTCTGAGTCATCATAATAATCTGAGCCTGTTTGAGTGTACAGTGTTTTCTCCTTAAAGTAAACGCACCACTCAGGAAACCTCTGCTGGTCGCCCTTCTTCTGGCAACATCTTTTGAGACCAAGCAAAGACCCAGACCCAGAGTCCATTTCATCATTGTGTTGTTCTGTTGTTAGATGTTGCTGATGGTTGTGGAGCTGAAGTGCTCCCTCTTTGTCATTTTTGTACCATCTCTGTGACACTAACAGCTGTTGGACTAAATCAATAAAGCTTCATCCTGAGTTGACGACTGCGTCCTGCTCGGTCTCTTCCTGACAAGTTCAACGTTCCTGAAAAATCATATTTAAACAGCAGCGTTTGAAAGGACTGAGTCACAGCTTCTTAAAACATCACTGACAGACCCACACATACATGGAAATGTGATGAGGGGGGACAAAGTCTACAGCCCCCTCCTGTTCAAAATCAATCACAGCAGTCTGAGAAAGACAAATCAAATATTTATCCTTTATCTTCCTATTATGAAGTTTCTCTCTCAGTGCAGAGGGCGTCCTTAGTGAATTCCCAGCATCCTTTGCACACTGAGTTTAATGAAGTCGTTATGAGTCTATATGGAGTCTCTTATTCTCTTTGACAGCTGTCTGTCAAACGGCCCGGGACATTAAAGATTGGCTCTGCTCTAATGCTCAAGGAGGGAATTTGTTTTTAATAGAAGAGTTGAATTCATATGATTAACATTAGATAAACAGAGTAACGTCAGCTGTGCAGGATATGATGAAATGGAGCCTCATCAACTACAACCACAGTAGCTTTAAGTTTTGTATGTGTAGTCACCCTGGCCGGACACAAAGTCTGCGTAGTGTTGGTGATAAAAGGTAAAATGAGGTCAACTGCTGTCCTGTCAGCCAGGGGGAGGGATTATTCTCTCACAATAACATCAGTACAGCAGGTTTCTACAGGCACACCTCTCCTCAGCGGAGCCTGACGCCGACTGAGAGCAACTCGTGTTATTACATTTACCTCTCGATAGCTTTGTCCCAGTTCACAGGTCTCATCATTCAGAGGCTGCATTTGAAGACTGACTGCATCAAAGCCACTAGGCTGGCTATTTCGAAAGCTCCTTCACATGCAGCCTTCTTCTTCGTGACCCAACCTATCCCATGATTCATTGCACGATGATAATGAAAGCCAACAACACTGTCAGAGAGCCTGAGGATCACGCTGTTAAATCTAAGTGTTGTGTTTTAGCTCAGTTCAACAAGTAACAGTACGACTGTTAAAACCACGGACCTTAAAACCTCAAGTTAGTGTGGAAAAGACTTACCTGTTGTCAAGGTTGCTAGGCAACAGGAGCCACACTTTGCAATGTAACAGTAAGGATGGGCAGCGCTGATGATACAAAGCAAAAATCCTCTGTAGACCAGCCTTCGTGGTCTACGCCGACTATGAAGGGCCCCACCTTCGTAGACCAGGTCCTCCAAAGGATGTGACCCCTGAACTGGGACACAGTTTATCATACGACAACAAGACAGAGAGAGAGATAGAGACAGAGACAGAGAGACAGAGAGAGAGTTAGAGACAGAAAGAGAGTGAGACAGAGAGAGAGAGAGAGAGTTAGAGACAGAAAGAGAGAGAGAAAGAGACAGAGAAACAGAGAGAGAGAGAGACAGAGAGCGAGTGCGGCAGAGAAAGAGACAGAGAGAGAGAGAGAGACAAAGAGAGAGAGAGAGAGAGACCCCTGCGCTCCATTAGCCTAGCTAAAGATGCTAAACTAGCATGCTACAAAAAAGTGCTGTACATGATAAAACTCCACACTCTCTGAAACAACCACTATAACAACAAGGAACAGTTTGTGCCTGATTCTAACGTTTGGACCAGGTTTTCAGAACAGACAGGAGCTCTCTGACAGTCTGACCTCTTCCTCTGCAGCCTGACAACGAGCATGAATCTACAGGAAGTGACACGACCAACACAAGAATACTTATGTACATGTTATATTTTTGTTTTTTATTTTTAATAAATTTGCAAAGGTTTCACCTTGTCATGATGGGGTATTGTGTGTAGAATTTTGAGGTAAAAAATGAATTGAATCCATTTTGGAATAAGGCTGTAACATAACAAAATGTGGAAAAAGTGTAGCACTGTGAATACTTTCCAGATGCACTGTATATTTAGCTTTTCCACAATAGACAGTTCAGTGACTAATAGTGGACACTTAACACCTGCCCCAGCAACACAAGCCTTTCATGCCCCACCCTGCTTTAGACTTGATATTACTAAAAATATAACCTGAAACTTAAGAACCTGTAAGTTCTTCAAGGTAATTTCCTCCAACCCTGTGTTAGGACAGAGAGTCGGTGATGTTTCCATCACCGACTCTCTGTGATGTGGCAACAGCACAAAGTTCTGCTGTAGGATAATGAAAGTTTGCCAGCGTTTGGGGATTAAAGCATCATGAGTTGGATCAGAGTTGTGTAAGCTGTTTCATTTTGGTGGACAACAACAACACAACATGAAAAACAGTTGACTGGCAGGAGGTAGGGGGTGACACCAGAGGACACCTGTTTCTCACAGAGCATCCACCAGTCATTTGCATCCGGCCAACAGGTGTGACATTATTGATGCCGCTGTGGTCAGTCTTCATCATCTGCAAGTCACGCTCTGTGTACCAAACATTAACTGTGGTTTCGCTTTGTTTTGTATGAAACCACCTAGATGAAAAGTAGCTTGTGAAGTTTTCCATTTCCCACATCATTTGTCAGTGGCACAATGTATATCTTGGCTGCTAAGGATGACTTCAGTCTTGCAAGAGTTGGTCTCCCAGGTAAGTAGCAGTTATGCATTTTCTGTCTGGCAATGGCTGTTTATGAATAACCAAAGCAGTCTTTTTAGATGACTCTTCTGTTCATACAACTAAGAGCAAATGTAATAAAGCAATGTAATGATTATTCTGTGCTTGCAGGCATGTCATACTGAAGAAAAACAAAGATTTACTCGTGACATCATGGCATCCAAGGTCAATACACTGAAGGTGAAGTATCCTTTTTCATTGCACATTCTGTATGTTATGAAGTGTTATTTCTGAGGCTGAATACAGCATCAGTTATAATAAATGAATAAATCTCCTTTAATCTTTTCCTTCAGTCTTTTCCCATATAATTTACATGTGTTCTGTGTTCATTGTAGTGGCTGCTTCCATTAGTCAAGCCCACTCTGGTTATGCTTATTATTCTAATGCCAGGTAAGCTTTTTGGTCAGCACAATGGGAATATTTGAGGTCCTCCTTTGCCCAAATAATATTGCCAATTACCAATGTATAAAGTATGTATTATATAATGTCTCTGCAATATTGGAAGCTTCTGAGAGATTTAAATTCATGTGCATTAATTTGGAAAGCTAAAATAATACCCAAAATCTATTTCTGAATCCACTTTGTTGGATTTGTTTCATTGAAAATCACATAAGCACATTAGCCAAAGCCTGTTAAGATAACTAGACTTATTATCTTATCATCCTTCCACCCATCAGCTCAGTGCAGTGCCATCATGGTGAACTGCTCTGAGCCAAACCAGCGTGCCCTGCTGGAGGCTCTGACTCCAGTCTTTAACCTGAACGCCATACGACCCGTCACCAACTTGACAACCGTCACCAACGTCAACACTACCTTCACCTTGTACGGGATACTAGGAGTGGTATGTTTAGCTCTCAGTAAATAACCACAGTGAGTATTGTATATTAGACAGTGTACTGATGACACTTTCGGTCTATAGAACAGTCGCAAAATCAGCAACAAGTCATTTCTATAGTGTGAGGAGCTTTATAAGTGTATGATTTTTGATTATTGATGAACAGTTGATGAATCAGTAGAAAAGCTACATGCTCCATCATTCTGTTACTGTCTTCAACCACTTTTTTTTTTGGGTTTAACCTGAATTAAGCCAGTTTTTCATGTCGCTCCACTGAGACTTGTTTGAAGACCCTTGTGGTCCCTAAAGGACATTAGGAAACACTGACAGAGTTTTCATGTCTTCCAGGATGAAAAGTCTCAACTCTTGATCACTTACCTGTGGCTGAATTATGTAAGTACTGCAATGATCCATCCTAATTTCTCAGTCAGTGTTGTGCCATAGTGAAAACTGTGTGATCATGTTTTGGGAATGATGAGAATATTAGTTACTTAGGGTGTAGCTGTGTGCACTGACACCAGTCTTGTTGTTTTAGAGGTGGAAGAACGAGCTTGTCAGTTGGGATCCAATCCAATGCGGCGCCAACAAGATTTCTCTCCCCAAAGAGAAATTTTGGTTGCCAGACATTGTTATCAATGAATTGTGAGTTGCCTAATACCGGACCTTTTATACATATATATGTAACACCATGCATTGTATTTACTGTACGTACAATAATCTTAACACAATCTTAACACAGTACCTCTTTGTTAGCAGATATGGGTGGTGGTATTCTATATTTTTGTTATTGCCAACAAATACATGAAAAGACCAAAACCAACCAGTGTTAATTTGTCTTTCCTCCCCTGTGGTGCTCACGCCCAAGTCCATTCATTCCTACTGAAGATGTAAATCTTGAAAAACTATTTACTAATTTATATTTTCATCATTTTTAAAGGGTACAGCAGTTTCCTAAACAGCTGGGGACTGTAGCTTTTAGCAGCTATTGTTAGCTGCAGAATAATACATGTTTGGTGCTCTATTGTGAAAGCGTAATGAATTCCCTTGAGAAAAATTAATTAACGCATTAATGAGATAGTCCACCTCAAGCTAAAAGCTCTCACTAAGACCAGTGAAGCAGACATGTCCCGCCTGTTTAAGTTTGATCCATTTATATTTTGGTTTGGGTCTGAGACAGTGGGAGATACTTGTGTCTTTAAGTACATAGATGTTGTTATTAGTTTGTCAACTGTGCACAGGCACTTCGGGACTTTGATGACGCTGAAGTCAGCTTCCGAGTCGGCAGTTAAGGGAAAAGTTAAGGGAAACTTAACTTACAGAGCTGAGTGACCAATCCTCTGTTTGCTGCACTTCTTACTGCTATGAAAATTGTGTGAGAAGTTTAACATAAAGCTTAAACATCTGTTTGTCTGAAACCCTCCCCAAAATTTGTGGAAGCTTTATTTTGTAATAATACAGAAAAGGGACATTTCCCTCCCTTTTTTTGCATGTAGAATATAAGAGCTATAACTGGGTAGAGAATGCAAAATGCAAAAGAAGCCAATATGAAGTTACAAGTAAATAAGATGAATATTGAATATTGTTCTATGGTTGCAAACAAGCAGCTTTGTTTTGAATCTTAACATTTGTGCACAAATTCAAACGGTCTCCTACACAACAGAAAAGGTTCAATTCTTAAACAATACTGCTTCTGGAAAATGTGCCCTTCTCTCATTATAGAGACGATTTACTGCTCTGCCTCTTCTTGTCTTTCAGTATGGATAAAAACACAGCCCCACCTGTCCCATATGTGTACCTGCACAGCGATGGTGTGGTGCGTGATGCTCTACCAGTCAAAGTTGTCAGCTCCTGTAACCTCGATATCTACACATTCCCCTTTGACATACAGAATTGCACTCTGACTTTCAACTCATACATCCACTATGGTAAGACATTTCACAGTATGTTTATTCACCTTCTTTAAAGATTGTTTCAGCAGGGAAGGCACAAGAGGAGACCATTTCCCTGTATGTGAGGAGATGGTAAGGGCTCCCGCTGGCTTTAAGCAGTATTGCGTTGTACGGGGCATTCCACTTAGATGTAACTCCCCATTATCAGCCTGTCAGAGGAATTCAAATCCTCTCAAGCCTGGGAGCTGATGATGCACAGCAATTCCTCTGATGTCAGAGTTGTGTCGGCAGGAATCCTGGTAAGGGCTGAGAGGAAGTGGCATCTTAGTGTAGAACGTGGCGGTGATGCAGGCAAGACTGGGCAGTTTTCCCCAACCATACTACAACCAAACCAGCCGGGGCAGGATGAGATACAAGCAGAAGCTGAGGAAGAACGCTGCAGCAAGATGTCAGCATTTGCAAACAAGGCACCTAGACCAGGTGGAAGTGTGCAGATCATCGTAAGATCACCTGGAGAGAGTTGACCCATTGCACATTAAGTTTTTCATCCAATCAATCTATGACGTCCTCCCAAGCCCAGCCCTGCATATTTAGGGCATTGCAACCATTCCTGCTCGCCAACTGTGTCAAAAGAAGGGAACCCTGAAGCATATCCTCAGCTGCTGCTTGAAGGTGAAGGGAGAAACCACCGGTGTCATGACCTGGTCCCAAGGTCAGTGAAGGATAAAATCAGTATAGCAATTCAATACAGCAAGTATCAGCATGCCCCCAAACGATTCATTACCTTCATTAGAGATGGAGAAAAGGCACAACATCTGCCCAGCTCCTCTGGAGGGCTTCTTGCCACTGCTTGAGACTGGCAGCTCCAAGTTGACCTAAGAAGGCAGGTCATGGTCCTTGATGAGCACTTTGCTCTGCCCAGATATCATGTTAATATCAGAGTCTACAAAGCAAGGTGTCCTGCTGGAACTTACTTTCCAGATAGAGGAGGCCAATGGGCCAAATATACTGGGGCAAAGGCCAGAGAGCCAGTTGAAGTTGGGTGCTGTGGCATCACTGGCCACTCACCACAGCAAACTGATGACCCCTGGCTGGGCTG
This sequence comes from Trachinotus anak, assembly GCF_046630095.1. Classification (NCBI taxonomy): domain Eukaryota; kingdom Metazoa; phylum Chordata; class Actinopteri; order Carangiformes; family Carangidae; genus Trachinotus; species Trachinotus anak. The sequence continues at coordinate 531,534 of NW_027273876.1, read as the reverse complement.
CTGGGTGAGGGTGTCTGATGATTAAAGACCTGAAACACCCTATGACCCCAGGTTGATCCTGCAGACGTGTCCAACTGGCACCAGAAGGTGTATTTTAGAACTGGCAGGCACGAAAGCTTCTCCCAAGTTAACAATGTAAACTCAAAGAGGCAGTAAGTGAGCTTTGTCCTCGATGTCGGCGAGATGAACTGTCCTGTCAGGGTTATTGAAAATTGAACTGAACATAACATATTTTTCTGTTCTTCTCTTCTCAGCATCAGACATAGTGATTTCCCCGAACATAGATGCAGAGAACATCACAGAGAGCTCCAAGAAGGTTATGACCACGATGGGGGAGTGGGAGCTACTGGACATCGCCTCCCTCAAATACAGCAAAGGCAATGACAGTGCTGAAAACGTCGATAAACTCATATTTCATGTATGCTGATTGTACTCTGTTGAGTATTTATTTCAAACTTCAGTTATGCAATTTCTTTATTGATTATTCTTGACCTGCATAATTCCAAGTTAATAAACAATATTTCACAGCATGTTTAAAAACGCCACATTTATTTTAACAGCCATTGTTGCAGCATTATGCAGAAATAAACTGATTTAAAGAAAACTTCCCAGCAAACTGGTACATCTCCAGTTTGTGGGTGTTTGCAGAGATTTCAGGCAATTTAAAGTTCAAGTTTTGCTGAACCTCTATGTATGTATGTATGTATATGTGTGTGTGTGTGTGTGTGTGTGTGTGTGTGTGTGTGTGTGTGTGTGTATGTATGTGTGTAATATGCTCATTGCCCATGACTTTTTTTTTAAATACAGTAAAATTTTTACTGAGGTGAGATTTAATCAGGTTTACAAGATTTAGAAAATTATTGCTGTTTTTAAATGAACGATGTGTATTGAGTCTGGTCTGTTCTGCCTGCAAACCTGACATTTGTTCTGCTCAGTTTTACTCCAGAATAATGATTACATTGAATTGAATGAACTTGTGCTTTGTCTTAAGCAAATTAGAATTATTTTATTATTGTCATAGCTGAATTTAAAAGAAATCAGTTTATAAATGTGAACAGAAAAGGTACCTGACAAAGTGTTTGTTTGGTGTTTTGGGGTTTTTTTCATATTGCTCTTGCAGATCAGAGTGAGGCGTCGTGCCACCCTGTACGTGGTGAACCTGCTGATCCCCAGCTGCTTCCTCATCACAGTAGACATGTTCAGCTTCCTGCTGCCTCCCCAGAGCGTGGACCGATCCTCCTTCAAGATGACCCTCATCCTGGGCTACACCGTCTTCCTGCTCATCATGAACGACCTGCTGCCTATCACTGGAAACACCATACCTCTGATAAGTCAGTCTTATTCAGATTGAGCACATATTCAGGAATGTTTTATTGAAACCTGTGATTGTTTCCGTTGTTCCGCAAGCTATGCTCTTACCCATAAACAGATATTGTGGGCAGACTGTTTTGATTCCTGTGTAATTTACATGTGCTTTTCCAGAAGGTGTAAAAAGAGGTTTACATTTCTGACCAACATGGACAGCTGCTGAATATACAGTGATTAATGAGTCACATTTTCAGAGTGTAAACCCTCAGTGGTTTTGGTCTTTGGTTTTAGACTCACTCTGTCTTGTTTGCCTGTGTCAGACGTGTTCTTCTCTCTCTGCCTGGCTTTAATGGTGGCCAGTCTACTTGAGACTATCCTCATCACCAACCTGCTGTGCAGCTCTGGTGACTTCTCCCCTGTTCCGCGATGGATTCAAGTGGTTATTCTACAAATTCTGGGCCGTCTTGTTTGCCTGCCCCGTAAGACTAAAGGTTCAAGTATTCAGTTTATTGGTACTTTTACGATGGTTAATACAGTACAAGATTCTAGAAAATAGGATGAACATGATTGTTGTACTAAAGGTTCAATCAACCTTTTTGTCCTTAAAAAACAGACTTGGAGCAACGTGCTGTGGTGGCAAAGCGTAAACCTGATGAGGGGCCTCCAGAGGAGAGGGGCCCAGTGGTGGAGGACAAGGCCCTGCAGGAGCTGAGGAGCCTGGGCAGGGACCTCCAGGCCCTCCGCCTCCAGGTGGAGCAGCAGGATGGGGGAAGCCAAAACTCAGAGGAGTGGATCCAGGTGGGTCTGATCATAGACCGGCTGCTGTTCGGCCTCTACATCCTCTTCATATCAGTCAGCTTCATTACCATCATCATTATCTGGGTGAACTCATACAGCCAGTAGACAACTGCCATCTGCTTTGAAGCACATTTATGTCGCTAGTCACACAAATGTTTCAGTCAATCTTTGATCAATACATTGAAATTTTGTAATGTTTTAGATGATTTTCCTGGAGCAAATACATTTATGCAATACATATTGTATATTCTAGAGTTAATGTGTGACTGTTATAATAACAAATGCTCACATTATCACTATTGGACATTAAATTAGCTCCACTACAATAACGAGATTTAGTTTTAGCCTTTTGTGTTTTATTGTGCAATTTCAAAATGGAGGAAACCACTGTATGCAAAATAAAATTACTTGGAAACATTTCTTTCAGTTTTTCACGGACATTTATTTCAAACATAATAATCATGTCATCATCCAATTATTTTTTCTATTTACTTATTAATTTTAATGAAATATTGTTGGTCGGTGTTGAATTCTTACATTAACTCTGTTCACACTGTGCAGACAAATATCCTAAACTAAGCTAAGCTAAGATAATTAGAAAAATTATAAACTGCTGCTTTCATTTGATCATATCATAGAACAAAACTCTTAACAAAAGGAAGTAAGGAAATCAGCAGAAATAAAAGAAATCCTGTTATTGCATTGGTAAAGAAGCATAAAGTATAATCAAGCAATTAAAGTAAAAAAAAAGTAATTTGAAAGCTATGTACACACTTCTGATGATGTGTATTTAGTGATTTACCAAATGTAACCATAATATTTGAATTTTGAGACTTATGTTATCTTAATAATTCATATTTCACAAGCGAAATTTATCTCTAAAATTATAAAATATTGTAAGTAACTAAAATTCACTATTTAAAAAATACACTACATGGCCAAAAGTATGTGGACATCCAATCACAAGATTTTGCACCTGGCTGCAGGAATTAGTGAAGTCATGCACTGATGTTGGGCGACATGGCCTCGCCCACAGTCAGTGTTCTGCAGATGTGGTTGAGGTCAGGGCTCTGTGCCACAGAGATGGAAGCACACTGTTGTCTAAAACATCCCTATTGCAAGGTGTCCCTCAGTTAGAGCCACAGCCAAACATACATCAACATTCTCCTGGCATAATGATGTGTCTGGTTACCAAATTTCATTAAATATATGTACATACTTGCAGTAAACATACTGCATTTAACTATCTGAATATACTGAATGTAGGATGTAAGGATGTAAGTAGGGTGGAAAAATCACTGACCTCACTTTTAAGGATTTGTTTTAGTTTTTGTTCACAATTTTTATATTTGTATTACAAAAACAGCACTAACAAAAATCACTTTAAAACCTTAAACACTTACACTTTCTTGTTTAGTTCCTCAATTTACTCTGAGTTCCTATCTGAGTTCTCAGAGTTTTTATCTGAGTTAGTTCTCAGCACAGATAAAGTTATCATGGTGGGTGATTTTAACATTCATGTAGATGTTGTAAGTGACAGCCTGAGTATTGCATTTAATTCATTATTAGACTCAATTGGCTTCTCTCAGCATGTTAATGAACCCACTCACTCTTTTAACCATACCCTTGATCTGGTTCTGACTTATGGGACTGACATTGAATATCTAACAGTATTTCCCAGAAACCCTCTTTTATCTGACCATTCTCTGTTAACATTTGAGTTTTCAGTCATGGACTACACAGCATCTGGGGAAAAAATCTATTACAGCAGGTGTCTGTCTGACAATACCATTAGCAAATTTAAAGAAAGAATCCCATCAGTACTTAGCCCACTGCCATGTATCAATGCAGTAGGGAACAGCTCTCTTAACTTCACAGCCACACAGGTTGATGATCTTGTTGACAGGACTGTAGCCTCACTGCGTGCAACTCTAGATACTGTGGCCCCTCTGAGGAAGAAGGTAGTGAGTCAGAGAAGACTAGCTCCATGGTACAACTCAGAAACACGAGCTTTAAAGCAAAGTTCAAGGAAGCTAGAAAGAAGGTGGCGTTCTACTAACCTGGAAGAATCTCTAAAGGCTTGGAAAGACAGCCTATTGGCGTATAAAAAAAGCCTCCGTAAAGCCAGAACATCCTATTATTCATCATTGATAGAAGAAAACAAGAACAATCCCAGGTTTCTGTTCAGCACTGTAGCCAGGCTGACAGACAGCCACAGCTCTGTTGATCCATCTATACCTTTAGCCCTCAGCTGTAATGACTTTATGAGCTTCTTTACAGATAAAATTGTCTCTGTTAGAGAAAATAAAATCACCATCTCCTCCCCACAGCTGGCTCAGATGTACTGTCCAGTTCAGCAGCCTCAGAGTCCACTGTAACTGGTTTATATTTTGACCGTTTTTCTCCTGTACATCTCTCTGAGCTCGCTTCAACAGTTTCGTCATCTAAACCATCGACTTGTCTTCTAGACCCCGTTCCAACAAGGTTGTTCAAAGAAGTTTTTCCTTTAATCGACACCTCTATATTAAGTCTGATTAACTTATCTTTATCAACTGGTTATGTACCGCAGGCTTTTAAAGTTGCAGTAATTAAACCTCTACTTAAAAAGCCTACTCTTGATCCTGATGTTTTAGCCAATTATAGACCTATATCCAACCTCCCCTTTATTTCCAAAATCCTTGAGAAGGTTGTTGCAAACCAGTTATGTGATTATTTGCACAGAAATGGTTTGTTTGAAGATTTTCAGTCAGGTTTTAGAGTCCATCACAGCACAGAAACAGCTCTGGTTAAGGTTACCAATGATCTCCTCATAGCTTCAGACAATGGACTTGTCTCTATACTTGTCCTGCTAGATCTTAGTGCCGCATTTGACACCATCGATCATAAGATTTTATTACAGAGACTAGAGTATATGGTCGGCATCAAAGGAACTGCACTAAGCTGGTTTAAGTCATATTTGTCAGACAGACTTCAGTTTGTTCATGTTAATAATGACTCCTCTATCATCACTAAAGTCAGTCATGGAGTTCCACAAGGTTCTGTGCTAGGACCAATACTTTTCAGTCTATATATGCTTCCTCTAGGAAACATTATTAGGAGGCACCAGATGAATTTCCATTGTTACGCAGATGACATCCAGCTGTACTTATCCATGAAGCCAGGTGAGACTAACCAGGTAGCCAAGCTTCAGGTGTGTTTTAAGGACATAAAAACCTGGATGACCAGTAATTTCTTACTCTTAAATTCAGACAAAACTGAAGTTATTGTAATTGGCTCAAAACACCTCAGAGATACACTATGTGATAATATACTGACTCTGGATGACATCACCTTGGCCTCCAGTGCTACAGTCAGAAACCTTGGTGTCATTTTTGACCAGGACTTGTCCTTTACTTCACATATAAAGCAAGTCTCTAGGACAGCCTTCTTCCACCTGCGCAACATTGCAAAAATCAGACCCATTCTATGTCTAAAGGAAGCTGAAAAACTAGTTCATGCATTTGTTACCTCAAGACTGGACTACTGTAACTCTTTATTGTCAGGATGTCCCAAAAATTCAGTAAAAAGCCTCCAATTGATCCAGAATGTGGCAGCACGAGTACTGACAGGAACTAGGAAACGAGATCACATCTCTCCTGTGTTGCTTCTCTGCATTGGCTCCCTGTAAAATCCAGGATAGAATTTAAAATCCTCCTCCTCACCTACAAAGCCATTAATGGTCAGGCACCATCGTACCTTGGAGAACTTATAGTTCCCTATTTTCCCAATAGGACACTTCGCTCTCTAAATGCAGGTCAACTTGTGGTTCCCAGAGTTTGTAAGAGTAGAATGGGGGGCAGAGCCTTCAGCTATCAGGCTCCTCTCCTGTGGAACCAGCTCCCAGTGTGGGTTCGGGAGGCAGACCCCCTCTCTACCTTTAAGATCAGGCTTAAAACTGTCTTGTTTAGTAAAGCTTATAGTTAGGGCTGGCTCGGGTATGTCCTGACCCATCCCTTAGCTATGCTGCTATAGAGCTAGACTGCTGGGGGATTCCCATGATGCACTGGGCGCTCTCTCTCTCTATTTCTGTCTCTCTCCCTCTCTCTCTCTCGATGACTTCATGCCATTAACTTTGTATTTTTCTCTCCCGTAGTTTGTGCTTCTCCTCTCTCTCCCTCTCTCTGTCCTCATTCTGCAGGTCTCTCTGCCTCGGGAGCAGCAGGACCCAGATCCACCACTACTCATCTTTACTATTAACCACTGTTACCTGTCATCATTATTGATAACACCATTACCTACACAGCTGTTCCTGGTCTCTCTCTCTCTCTCTTCTCTCCTCTCTCCTCCCCCCACCCCCTCTTTTTATCTCCTCCTAAACCCAACCAGTCGAGGCAGACGGCCGCCCACCCTGAGCCCGGTTCTGTTGGAGGTTTCTTCCTGTTAAAAGGGAGTTTTTCCTCCCCCCTGTCGCCAAGCACTTGCTCTTTGTGGGAACTGTTGGGTTTTTTCTCTGTAACAATGTAAGGTCTTGACCTGACCCTGTAAAGAGCCTTGAGATAATGTATATTATGATTTGGCGCTATACAAATAAAATTGAATTGAATTGAATTGAATACTCTCTAACAGATTCCTGCTGCTGGCACTTTGTGGTATTCAGGTCTTTTCAGGCATGTCGCACTTTAAAATACATCTACATTTAGATGTAGGTCTTAAAAAGCACCTACACCAACAGAGAAACATGTATTTGTGATATATCTATTAACTGTAGTTGCTACTTAAATCTGTGAAGACAACTCTACCGGACAACTCTCCCCACTCACACTAACAACCACTTATGACCCAGTGTTGATGTTTTTAGCGCTGCCAGCTGAAAGTCAAGCCTTCTGAGCTTCTATTCATCTTCATCTCTGTGCTCTTTCATAGCTCATATTGCACAGTCACACATATTTAGAGATTCTGCTTATTATTGATTTTCATAAATTAACTATCTCACATTTATAATTCAGGTCACTTTTAGTATGTCAACTGTCTAGTATCCCAATGTAAGTGAAGTCAAAAGCTTTTCAATTTATTGAGCCATTATGGTTTAGAAAACTGAAGCCAATGTGTGCAGCCAAGTAAAAAGAGAAATACATTTAACAATTAAATTTATTGAACAAAAAATGCTGTACATGATAAAACTCCACACTCTCTGAAACAACCACTATAACAACAAGGAACAGTTTGTGCCTGATTCTAACACTTGGACCAGGTTTTCAGAACAGACAGGAGCTCTCTGACAGTCTGACCTCTTCCTCTGCAGCCTGAGGACGAGCATGAATCTACAGGAAGTGACACGACCAACACAAGAATATGATTAACAAAATAAAAGCTCCATAAAAGAAACGTACACAAAAAGAAAAAAATACAAGGGAAATAATGATAAAACTCCACAGAAACAGATTTTTGGTCTATTACATGAATATATGGGTTAAATCTGTAATTTGCCTAAAATATACTGGTGGGTCAATGTACATTTCCCTTTATTCATTTGATATCCCGAGATCTGATGAAGCTGAAACTGCTGAATTGTGAGCTAGCACACTCAAAAAGTATATATAGTGATGAAGGTGTGGCAAAAGATAAAGTGTCACAACAGAACTTCACTGTAAGAACCTTAAATTATTGGAAAGGAACAAAAATAAAGAGATATTACATATACACAGAGCAGAGATAACTACATACTGCCTTTGATTTCAGGAGGAGCTTTAAGAGTCTATAACCATGTGAATGCTCGCTAACTCCCTCAAGAACACGAGGAAACTAACATACGAGGTCAGATTAGCAGCTTAGCCACCATAACTCTCCACTGTCATATTTAGATAAGTCTGCACATCAGTGTCGTGCCGTCAGGACGAGCAGTGTTTGCCCAGTTAAAGCTAAACATAGACATCAGTTAAAACAATACTGAAGTAAAGTGACATCTCTCCTTACATCTGATCTCAGAACAGCTTTCTGTCCCATAAAGGATCTGATGCCTGCTTCATTCATCATGTATTTACTGCCCTCTGCTGGTGGCAGCAGGTATTGTCTCTGAAGATACTTTGACCTCCAGCTGTTGAAGCTAAGGTTTCTGTCAGGTTCGTGGGTGTGACCGTGTCCTGGTGACGGAGACTGGAGCTACAGGTGGAGGTTTGATCACTGAGGATCATCCTGGATCTTTGACTGGTGATCAGCTACAGACACAGTGAGCGATGTAAACTGTCTGTGACTCAGCTTCTGCTCTACTGAGATCAGTTATGATGTGACAGCATCATGTGCAGACGTGTGGAAACTAAACCTGCACAGTAAACGTGAAGAGGCAGCAGCAAGAACACGAGCCAATGACACTGATTTATCATCTGAGAGAGAGAGAGGGAGGGAGAGAGAGAGACAGAGACAGAGACAGAGAGATAAAGGGAGGGAGGGAGAGAGAGAAATCAAAGCTCCAAGACTGAAGTTCCTGCGTCTCTGAGCTTCAGCTATGGTCCAGACCATGAACCAGGAAGATGAACAACACTGAGGCAGGAAAATACTGGATTCTACATTGTCACTGTGTGTTTGTCAGTTAATGGTAAATATGTTGACCATAGAGGTGATTTTAGACATTTTTCCTCTTTACTGCACATTTGATCAGTTTAGTGTCAGCACATCTTCAAATGTCTTTGAAAACTCCAGATATCCAGTTTACTGTGACAGAAAACCGTTCTCACATTTGAAAAGTTCAACCACAGAATGTTTGGAGTTTTTGCTAAAGAATAAAAGTGACTCTTCTGGCGTATATGTTCATTAAACCAGTTTAATTAAACATATACACCAGTTTTTTTTTTGTTGTTTTAGTTGAAATGTCAAACATCGACAGCAGTTTCTGGAGACAGTTTCTAGGACTCACCTGCTGCATCCTCTCAGTGAGTCTTTCTCCAGTAAAACCTGATGGCAACCAGCAGGACAACCACTCCCCCTCCCAGAAGAGAGCCTCCCAGTGCCAGACTGACAGGCTGTGGCTCAGGCAGTTCTGCAGAGGCAGAAACTTTGGTGATGTGATGAAAGACAGAGACAAAAGTGAGGCAGCAACGCTGCATCAGATTTAATGATAAATGATCAATGCTGTTTGGTAAATTGTGAATCTGCTGTGAATATATTTGCTCACAATACAAAGACAACACAGAAGATTAAAGAAGCAGTTCATCGGTTCAGTCCAATCACACATACACAGCGGTTGATATTTGAACAACAGGAAGTACTTTCACTGTGATACTGTAACTGCAGGAAGTACTTTCACTGTGATACTGTAACTACGGGAAGTACTTTTGCAGTTTTGACTACTTGGCCTACCCAGCTGTAGCAGCTGAGGCCTCTGCAGCCCACTGTGCTCCACCAAGCAGCTGATGTTGTGCACTGTGCTGAGTGTGTGCTCCAGGTAGGAGTGGATCTGGTAGCGCCAGGCCCCACCAGGCATCTCTGTAATCACCACCCCTGGGGGGTCCGGTACGGCCACGCCGTCCCTCAGCCAGGACAATCTGATGTGCCGGGGGTAGAAGTTGTAGGCACTGCAGACCAAAACCACTGAGTCTCTACTGCTGCCAGACCTCACCGTCTTCAGCCTGCTCAGCGGCGGCACTTCAGGAGGAAAATACTGTTACCATGACAACTGACACATGATGGAACAACTTGTCAACAGGTAATACTGAAGTAAAGCAGTTGAATTAAGTGAATTAAGGGTCTGAGGACTTCTGTCAAGTGTAAATAAATGTCTGATGTGAAAAGTGCTTGCAGATAAAATTTGAGAGAAATGGCAGAAATGTATCACTGACGGAATAAATCACACACTTACTTTTAATACGTGACCAGATTTATACGGAACTTTATTTAGCTGATTACCTGATTTAGCTGTAATGTCTTTGTACATCTGTGAACCTTGGAACTTGCAGTAGTAGTCCAGGTCATGTCTCCTGACCTGGAGGTAGTGAGGATCTTTATTAACCTCGTCTGCAAACACTTTTCCATACTGTGTGAATCCAGCCACCTTCTCTGTAGAACTGTTGTACAGTGCCTGCAGTTGACCGTTGTACTGATACTGAATTTGATATTGCACGTCACACTGAGAGCCCTTCTCTATGAACTGACACGTCTTCAGGATGTGGAAGTATTTTCCTTCTGCAGTCTCCTCTGTGGTAAATGACAAGAAATGCAGAGCAGCAAACATCAATAGATCTCAAAACCTGAGAGAACCTGGCTTCAAATGTTCAATATTTCTCTGTATTATTAAAGATTCATGACAGAATACGCATCAATAAGAGATCTAAAGTTTAGGAAACGATCCTCAGGTTTTATTACAAGAGTTCAACACACATAAGTTCTGCACAAAAACCTGCTTCATCAAGACTGTGAGGGTGTAGTGTGATCAGAAGTGTTTCCCACATCAAACAGCCCACCATTCAAATGTCACTAAATCACAATGAGTGCACGTCACCTTTTTCAAACCAACCCCCCCCCCACAGAGAAAAACACAGCGCAGAGATCTGTGATGTGCAGTAACTGTTCCACTAGCAGCAGAAAAAGTTCACATAGGATCCAATCACTCGTAGTAAGAAGCCGATTGAGGAAACAGTTTGTCAAGGACCTCAAAGAGAGGCTGTAAATTCCTGCATGTTTGTGTACTTGAACTAAACTCAGTGATCCCATTGGTCCTTAAAAACGAACCTGTACTTAATGTTTCAGAACATCACTGTGCCGTGATTGATCTATGATAGTCATGTGAGATAAATCGGCACCTTTAAATCACATGATTGATTACCTGTTTGTTGCAGAAGTAAACAGAGCAGGAACAGGGCACGCAGACGCTGTTGGTCCATGTTCAGTCTGGAAAACAGGAACTGAGACTTCAACCAATCAGGGCACAGCTTGGAGAAGAATCATCATCTGTCAGTAGGGGGCACTGTACTACACATTTGGTAACTTGTTCACATTCACAGCTTATTACAGCCACTGAACACAGAGCTGTCAGAGCAAAGCACAGCTTTCTTTTTAACCTTACTTTTTTCCTCCATGTCCCCTCCAGGCCTCCGTACTCAAGCAATAATCAACAGTCAAAGTTTTATTGTTTTTTGCCATATCAACATAAATAATTGGGATTTGTTGTAGTGAGCTCATTTTAAACACAGACAGAAAAAGACAGAAATAGAACCACTCACTCATAAAATCACATCAAACATTGCACAAGTATAAACAGATAAAAACAGGTCAAATCCAGCCCATGAAATAATCTTAACAGCATGAACTGACTGAATTTGTCTGCAGTAATAATTACAGAGAGACAGATGGCAGTTCACAGACGCCTCCCATCCAATCTGACAAACATCTGTCTGCCAGAATAAGACAAACTTCTCAAATCCAGGTGTTCAGAGCTTGTAGAGACCCAGGAAGACTGAAGCTGTAACTGCTGCCAAAGGGGGTTCGACAAAGTCCTGAATTAAGGGTCTGAGGACTTCTGAAAGTTCAGTTTTTGATTTTGAATAAATGATGGGTTAATGAGTGTAGATTTAAACTTAAACCTAAAGCACAGTTCAGTGAAGGGATCTGAATACTTTATTCTGGGAGACATGGAGTCTGCAAGACCTCTGATGGTCCCTGTGGTGGCTGAGGTGGATCAGCCCTGGTCCAGCACGTCCCCCAGCGCTCTGCTCCGCTTCATGGTCTGTCCCTCCTCAGACCCCTGCAGGTCCTCACGGTCAGCTGTTCACTGCCGTCCGAAGATCCCAGACCCTGACATGAGCCGGTGTTACGAGATAGTCGGCCTCATTCACTCCACATGTGAGTGGCCTCAGGGTTGTGGCTCGTTGGTAGATACACACTATATATACATAATCACACACACACATACCCTCATTGACATAAATGGGGTGGACGATATAATAGAAAATATGAGAAAAATATTTGTACACATTTCTGCTGAAAGTTCTTCCTTGCCCTTGTTCTTATTGTACAACACAAATAAAACAGCAGACAGAATATTTTCTGTTCAGATGGACGGCCTTTTTCATTTCTGTGGTGTGGAGATTTTACCCAGCAGCCCTGTGGTACGCAGCCCGCCAGCACTTAGACAGCTGACGTCGCAGGGCGTCCCCGGTGGAAACGATGAAGATGATGACTCCTAAAGCGAGACAGACGAGTCCCACAGACAGACACACGGAGGCTGCTCCAGCACCCCTGGAGCTCACTGGCAGCGCTGCAGAGAGAAGACTTCAGAAATCAGACCACTGACAACTGTGACTTGACCTCCACAGAAACCTGCAGCTTCCCAGAACCTTTGACCACCTGAGACACTTCAGTGCTGCTTCTTCTTCTTGTGTTTCCAGTGTTTTACAAACCAGAGTGATACGTCCATCGCTGAAATTCATGTGCTGTCTCATAGTGTGATGTTTTATCAACTAAGTTGTCAGCAGATCTATGTAAGTCAATGTAATGTCCTCTGAAGTGATGGAAACATGACTGTGTGTGTGTGTGTGTGTGTGTGCAAACACACAGAAAACATCTCATTGTATTCTAATATACACGTGTTATAAAACATCCGTGCAAGTACATCCCAGTCGGGTCTGTCACTGTTTAGTGTCCCCTGGAAACACTTCTGGTGTGTTGTGAGTATTTACAGCTCATGAAGATGTTTGGGTTGAGCTCTCAGGGCCACCGTAGTTTGGCGTCTTCTAGGTTTATTTCAGATTTGCAGATTTAAGTTATGCTATGCTGCCCAATTATAGGCCACCACTGTAACGTTTCTGACTGTGCTGCTGGATTTGGCCACAACATGACTTGGAGGAGTAAAGGTGAGTTGATAAATGAATTGTGTCTCCTGACAATAACACAAAGCCTAATGGACACACAGCAGTATTTGGTTGCACGTCCCTTCACCTCAGTCAGCTGCTTTTGGAGGCCACCAACAAGAGAAAGCTGCCTTTTCTTGGTTGAACTTGTCTTTTCAGGACAGATCACACGTTTGGTTCCGGTCAGGAATTCAGGAAGTACAAAGGTTTCACTTCAGTGTTGTGTTTAAAGTCCGCGTGGAACACACAGCTGCATCTGAGATTGAACTTTCGGCTGATGCTTTGTTGTGTTGCTCTCTGTGGGCTGAAGGCCTCACCTTTACTCCTCCAGATCATGTTGTTGAGGCAGCACAGTCAGACACAATATCATGGGTGGTCCCTGCACACAGCTAACTGGGCAGCAGCAGTATGACTTAAATCTATGTTTTATTGTCAGAAGACACACAATGAATTCATCAAAGAAGCCACATTTCTGAATGTTCTTTGTGGAAAAGGTGTGTTCCCCAGTTATTCTGCTGCAGCTCCATGAATGAATCCCCGCAGTCTCTCACCCCATGTTGTGTTGACAGGGAGACTCAGGGCTTGATGCTGCACGCTGCAGCGCAGCACATCACCTGGCTCTGGGCGGAAGGAGAGGCTGGCCAGCTGACTGAAGGTCCCATCCATGTCAGGGTAGAGGCCGCTGAGAGCCGCACCTTCCGTCACCTGAACACCGTTCCTGGTCCATGTGACGTTGATGGAAGGGGGGTAAAAGTGACGGATGTAACAGTAAAGGGTGTTCTCCTTCCCCTGCTCCGCCTCCTCCATGGGATAGACCAGCACTGTTGGGGCTTTTAGAGAGAGAGAGGACATGGTTTGTTAGGATGTTATTCATTCAGTGTAAATAAGAATTCATCACGACAAAGTAAAATCAGGGCGTCTATTTTATAATCGTCTCAGTGGATATTAATGATTTAAATTGTGCTGTTCCTGCTTATTGATTTTATTCACCATTGTCTTCTGTCTTTTTGTCCAATCTTATTTCACTTTTTTATTTTTAACTAATTATTTAATTTTGTTGGTTATTAGTATTTTTCACTATTTTTATTTCTTGTGTGCTTTGGTGTCGTATTGTTGTACTGTCTACATTTGAACTGTTGTGTTATCAGCTTGTCTTGTCAGTAAAGCTCTTTGAACTGCGTTAACCTGCACCAAATGTTTTATATAAATTAAGTTTTAATTGGCTGATTGAGTTTGTTACCTTTTTCTTTAGTGGGACTCTTGTCGATCTGCACAGCTTTAGCCAGATAGTATTCAGAGAGTCTCTCCTTGCTAACTAGAGCCACGATGTAAAACCCAGGTGACATGTGTTCTTTCAGCTCGTCCAGCAGGGGCGCCGTCCAAACTGCCTGGCCAGTCCTGAAGTCAGCGTACACCACCTGGTGTCCGTCCCAGTGCAGCTGCACCTGACAGTCTCCAGACTGGAAGCAGCCGTAAAACATCGTCACCTGATGAAGGCCTGGAAAACACAATTAGCAGGTGTTAGCTTTTAGAAGCCTTCATATGTGGCTGGAGATCTCTACTGTTGTATCAGCCTTCACTGTGGCCACCTGTGTGTGTGTGTGTGTGAATCTTCAAACCCTTTCCCTCTTCACTTCTGCACATTCACCATAAAACTACTGTTGTGTGAGGGTGTGTTGGAGTCAGTCCCTGGACTGTTGGGTGTTGTGTGTCTGTGACAACATGTTATGTGACATTATGATTGTGAGGCTGGGAAACGGAACCTCCGTCACTTTGTTGGTTGTAGCAGCGAAGGCAAGATGGTGGCTCACACCTCAATGTGTCAGATGAAGTGCGTCTAGCTTTTAGTTTCACTTTCACCGTGAGCTTCCTTTTAAATGATTGACCCTAACGTTTAGACAGTGGAGGCTTTAAAGCAGCGTGTGTAACCAGTCTGATCTTATCTTGGGTTAAGAGAGGAAAGCTCCTCTGAACACACTCTAAGTAAAGTCAGAGTTGAGTTTCTTGTTCTTCTGTTTCTAGGTTAACACACTGAAAACAGTGACTCCTGACACTTTCAACAGAAGTGGAGCCAGAGAAGTAGCCAGATGAGCCTCTACCTGTGTGGGCTGTGTGGACGACATGAGCCGACACCAGTAACACCAGTAAGGAATCCATGTGGTCCAGTTTGTTCCTGTGTGTACACAAACAATAAAATCAACTCTCAAAATGAACTACACCCACAGTGGCTCATGAGTGTCAAGTGGCCAACAATTACATATGTAACACTGGTCTTAACTTTCAAAATAAAAGTAAAAACAGACTTTTGAAAAAGGATATACTGAAATTAAAAAATGTCTATTATAAAATTAAAACACACTCCAATAAAACTTATTATGACTACAAGAAAAATTAACATCTCATAATAAGGTCAGTTTTAATAAATTAAATTATTGTTTCCTTTATATATTTTTGCACAATTAATCATATTATTATTTATTACAGAATGTATTTTTTAGTCATTATTATATCTATCTATCTATCTATATATATATATATATATATATATATATTGATATATTTATATACAGATAGATAGATCAAAGTATTAACATGATGTTATCATGTTAAATCTTGTTTCCTGTCTCAATTGCACATTTTGATACAACTGCATAAAATTATTACTTCTAAAGTTATTAGTACAATTTCCCATCAACTAACCCTAACCCTAACCCTAACCCTAAGCCACAAGATCATATATAACAATGAGTGTTAATTACTTTGCAGTATTTGTCAAAATCAAAATGTTTTGTTCTATTCCAGCTGTTTTATATTGACTGTTTCCACTGATGTGTGTCTACAAGAGGAGTTAGAGTTGATAACAAATACATTAAAACCTGCTTTATACTATTCATAAATAGACACATTACATTATTATGATGTGGTAACGGTGATTATGAATTGTTATAAATGTTAAACAGGAGCTTTAGAATAAGCTCTTGTAAACTGTTAGAACAGAGAGAAAAAGAGAGAGAGAGAGAGAGAGAGAGAGAGAGAGAGAGAAAGAGAAGAGAGAGAGAGAAAAGAGGAGAGAGGGAAAGAGAAAGGAGGAGAGAGAGAGAGAGAAAAGAGGAGAGAGAGAGAGAAAGAGAAAGGAGATGAGAGAGAGAAAAGAGGAGAGCGGGAAAGAGAAAGGAGGAGAGAGAGAGAGCGAGAGAGAGAGAGAAAGAGAGAGAGAAAAGGGGAAGAGAGAGAGAAAAGAGAAGAGAGAGAGAGAAAGAGAAAAGAGAAGAGAGAGAGAAAGAGAAAGGAGATGAGAGAGAGAAAAGAGGAGAGAGGGAAAGAGAAAGGAGGAGAGAGAGAGAGCGAGAGAGAGAGAGAAAGAGAGAGAGAAAAGGGGAAGAGAGAGAGAAAAGAGAAGAGAGAGAGAAAGAGAAAGGAGAAGAGAGAGAGAGGAAGGAGGAGAGAGAGAGAGAAAAGAGGAGAGAGAGAGAAAGAGAAAGGAGGAGAGAGAGAGAGAGGAGGAGAGAGAGAGAGAGAAAGGAGGAGAGAGAGAGAGAGAGAGGAGCCGTGAGGAGTTTCAGACGGACGCCGCGGCAAAAAAAAACATAAAAATGCCATAAAAACAAATACACTGTACAAATACAACCAAATGATCAGGTAGCTCAGGTGTGTCGACAGGTATCTGGAGTTTCAGTTGTGTTTTGTCATGTTCAGGTTTAACAGGTGTGTTTAGATTAATTTAAACGTTTCGTGGGCGCAGGAGTGCACAGGTACCTCAGCTGTGTTTTAGGTGTGTTTAGATTACTTCAAGCTGGTGTGTTCAGGTGTCTCAGGTAAGTGGAGATCAAGTGTTTACTGGGGGACATGTGGACGGATCCTGAAGCCATCGGTTCAGGTCCTGCCCAGAGGGGGCGCCACAGTCTCAGATTTTACTGTCTCATCTTCCACCAGCACATCTGTGTGAAAAACACACTTCATACAACATCTCAACATAAATACAGTAAAAAATAGTAATAACCCGGTCCTGGTCTTAGTAATAACCCTGGTCCTGGTCTTAGTAATAACCCCGGTCCTGGTCTTAGTAATAACCCCGGTCCTGGTCTTAGTAATAACCCCGGTCCTGGTCTTAGTAATAACCCGGTCCTGGTCTTAGTAATAACCCGGTCCTGGTCTTAGTAATAACCCTGGTCCTGGTCTTAGTAATAACCCTGGTCCTGGTCTTAGTAATAACCCGGTCCTGGTCTTAGTAATAACCCTGGTCCTGGTCTTAGTAATAACCCGGTCCTGGTCTTAGTAATAACCCTGGTCCTGGTCTTAGTAATAACCCTGGTCCTGGTCTTGGTCTGGTGTGGTGTCTCTGACCCCGTTGTCCCTCTGGCAGTAAACACCTCAGGACATAAATAAACACAAACATACTGGGAGCTGTCGACTTAATTACAGTCCAGTTAGACCTGTCTGTCAGGGTGCGCTTGTTTTCTGACACCTGACACCTCTCCTTTCCTCAGGACCCCCCCTCCCTGGAGACAGGGGTGTCAGGTGCACTAAATGAAGCGCTCCCTGTCAGGGCTGCACATGTTGTTGACGCCCGGTTTGAGGTCGAGCAGACAACTGAGACATCAGAGGATTCATGGGTTTAAAATCAAACGCTCCTGTGGATCTGGGAGCGCTTGGTTAATATCTCATCACCCCAGAGATCACCCCGAGGTCGGTTAATGATTGAGGGTCAGCTGGTGACTTATTGACTGAAGACACTTTTTGACTCAAGTGTCAGAGACAGAGACAGAGTGAGGCCATACAGACTCGACTGTCTCTCTACTGTCTCTACCGGGTTTGATTCAGACCTGGAGTCAGTTTCTCTGGCTTTAGTCTGTTTTTATTCTGTTTCTTTTACTTTTACTGAATCCTGTTCATCTCCACCTTCATCTCTTCATCCTTACTTTCTACTCAACTTTCTCCACCTCGTCTTTTTCTTCTCGGCTCAGCTCCAGCCGGCCGCACACTTTAAATTTACTGTTTTTTTTCAAGAGAGTTCTGACAAAGGTCCAGGAGCCAGACCCCCTCAGGACCAGCACCTGGACCAGGACCACAGACCAGCTTGGGGAGTCCAGTTCAGTCTGCAGCTACAGCAATGGTGGATGGGAAGGGGCAGAGCAACAGGGTGTCTCTTCTGGACGGTGGGTGGGGCTGGATGATCGTCGGCTGCTGCTTCATGGTGACGGTCTGCACACGAGCAGTGACCAGGTAACTAACACACACACACACACACACACACACAGCTTTTCATTCAGGTGTTCCTAATATTCTGACCCTCACAGACGGTTCAGTACAGCAGCAGCTTTACCTTGAACAGACGTATGTTACAGCTGATAAACTGGACACTGTGTTAGAGCTGAAACCATTCATCAATCAATATCAATAAATAATTAATCATCAGTCATTGATAAAGGTCTGATGATGAACCATGACCTGTAAACTGTCGATTAGAGAAACATCTGACAACTATTTTCTTGATCAAACAACTAACAAACAACAACTAACCCTGACCCTAACCTTAACCTAAACCTAATTCTAACCATAACTCTAAAACCAAGTCTTAACCCTCAACATGTGATTTGAAGGTGTCTCAAAAAGTGAGGACCGGCCAAAATGTCCTCACTTTCCCAGTAGTAAAATACTTTTTTTGGTCCTTACTGTGTAGCAAGTACAAGTACACACACACACACGCACACACACACACACACACACACACACACACTCAGACACACACACAATAACACACACCAAAAAATAAATGCTAACATTAGCATGCTAATGCTGATGTTTAGCAGGTGTAATATTTACCATGTTCTGTATCTTAGCTTAGCATTTTTGCATGCTAACATTTGCTGATTAGCACTGAGTCATCAGATCTACAGGTAATTTATGGTATTTTAATGTTGATTGATTAATTTCATTATCGATCAATCTGATGGCGATTTTTTTGATCAAGGTCAGGGTCAGGGTCAGGGTTAGGCTCTCAGCTGTGATGGTTAAGGTTAGGGTAAGGGGCTAGGGAATGCATTATGTCAATGAGTGTCCTCACAAAGATAGAAGTATAAGTATAAGTGTGTGTGTCTGTGTGTGTGTTAGTGTGTGTCTGAGTGTGTGAGTGTGTGTGTGTGTTACTGTGAGTGTGTGTTGTATGAAGAGGTCAGACAGGTTTGCAGATCCACCTCCTCAGAAACATAAACTGAAGGATTAAAAACCTGCAGGAGAACATTTCTCTGTAATGAAGGGTCTGTAAACTTCAACACAACCAGAGCAACAACAACCGAAACTACAACTACCACAGCTCCACCTGCTGCTCCATCTCCAGGCACCGTCCACTAATAAACTGTGCAGCTTGTTTTACTGATGTGAAGACGAGAGCAAGCGTCTGTTTCTGTCAACACCACACACACACACACACTCACACACACACACACACACTCACACACTCACTCACATTCACACACACACTCACACTCACACACACTCACTCACACTCACATTCACACACACACTCACACTCACTCACTCACACTCACACACTCACTCACACACACACTCACACACACACACTCACATTCACACACACACTCACACTCACACACACTCACTCACACACACTCACACACACACTCACTCACACTCACACACTCACTCACACACACTCACACACACACACACATTCACACACACACACTCACACTCACACACACTCACACACTCACACTCACACACACACACACACACACACACACACACTCACACACACACACACACACACATACACTGTCTATCAGCTGACAGTAAACAACATGTTTACTGACCCTCACTTCAGTAAAACATCATCCATATGGTTGTGTCTCTGTGTCTGTGGTTGTGTCTCTGTGGTTGTGTCTCCGTGGTTGTGGTTGTGTGTCTGTGGTTGTGTGTCTGTGGTTGTGTGTCTGTGTGTCTGTGGTTGTGTGTCTGTGGTTGTGGTTGTGTCTCTGTGGTTGTGTCACTGTGGTTGTGTGTCTGTGGTTGTGTGTCTGTGGTTGTGGTTGTGTCACTGTGGTTGTGTCTCTGTGGTTGTGTGTCTGTGGTTGTGTGTCTGTGGTTGTGGTTGTGTCACTGTGGTTGTGTCTCTGTGGTTGTGTGTCTGTGGTTGTGGTTGTGTCTGTGGTTGTGTCACTGTGGTTGTGTCACTGTGATTGTGTCTCTGTGGTTGTGTCACTGTGGTTGTGTGTCTGTGGTTGTGGTTGTGTGTCTGTGGTTGTGGTTGTGTCTCTGTGGTTGTGTCACTGTGGTTGTGTGTCTGTGGTTGTGTCTCTGTGGTTGTGTGTCTGTGGTTGTGGTTGTGTCACTGTGGTTGTATGTCTGTGGTTGTGTGTCTGTGGTTGTGTCTCTGTGGTTGTGTCTCTGTGGTTGTGTCACTGTGGTTGTGTCTCTGTGGTTGTGTGTCTGTGGTTGTGTGTCTGTGGTTGTGTCTCTGTGGTTGTGTGTCTGTGGTTGTGTCTCTGTGGTTGTGGTTGTGTGACTGTGGTTGTGTGTCTGTGGTGTCCCTGTGGTTGTGTCACTGTGGTTGTGTGTCTGTGGTTGTGTCTCTGTGGTTGTGTGTCTGTGGTTGTGGTTGTGTGTCTGTGGTTGTGGTTGTGTCTCTGTGGTTGTGTGTCTGTGGTTGTGGTTGTGTCCCTGTGGTTGTGTCACTGTGGTTGTGTGTCTGTGGTTGTGTCTCTGTGGTTGTGTGTCTGTGGTTGTGGTTGTGTCACTGTGGTTGTGTGTCTGTGGTTGTGTGTCTGTGGTTGTGTCTCTGTGGTTGTGTCTCTGTGGTTGTGTCACTGTGGTTGTGTCTCTGTGGTTGTGTGTCTGTGGTTGTGTGTCTGTGGTTGTGTCTCTGTGGTTGTGTGTCTGTGGTTGTGTCTCTGTGGTTGTGGTTGTGTGACTGTGGTTGTGTGTCTGTGGTGTCCCTGTGGTTGTGTCACTGTGGTTGTGTGTCTGTGGTTGTGTCTCTGTGGTTGTGGTTGTGTCTCTGTGGTTGTGTGTCTGTGGTTGTGGTTGTGTGTCTGTGGTTGTGGTTGTGTGTCTGTTGTTGTGGTTGTGGTTGTGTGTCTGTGGTTGTGTCACTGTGGTTGTGTGTCTGTGGTTGTGTCTCTGTGGTTGTGTCTCTGTGGTTGTGGTTGTGTGTCTGTGGTTGTGTCTCTGTGGTTGTGTCTCTGTGGTTGTGGTTGTGTGTCTGTGGTTGTGTCTCTGTGTCTGTGGTTGTGTCTCTGTGTCTGTGGTTGTGTCACTGTGGTTGTGTCTCTGTGGTTGTGTGTCTGTGGTTGTGTGGTTGAGTCTGAGCTCTGACGACTCTTCTACACAAACAGACTGAAGCCTCAGTGGAGCCTGAAGTAAAGGGACACACACAGTGACCTGCCTGACCCCCCCCCCCCCCCGCCCCCCCCGCCCCTCCCCCCCTGAGACTCTGACACCTGAACAAACACCTGTGTGTTGCTGAGGATTTCTGTCGGCACTGGAACCTACAGGTGGAGCACTGGGAAACAAAGTGCTGTAAGACAGTGAACTGCAGCCCACACACTCTATTCTTACTGTGGAATGTACGGAATAATAACAACAACAACAACAACAACAACAACAACAACAACAACAACAACAACAACAACAACAACAACAACAATAATAATAATAGTATGACAGTATGAAGATTACAGATGAGTGATGTTTGTGCGCAGCTTCACTGAGAGGCTCCGTCTGGTCACCACCTGATTCACATCTGAATTAAACAGAGGACAGTGAACCTCTCACAGACCTGATGTAACACAGACCCTCAGTGGACTGTGGTCTCACTTCTCCCGCTCTAACCAGTGACATAACAGGAGCCTGTTCTCTCTGCAGTCCAGGACAAGCAGCCGCTCCGTCCACGTCCCTGTTCCACATTACATAACGTGTCTCAGCTGGGATCTGACTCTGGTTTCCTGATCACTGATCAATAACTGATCAGCTGCTCTCTGTGTGTCTGCAGGTGCATCTCCATCTTCTTCGTGGAGTTTCAGGCTCATTTTGGAGCCGACTACGCTGCCACAGCCTGGATCCACAGCCTGGTGGACTGCACCACCATGCTCTGTGGTCAGTGCCCCGCCCAGACCAGGACCAGTGCCCCAGGGACAGATACCCCGCCCAAGGAACAGATACCCCGCCCAGACCAAGACCAGTGCCCCAGGGACAGATACCCCACCCAGACCAAGACCAGTACCCCAGGGACAGATACCCCACCCAAGGAACAGATACCCCACCCAGACCAGGACCAGTGCCCCAGGGACAGATACCCCACCCAAGGGACAGATACCCCACCCAGACCAGGACTAGTACAGACCGGAGTATTACGAGTGCCAAGTGGTGACGCTAGTATTGGTCGTACTACAGTAGTAGTAGAAACAGTAGTCGAAGTAGTTGTGTGGTTGTATTTGGAGTAGAACAGTTGAAGTATTTCTGTAACCAAACCAGCAGCAGAAGAAGAATCTGACATCAGGGGTGTGTGTGTGTGTGTGTGTGTGTGTGTGTGTGTGTGTGTGTGTGTGCTCTCAGCTCCTGTCGGCAGTCTGGTGGGTAATCGATGGTCCTGCCGAGTGGCAGTGATGATGGGAGGACTCTTCTCCTCCTGTGGCCTCCTCCTCAGCTCCTTCGCCTCCAGCCTGGAGCTGCTCTACTTTAGCCTTGGAGTCCTCACAGGTCCACTCACATGAACTGTCCTCACTTGTCCTCACCTGTCCAAACTGTCCTCACAGAAAAATGTTGTTCTACTGTTGGAAGTTTTTCTTGGAAATGAAAACTGACGTTGGGTTTCGTTGACGACTAGAACATCAGTGTTTCATGTGTTAAAATGTCCTCGCTAGTCAAAATGTACTCATTAGTCAAAATGTTTCACTTTCTAAAAATATCATCATCATATTTTGTCCTTACTTTCCAAAAACTTCCCAAAAGTGTCCCCAAACGTCCTCACATTTCAGAATGTCCTCACTTGTCTAACCATGCTCTGTCTGCAGGTCTGGGTTTCGCTCTGTGTTACACACCTGCCATTGCCATGGTGGGCTGTTATTTCCAGCAGAGGAAGGCATTGGCGTACGGCATCGCCATGTCAGGCAGCGGGATCGGGACCTTTGTGTTGGCTCCGGCTGTGCAGCTGTTGATCGAGTTGTACTCGTGGAGGGGGGCGCTGCTCATCCTGAGCGCCTTTGTCGCCAACCTCTGCGTCTGCGGGGCGCTGCTTCGACCAATCACGCTGCGAGAGGAGGAGGAGGAGGCGGAGGGGGAGGAGAGACGGGGTGAGGAGCAGTGATGTGCATGTACTGACTGTTTGTAAGAGGCCTATGGGCCTCTGTGAGGACTGGTACCTCTACAGAACCAGAACCAGGTCCAGCCTAGGAGGAACAGGAACACAAACACAAACATGGAGGTTGTTAAAAGCACTGGCAGACCACATGTGGGTTAGGACTATTTATGTTACCTGTTTTGTGAAGGAGGCTTCTTCTTCCCTCTGCTCGTATAAAAAGCTGTGGTTCATCCTCCTCCTCATCATCATCATCACCTGTCTGTCTCCTGATGCAGGTAACGTCTTGTCGCAGGACGCTGAACTTGCAGTAAAACTCTCATCAGGTGTGCCACCGTCATCCTCACCTTCATCTTTACCATCGCTGCCCCTGCTACAAGGAATCCCCGCCCCTCAGGTAAAGAGGGGGCGGTGCTTCAGTTCCTGTTTCCTGTCCAGTAAGGAGTACCGTTTCCTGCTGCTGCCGGACTTCCTGGGCCTGGCCGTGTCCTTCCTGTTCCTGGCCAGCGGCTGCAGCCTCCCCTTCGTCTACCTGGTGCCCTATGCTCTGAGCGCCGGCGTCAGCCACCAGCACGCCGCCTTCCTCATGTCCATCCTGGGCATCATCGACATTGTGGGGAACATCACCTTCGGCTGGCTGACGGACCGCAGGTACGATTGAGTCAGGGAGGAAGTCTGAGCTGAATGCTGTTCTGAGTTTGACCTTCACAGTTGTGTTTCCTGTCACTGGGATCATAGTTATGGTGAAGGTCTAAAATCATAAATGTGTATCCTCTGAGGCTAGCTGCAGGTGGCTCTCTCTCTCGCTCTCTCTCTATATATATATATATATGTAAACTAGCCTTCCCTCTCCCTCCCTTTGTTTTTGTGTAAATATTCTATTAGACATAATTTGAAGGAAGGTCTGGTGCCAGCAGCTGCAGTAATTCCTGCTCAGATATCCTGATGTAGCCGCAGTTAAAAAGGCCTCAGTGTCCTGATCAGGTGGCAACCCACCGTGACGTCACCCATTGGTTTGCGAGCTGCCGTTTTGAAGCCTCGAGTTTGCAATTTGGCCGTCGCCATCTTAATTTTTTGAAACCAGAAGAAACCATATTTGGAGAAGAGGGTGGAGCTGAGGAGGAGCGAGGGGTGGAGCTGACCTAAGAGCCGAGGTCACTATGCCCGCCCACCTACACCTTCTACCCGACAACGGCATCAATCTTTCGGCTACGCAGCGCTGCTGAATCTGAAGTCATTTTCCATAAGTCGAGGTAAACTTTATTACGAAGTGTTAAAGTACTTTTAATAGTTAATAGTTCAAAGGGACTGCTCTTGATTGACAAGCCAAAATGTGTCAATCATACGTTAGCCACGCCCCAATGCACACCCTACTTTATCGTCTATTTTAAATTAAATGGGACCATAATTTAAAAAATGAACATCATGTTGTATTGAAGAAGACTTGAAACTAGCGATTGAGACCATAAACTCGTTATGAAAACGTTTACTGGGGTCATAAACCAGGTGAGAAGTAGGGTCATTTTCTCATAGACTTCCATACAATCGCACTTCTTTTTGAAACCAGTGGAGTCGCCCCCTGATGGTCATTGGATAGAATGCAGGTTTAAGGGACTTCCGCATTGGCTTCATTTTCCGGAGCCGGCGTCGACGTCCATTTTTATATACAGTCTATGGTCCTGATTTAATAAAAGGCAAAAAACTTGTCGAACATCATGACTGAGCTCATGGTCCTCTGTGAGGTGAGCTGAGTATTAGATGAAACATGGGTGGTGGCAGGTTAGGCATCACTTCAGCTCGGGCTGATCTGTAATCTGTTAAAACATTCACACACATTGTGCAGACACACAGTCCAACAAAACACAGTGACCCCGAGCGGAGGTGTCATCAGTTACATGACCTGCTGACGGAGCCACGTCAGACAACACCTGAAACAGCAGGAAACACAGGACTGAGATCAAACTCCGTCAGTGAAACCTGACAACATCCACAACACCATACACTAGATCTGAAGCAGGACTCAAGGTGGAGGAATACACAGGTGGAGGTATACAGTGGTGGAGGTAAACACATGTGGAGGAATACAGTGGTGGAAGTATACACAGGTGGAGGAATACACAGGTCGAGGTATACAGTGGTGGAGGTATCAGGTGCTGTTTGAAGAACCGGGAAGACGACGTGTAAAGATGGCGGACTCTGTTGGCCGCCTCCTCCCTGTGGTTCTCGGTTGTTCAGGTTCCTCCTGTCGTTCGTGTGTTTCTCTGCTCAGGTGTTTGAAGCCGTACCGTCTGGCGTGTTACATCTTCTCAGTGGGGATGGAGGGAATCTGCTGCCTCTTCACGCCGTTGCTTTGTTCCTTCCCGCTCCTCGTGCCCTTCGCCGTCCTCTACGGATACTTTGACGGCGCCTACGTCGCTCTGATCCCTGTGGTGACGTCAGACGTGGTGGGAGCTCCATACCTGTCCTCCGCGCTGGGCGTGGTCTACTTCCTTCACGCCATCCCCTACCTCATCAGCCCGCCCATTGGAGGTGAGTGAAACAACCACACCCACACAGCTTTTCAGCATCTGTCAAAATTGACCTTTAAATCAGCAGATCGTTGACCGAAGGTTCAACCGTCCCAACAGCGTTTCCCTCTCTAACCTGGTGGCGTCTGAGTTTGTGTGAACACTTAAAGATCTGATGCATCAACATGTTTTTACGTCTCTGCAACGGCGACAGTCGCCAACGTCATGTTCTCGTCTTGTTCTGGTGGAGGAGAGATCTCAGTAACACTGTGAGGGAACGTCTTCAAATTTGAGACAAATGTTCACTTTGACTCACAGAAGATCTGAAGCCTTTTAAAGCCTTTACCCTAACAGAGAAATAAAAGTCTTAAATGCTGAAAGTTTAACTGTCACTTCTTCTTCTACTGTTCTTCATAATTAGCAGAATATTTATCAGATTGCTCCTTTATGACATTAACCTTTAGTTGGAGCCTGATTTTGTTTCTGTCATGAACATAAGTGAGTTTCTCCTGTAACTCTGGAGAAACCGACTTTATCTGATGAAGCTTCAGATAAACAGATTTTATTTTGAAAAGTAGATGAGCTGTGTGAGAATGTGAGGTCTCAGCAGCAGATAACAGCCTCCCAGCTCGGTCAGCTCTTCGGTCAATCAGTGTCAGCGACACGTTAACAGGATGTCCGACACGAGAGCAAAGGGCGCAGCTGGTATCTGAAAGCACAGTGGTTATCTAACAGGAGCTGGTTTCTCCTTTAACTCAGCATCAAACAGTGATCAGAGGTTTATCACTGAAGACAGATGACACATTCACATGTGACAACAAGAGTCCTGGTTCTGAGTCCGGTTCTCCTCTGTGTCCAACATCAGCTCGTCTCCTGCTTCACATCCCAACAGTGACTGTGATTATGTTCTTGGATTTACTGTGAGGAAAGAGCGACAGTGAACTACACACAGACCCACAGAACTGGAGTCACATCAGGGATCAGGGATCTTCATCGATGCTGTCGCCCAACATCCACTTACATTTTCAGCACACATCAAGAGACAGGCCCAGTGCATGTTTATTACCACAGCTGATACAAATAACAATCACAAATTGACAAAAAAGGAAATAAATAAAGGTAAAGTGCACTGTGGTAAAAGATCCTAAAAACAGCCCCGTGATCTGTAAGCTATGATCCAGACAGAGGACGGCTGTGGAGCTCATCAGACCAGAGTCACAGAGACCAGTGAATCCTCACGAGAACCTGAAAGGTCAGAAACCATCGTCAGGTCTATGTCCAAGTCCGTGTCCAAGCTCAGACTCAGAGTCGTGAAGAAAATCCACCGCACCTGTCAGTCAGTCTCTACTTTAGACCCACCGCCGTCAGACTGGTTCATGTTTGTCCGGAGGATAAAACCATGATGTCAACACAAAACGAGGAGCGCGCTGACATGAGCCTCAGTGTAAACAGAGGTTTTTATCCACTTTATTCATATAAAATGTGTGGTTCCTTGTGGCTGAATATGTACATACAGTGATTCTCCTGCTGCGGGACTGTTTAAAAACACACAAGAATATTTTCTGTAGATTAATGATCACCTGTTGTTGAATCTAAAACGTCTCCGTGCCGGAGAACAAGTTTATAATTAACTCACAAAGGAATTTTAAATCGAAAGCAACTGGACTTGGTTATTTGTCTAGGAAAACGTTTCACTTCTCATCCAAGAGGCTGTACAGTTGGTATCATGTGGTTTAATAAAGTTAATTCAAACGTTAGCTTCTCCAGCGGCTAACATCACCTGCACTTTACACAACCAGGGTTTTTTTTAACAATAATTTAACACACAAAGGCTTTTTACCTAATAAAAATATGACGCCACACCGATCTCTTCTTCTCTGGTCTGCAGGTTGGCTGGTTGACGTCACAGGAAGTTACACGGCCACCTTCTTCCTCAGCGGCACCGCCCTGCTGGCGAGCGCGCTCATCCTCTCCACTGTTGTCGGGATTCGTCAGTTCTGCTGTCGTCATCTCACCACTGTCGCCATGGAAACCAAACGTGAGGCCGTCCCCCTCAGCCCATCCAACCAATCAGACTGCTTCATTGTCTTCAACAAGGAGGTGGTCAGTCAGGCCGTCACCTCGTAGCCTCAGATGAAACGACCAACTAGATTCATGGACACCAAAGCCGACTATAGTCAGCGATGAGGACTGTGATTGGCCGAGCCAGGTGTCAATCAAATTGAAGCCAGTCGAAGGTTTTCGATGCAAGAATCGAAACACTGTGACAAAACTTCAGGGTTTTATTTTGTAGCAACAGGAGAGAAGCCTGCCACAGACTTCCTGTCTGGATAAAGTGGCTCCTGTCGTCATTTGATTGTTTTAAGCTAAAACTTTTTAGTGTCTATATCATCATAATGAGATCAGTGACTCTATTTAACTAACACTTCTCACAACAATACTTCTATTTATTCATTCTCAAAATTTTGGAACTACAGCTCCCATAATGCTTTGATTGAGTCCATGACAGGAAGTGTCATGGATTCAGTTTTCTAGCGGTGGACTGCAACCTTGGTAGTTGTTTATATTTTTGCAAATTAATTACAGTGCATTATTATATTAGTATGATACAGTACTATTTTGTATTGACATTAGGGTGAAGAGCAGAATCACCTGTCTGTGTCTGTGTGTGTGTGTACTTGTACTTGCTACATAGTAAGGACCAAAAAAAGTATTTTACTAACAGAGTGAGGACATTTTGGGAAAGTGAGGACATTTTGGCCGGTCCTCACTTTTTGAGACACCTTCAAATCACATGTTGAGGGTTAAGACTTGGTTTTAGAGTTATGGTTAGAATTAGGTTTAGGTTAAGGTTAGGGTCAGGGTTAGGCACTCAGTTGTGATGGTTAGGTTAGGGTAAGGGGCTAGGGAATGCATTATGTCAATGAGTGTCCTCACAAAGACAGAAATACAAGTGTGTGTGTGTGTGTGTGTGTGTGTGTGTGTGTGTGTGTGGTCCAGCAGAGGGCAGTGCAGAGCTGCAGATACTCAATGTCTTTCATTTAAAAGAAAATAACAAAGTGTTTGTTTTTATTTAGGCCTTTTCCATCTTCAGCAGATCATTTTTATGTATTTTATGGTGCACCCGGAAATTTGGCAGAGATCTGACTGAAACAAAAATGGAAAAAAAGACAACCACATGTTTTATGTTGTTTTGTGCTTGAATTGTATTTGGTACAGAAGCTGGTATCAGACAGGTATTGATCTCTCAGGCAGTTTAATTAACAAGTCGACCAGAACTTGATTTTTGCTGCTGCAGGAAGTTAAACTCTCGTTACCAAAGTGTGAGTGTGGAGGTGATTTTTGTTTCCAGGTCAGAAGAACAAAGACGTCCTCAGGTTTTTAACTCAGGTATCAATTAACAGATGAACTTTCATTAAAACTTCAGAACTGAAACTCAGCAGATGGAGGGAAATCCTCTGTTCAGCCATCACCAGTGAGTGAAACCGTGTCATAAACAGTCACCATGACGACAGGTGAATAAACATGTTTGAAGAGAAATATCAAGCGCAGTGATTCAGTGAGAGAAGAAGAATTCACCTGTTTGTCATCTGAGTGACAGAAGCTGCTGTTCTTTATATTTATAAATATATCTTTATATTTAATATTAGAACATTTCCAGAGAAGAAAATGTGTTTTCTCTGAATTGTTACAGAACTGCATCATTTCACAGAAACATGAAGTTGATTGTTTTCATTGTTACTGTTGATTAATTAAAGGATCATTCTGTCGGGCTCCTGTTTGTTTCTCCACTTCTTCAAATAGAACTCTGCTCTTATTCTAGATTCAGTGGTTCCCAACCTGTGGAGAGGACCACACACTTTGCAACTGGGCCGACAAATCATTATCAAAACAAAACAATTTTGCTGAAACAATGTATTTATAAAATATTATATAGATACATAAATACTAAAACAACAAAACAATCTTTATAAAGATTAAACATGTTGAAAAACTCCTTTCATTGTTTTTATCTCATATCAAAGCCTCTCACTGTGATCAGACAGTGACGAGGGACCTTTATGTTGTATGTGGTACTCGTATGTCACCAGCCAGACAACATCTCATACTTGTTTCCATGGTAACAACTGGAGTATTAAAGCAGATATCTGGAAGAACTAAAAGGAAAATGAGTGAAGAGACATGATGATTCTCTCCCGTCAAACAAGAAGGAAACTGATCCTCCACTGTTCTCAGTTCTTTTTTAATTTTTGTGCAGTTTGTGGTGTTTCAGTGTTTGGCCCTTCTCAGCCACCGTAGAAGTGAAGAGAAGTAGAGCGGGAGGCGGGGAATGGTTTTTATTTTTTTATAAAGTGAAAAAATGTTTTCAGTGTTTTATTGACCCCACAACAGAAGGTCCTGAAATCACAAACTAAACATCATCAGACACAAACTGTACAGTCACTTAAAAACAAACCTCTTCAGACTGAAGACAGAAGTCTGAGGTTTGACTCTCCCGAGGGTGTTAAACACGTCTCTTACAGCATCGTGTTGTCACAGGATGATGATGTCACTTCCTGCAGGTTTTGGAGCGCAGCTGTCTCTTGATGATGACGTGGTCGCTCTCCTTCTCCTCCTCTGCTCCTCCAGACGTCTGCACACACACAAACAGCTGAGTAAACACAACCTTACACCAGTTTGACATCAGTGAGTCAGGCTGTGACCTGCTGCTCCTCATCAACACACACAACCTGTTTCCTCACTGACCCTCTGAGGGGGGGTTGGGGAGACAGAAACAAGGACATGTGGACCTGGACCTGTTTGACCTTTGACCTATCATCTGAGGCTTCTTCAGGTCCAGCTGGCTGGTGGAGTCCCAGGCTCAGATCAGCCCCCCTTCACCCAGA
This sequence comes from Trachinotus anak, assembly GCF_046630095.1. Lineage (NCBI taxonomy): Eukaryota > Metazoa > Chordata > Actinopteri > Carangiformes > Carangidae > Trachinotus > Trachinotus anak. The sequence goes on along the minus strand of NW_027273876.1, from coordinate 500,903 downwards.
GGTGTCCACATGTTGACCAGAGAGGACTGGTGGTCTATGACCTCACTTACACTGTAGTCCTGAGATCACTGAACACCTGTCCACACCTCAGGGGACACTAATGACTGCATGACTCAATGACCGCACAGGAAGTTAAACACCTGGGACGCCACCAACCAGCTGGACCTGAAGGAGCCTTTCAGGTGAGAGGTCAAAGGTCAAACCGGTCCAGCTCCCTCCATGAAGCTCAGACTCCGGCTGATGTGAGGCGGTTTAGTTTCAGCTGCTTTAAACTGGATGAAGATCAAACTCCAGACAAGTTCACGTCAAAAATTAACCTTTCCTCCAGTTAAACAGGAAGCTCTGTTCATCAGTCTGTTCCCGCCTCCGTCCTCTGTGCAGCAGTGAAGCGTCAGATGACACACTGCTCACTGCATTCACCTTCACACACATCAACCACACGATAACCACACGCACCTCTGCACACACACTGGTCTGTTACAGCGAAGCTGAGGAATCCACTGCATCGGGGGCTCTTATTTTGAAAAGAACCACAGATGTCACATGACCAGATGTCAAACTGAACCTGCTGCTTCATCATTACAAACACACACACAGACACACACACATATACTTGTACTTCTGTCTTTGTGAGGACACTCATTGACATAATGCATTCCCTAGCCCCTTACCCTAACCTTAACCATCACAACTGAGTGCCTAACCCTAACCCTGACCCTGACCCTGACCCTGACCTTAACCTAAACCTAATTCTAACCATAACTCTAAAACCAAGTCTTAACCCTCAACATGTGATTTGAAGGTGTCTCAAAAAGTGAGGACCGGCCAAAATGTCCTCACTTTCCCAAAATGTCCTCACTCTGTTAGTAAAATACTTTTTTTGGTCCTTACTATGTAGCAAGTACAAGTACACACACACACACACACCTGTAGGTCTGAGGGGTGTGTGTTCTGGTCAACATGCTTCACTGTGATTGGCTCAGAGTATTTACCCTGCTCACCTTCTGACCCACGTTCACCTTCACCAGGTGCTCTGAGCTCTGTGTGTGATTCAAAATGGCCACCTGTCTCACCATGTGTGGAGAGTCCAGCAGTGGAGAGGAAGCGTCCGTCCTGAAAAGCTTCTTCCGTCCTCGTTTGGTTGCCACGGTAACCGTCTCCTTCTCCACCGAGTGTCCACTGACCAGACCGATGATGGTTTTAGCTACAGAGGGGGGACAGGAGGATTAAAACCAGGACTGAACCTGGTCCTGAGCAGCAGCACCCTCTGCTGTTTGATCAGTACTGAGAACCTGATGTTTGCAAACAGCTTCACGTCTGAAAACCTGTTCTCATCATATACACTCATGGTCTAGGTTTCCGGGGGACTGTTATTGCTGGCAGACATAAATATGAAAATATGAAGACACTGAACAATATATGTGTCAATCACAACATGAACATAGGTAACATAGGTTACCTAGCAACAACATTTCACTTCTCAAACTTGTTTAAAAACTTGCCCAGTCAGTCCACCAGCAATAACTAGAAACCCGGACCAGTAGCACAGACAGACCGCTGCTCATCTCTGTTCTGGCTTTTTCATAGTGTTGACCTTTCTGGGCCACCGTAAACAAACGTGCACTGAATTTTAGTCCAGTTAAAAAACAGTTAGATGACTTTTCTTCCCACAATCCTCTGCTCCATCACATCCAGTTTACTTTTATTAATCTCCATTACTTCACTCTGAGCTGCAAACCAACACGGGGCTGGAGAGGGGCCACCTGCACGGGGCCGAAAGTGAGCCCCTCCCCCTCCTGATCTGATGCCTCCACTGTCACTGCTGTTAAAGGTTCATGTCAGACGATGTCACCTGTCCACAAACAGGTTCAGGTGTTCTCACTGACCTTTGCTGCCCAGGATGGAGGGAGAACTGTGGATCAGTTCTCCGATCTTCTGCAGCGTCCCGTCCCTCTTCTCCTTCACCACAGAAGAAGAGACAGAGTTTAACTCCTGTTCACAGCATGTGTGTGTTCACCTTCATGTATCTGTTCTCTCACCTGTTTGTTGGTCCGAGTGTTTCCTCTCACTCTGTTCCTCTTATTCTCACTGAACACCAGGTCCTGACACACACACACACACGGGTTGATTGTCATAGAAACAACAGTAACCACTACACTTCCACTAATACTCAGGACGGAGGTCTGGTGGCAGTTTTCTCAGTTTCACTGTCATGGTCGCCTTCCTCAGTGTCAGTCACATGACTAACTCTGTTGCATGATGTCACATGGCCATTTATGGCACTGCTGGGTCATATGATGTGGAGTCAGGCAACATTAGTATTTATCAATGTGATGAATGAAATGAGTGAGGTCAGTGCTCACCTACAGGTAAAAGACAACACCTGGAGTCACTGCTCAAACCCTGGGACACAGCGCCGCCTGATGATGTCAGCAGGTACAAACCTTCACTTGTTGTGAGCACTGTGTTCATTTGTGTTGTTGCTGTTAAATCTCATGTGTCTTTCTGACGCCAGAGGAGCGGCGAGGACCAGTGACATCATCAGGCAGAGACCAATGATGTCAGACTGAGAGCTGCCACCAGCCTCCGTCCAAACTGAAGGTCAAAGAAACAAGCCACACACACCTCCACCTCGCAGCTCTTCCTCTTCCTCGCAGTCGCTTTGGGGGTTTTCTTCCTGTCGGCCATTTTGGACCTCAGAGGCGAGACATGAACATCCTGCTCAGGACACACACACAGACAGAGAGAGAGAGACAGAGAGAGAGAGAGAGAGAGAGAGAGAGACAGAGAGAGAGAGAGAGAGAGAGAGAGAGACTCAGCACTGAGATCACAGTGGTCACCTGTAAATCAGGACAGTTTCAATAACAGATAATTGATCATTAATCAATAAATCAGTTCCTTCATCTTCTGATTATCAGTTCATCATCAACATTTCTCTTCTGTCACTTTCTGTTTTCTATCAGTGACCTGAACCTCTGAGGCTTCTGAGGATCTGCTGACCCTGAACCAAGACTGAGATCCAGACCAGGTGAACTCACCTGAGTGTTGTTCTCTCTCTCCGCCTTCAGCCTCTGTAGTCTCTCCATCTCTCTCTTCACCTCTCTCTTCACAGCCTCAAACTCTCTGCCCCCCCCCCTCTCCTCCGCCTTTGGTGCCCCCCCCCTCCTCTCCTGGAATCTCTGGATCTCCTCCTTTAGCTCCTCCACCACTGACACCTTCCTCTCCTCCTCCACTCTGTTCTCCTTCTCCTCCTCTTCCCTCCTTTGCAGCGCCTCCTTCAGATGCTCCAGCTCTGACAGAGACACAGACACAAGACAATCATCATCATCATCATCATCACCACCATCACCACCATCCAGCTGGTTCTTCAGTAAAGGCTCTCACCTTGTCTCAGAATCTCCATCTGTCTGTGAGTCTCTGCTACAACCGTCTCCTTCTCCATCAGGACTCGCTGCAGCTCTGACACATGAACACAAAGACCAGAGATCAGAGACCTGATCTGAGACCTGATCAGAGACAGGTGTGGGTCCTGGACTCCAGTTTCCCTCCACAGCTGCTTTGTGAAAACAACTGGTGGAACTGCCATTAAACGACCACAGCTCAGTAAAAGATCATGTGGAGAGCATGATGTGAGGAAGGTTCAACCTCCTCTCCTCATCATCGCTCCACACAGCTGATGTTTCCTCTCTTGGTGTGCGTTTATTTATGACGTCCGTTTCTCAGAGAAACATCTGTAAACATCAGTAAACAGTCTCTGTCCTCCAGAGGTGGAGACCAAACACAGAGCTAAACGACTCAGGACTCAGACTCCACAACACATGGATCCTCATGTTGATCTGTAACAGCTGGATGTGGAGATAAACAGCTGTTTGATCACATGCTCTGCCTCAGTCAGGATTAATCAGGGAGGTGATGAAATATTTTACCTCCACTTTAATGAAACTCAAGATTCCAGACAGTATTTGAACTGGTCTGATGGTAAATTAGTTAACTGGTAATCTTATCGTTTACAGACAGTTAACTGGTTGTTAACTGGTTAAACGTCTGCAGTGAAAACAGCTCCATTCGTCCTCACCATGTCTCTCTCTCTCCTCATCTCTCTTCTTCTCCTCCTTGGATCTCTCCATCTCCTCCAGTGTCCCTCGCAGAGCTCGGCCCTCTGGCTCAAGCTCTGCCCTCAGGCTGGATAATTCTGCTTTCTGATTGGCCAACTCCTCTGTGAGCTCAACACACCTGTTCTCACTGCAGGAGGACAGGAGACAAGGACAGAGGAGACAGCAAGAGGAGACAAGGAGACAAGGAGAGGAGTGGTGTTAATATATATTAATTGTGAATCAACTTTTGGTTTTGTTGTATATTAATCAAAACACCCAGGCTGATTGATGACAGTATTGATGAGTGATCACACCTGTGTGTCAGAGCCTCCTCCAGCCGACTGCTCTCTCTCTGCAGGTCTTGGATCTGTTGTGATTTCTGAGCCGACCTCTGCAGTGCTGCTTCGCTCTCCTTCTTCAGCTGCTCCATGGCAGCGTGGAAAACACTGCTGCTGCTCCGCCCCTCCTCCTCCTGAAACAATCAATAATCAATGGATCAGTGAACTGGTCATCACTGCTGCTACACACAGGTGATTGACTTCAGCTCAGTGTTTCACTGCCTCTGCTCTTCATTGTCATCAGTGACATTTGCCTGATTCATTACCATGAAAATATTCATAGATCAATATCAATAGATTGATTGTTGATCAGTTCCTGCTTACTCTGGTTGATTGTGATATTGAGAAAACAGCTCATGAAAACAGTCTTCGTTAACACAGGCTCCACTTTGAGTTGAGACTGTTAAACATGGTCAGGACTCACAGTCACCCTCATACAAACAACCAATAAATGATCAATCAACCTGATTAGTAATATAAACAGCTCATCAACCACCATCAGCCCAGTTAATAAGTCAAAGAAGAAGAACCTTGACTTCCTGTCTCAGATTCTCCACCTCTTCTGACAGGCTGTTGATGGTTTTGGTCTTCTCCTCTGATTGGCTCTGCAGGTCCTGGAGGCGGGTCTCTGTGGTGTTGAGCTGCTCTGAGAGGCTGTCAGACCTGTCAGTCTTCTCTTTGACCTGCCTCTGGAGACTAGTGACCTGGACAGTAACAGAGAGACAGTGATGACGAAACTTCTCCCATCAATCTGATGCTCTGGAGACGTCCAATCACAAAGCAGAATTGAGTGTTTTATACAAGCAGGATAGCAGACTCAAGGTGTCAACCAATCACAGAGGGTCAGTGTGTGATGTCACGCTTTACTCCTCCTAAAATTAAAAATGGCCTAAAACCAGTTGAAGTCAACGTTCTGGGCCTCAGGGTTGTGAGTGACCACTGGTCAAACTGTCAACAGGACCGAGCTGCAGCGCTTCAATCATCTCTTAATAGAGTCATGAGTCGGCTGTGGTGAGGAAGGTGTAGAAGAAGAAGAGCTGCACCTCTGTCTGCAGCTGGAAGATGCCGTTAACCAGAGCTTTGTTCTCCTTCGTCAGCCTGGACGTTTCCCTCTGCTCAGACTCCAGAGACGAAAACACAGACACACATTTTGGGCACTCGTCCAGATCTGGGGGGGGTGAGAGAGGGGGAGGGAGGTGGGTTGGGGTGGGGGCGGTGGGGTCGGGTGACATTATAGAGCTGAAGTTCTTTTACTTATTCTAAATATTTTCTTCTCCTTCACAAATATCATGTGGCCAAAAGTAAGCAGACACCCAGACCATTAAATGCTGATTCCACTGTAATGTAATGGTATCCACATACTTTTGGCCACATAGACCGACTGTGTGAAGGTTCAGCTCTCACCTGTCAGCTGCTGCACCTTCTGCTCCAACAAAACCTGCTCCATCTTCAACTCCTCCACCTCCTCCTCCCTCCTCTTCAGCTCCTCCACCAGCCTCTTCCTCTCCTTTATCTCCTCCTCCTCCCTCCTCTTCAGCTCCTCCTCCAGCCTGGTCCTCCCCTTCTCCACCTCCTCCTCCCTCCTCTTCAGCTCCTCCTCCAGCCTGGTCCTCTCCTTCTCCACCTCCTTTTCCCACTCTCTCAGCTGGAGAATGGTCTCCTCTTTCTTGTCATTCTCCTCCTGGAGCCTCCAGATCTCCTCCTCAAGAACCACTGAGGAAAAGGCAGACATGAAAAAAAATGGACTAAAGATGTCTGAGTTCAAATCTCCTCCTCCTCCTCCTCCTCTCACCTCTTTTCTTGGGCGGTCCTCCTCTCTCCTCCTCATCCAGGTCATTACGCTGGCGTTTTCTGCTCTCCTCCTTCTCTTCCTCTCCTCCTGCTCCCCTCAGACAGCGGCAGGTCTGTTGAAGCTCCAGCAGCTCCAACCTGATAGACTCCACCAGAGCCCTCTGAGAGACGGAGCATCAACAGTTATGAACACTGTGATGATTTATCATCAAACCAACGTCTGAACCGAGGAAAAAAAATGGTGGAGCAGGAGAATAAACTTTGACAGGGTTTTACCTAGCTCTTATTTACATTATAAATTTTCTGTCATTTAATGAATTGATTAACAGACTAATGCCCCGAGCCCTAATCAACAGGAAGTGTGTGTTTACGTCTCTGGTGGCGTTCTCCACGGTCTCATCTATGGCCGCCTGCAGCTTGTTGATGACCTCATCTTTCTGCTGACAAATCTCCATCAGCTCTGATAACTTCTGTCGCTGCTGCTCCAGACTCTGAATAACAACAACACAGTGTCAGGTGAGGCAACAACCATCCAATTAGAGTGCAGAGTGTAACAACAGCTTCAAGCTCATAAGAGTGTGAGATTGTTACACTAGCTCTGCAGTGTCTTTACCTGTACAGAGAGTGTAGAGACAGTCCACCTGTACAGTGTTTAAACTCAGACACCAAACGCACCAAAACAAGCAGAAGACAGACACCACAGAAGACAGACACCACAGAGAGAGACAGACACCACAGAAGAAGACAGTCACTCTACAGTACCTCCTTGGCTTCCTGCAGTTGGTCATGTGACTGCTGCTTCTCCAATTGCAGCACCTCCAGCTCTGCAGGCACAGAGCAACGCAGGTAAGAGTCAAAGTGTGTGTGTGTACCTGCAGTGTTTGTGTGTGTGTACGTGTGTGTACCTGCAGTGTGTGTGTGCTCTGTCAGACAGTGGTGAACACTCTGAGCGTCCTCTCTGATCTTCTCCAGGTCTTCAGTCATTGATCCGATGATTCCCTCCAACAGAGCCGCCTGCTCCTCCTGACAACCATCAGTTAGTTAATTAGTTCAGTGACTGACAGGTCACCTGTCCAGGTGAGCCTTGTCTGTCACCAAGTGTGTTTAGTCACCTTGTTGTTGTCGGCGTTGACAGCAGACAGGTCGACCGTCCTGCTGACGAGGTTCTTCAGGATCTCGACTCTTTTCTCAGCTCGCTCCTCCAGGATCTCCCTCTCCTTCTCCAGACGATCACTGACAGACACACAGAGCTCCTGATCATCTGACTGTTGTATGATACCGTGGTGAATACAGACCAAAATAAGACACATCACCAGACAACAGTTGAACAACTATCAGTTGTTTTCATTATCGATTAAGCTTACAAATATTTTCCAATGACTGATTATTGTTTTGTCTGTGAAATGTCAGACGTCACAGTTTCAAAGAGCTGAACGACTTCAAACTTCAGTTTTTCAGAGAAGCTGGAATCAGCAAATGTGACATTTTTTGAGAAATTTGATGATTAATCAATAATCAAAATGACTGTCAAACATTTTTCTGTGAGTCAACTAATCGATCAATCAACACATCATTTAATTATACAAAAAAAATAATTAAGACTGTTTGTTAATTAATTTTTATCTCATTATAAGCTGGGAGAAAAAAAATCAGGAACTAAAGCAGCATCTCTGTCATGATTTAACTTCATGGACTCGATCATTAATCAAATAATTACAATGACTTGTTGAGCAGATGTTTTGGTCACATGATCCTGTTACCTGTAGTCCTTCTCCATCTTGTTAAAAAGCTCCATGAACTCAGAGCTGACTTCTTCTCTGATCTGAGCCTCCAGAACCAGACGCAGCGCTGCCTCTCTGTCCGACTGTGCGCGCACACACACACACACACACACACACACACACACACACACACACACACACACACACACACACACACACACACACACACACACACACACACAAACTTTACATTTCAGGCTCTTTATCTGACTGGAGAAGATGTTCTGATGAACATCTCATATACAATATTCCCAAAGTCTCCCTCTCAACCAGTAACTCAATTCATTAAAACATCTGCCACACATCTGGACAAGTAATCTACATAAACCACTCATTGTACAGAGCTGAAGGACACGACTGGATTCATATCAATCAATAACTGACAGACAAACAATGATC
>NW_027273876.1:445000-487500 GCF_046630095.1 Trachinotus anak | reverse complement strand
AGTGAATGTGACCATTACCTGTGACTCTCCATTGCTGCTCTCAGCTGCAGTGAATGGACGAACCCTCAGGTAGACCTGCAGGTTCTCAGACTGAGACTGAACGCTGTCCTGCTGACAGAAAAATAACATCAGTCACAACCTCCAGCAAAATCAGTAACATCCTCATGATTGGCTCCAGTTAGGCAACTTACCTGTGCTGGCACAGCATCAAATTCACCCAGAAGATCTCTTCTAATGTCGTCCACCTCCACCGGTCCGACTCTCTCCGGCTTCCCCGCTAAACAAGACTCCATCATCTCTGCTAGCTAACACACACAAACACGGCCAGCCAGCCTATTAAAGATCAGCTGTTTCCAGCTGTAGGGAGTCATGGGAAAAACGAACAAACCCATTCTGAAGGCTGACGTCTTTCAACATCCATGTTTTAAGAATATATATATGCCGATATTATGACTGGTCAGTGATGATATTAAAAACCTCTCTAATCACCTTTGTATGTAAGGGAGCGGACAAGCAAGAAGTTTTGATGTGAAGAATTCTTAACGGAGTCCAGCGTGACTTTTACCGATACGTCAACAAAACATGTTCAAGCAAGTCAGCTGTAACCAGGCTCAGTAAAAATCGGCACTGCGCAGTCAGACACAACATAATTCAGATCATATAATAAATAAATAATAAATTAACTGCAGTAAATGAGAGTTGGAGATCGCTATCGTTAACTTTGTTATTAGCATTAGCCACAACTAGCTAACCACCATAGACACAAGTTATACGCATGTGGTTGTTTTCTTTTAACGTTTTTAGAGAAACAAAACTTCACAGCTGTGCGACTTCAACCAACGTTTGATCAAAATCTGACTCACTCTGGACGTGTTTTATTCACCAGACTCTGCATTTAAAGCAGAAAACATCGAAAACCAGTCGCTGCCGTTAGCTCCCTCCGCTCCGCGGGCTACTTTTTAAACTGGAACCAGCGGACCAATCAGCGCAGGGGTCCGCTAAGATCTCGCGATACTGTCTGGCGAATGAAAAACAATGTGTTTTTGTAAACAATACAAATAAAGACCGATTGAACCACAGGATTCATATTTTTACGCAAAAAAGAAAAAAAAATCATCTCAGTATTTGGAAAATAAACAAAACCAAGTCATGTAAAGACGACTGAACAGTGCTGATTCCCAGATTTTATCCTTCTGGTCCTTGTGTTTGTTAGAACCATTGCTGCTTCTGTTTTTAAACTGCTGGAGACTGTCACCGACTGTGATCTGTCTTTGTTATGACCATTTCATTCTTGTTTTGTGCCTATGATCACAGCAGGGACGACGAAGACTGATTCTATCTGATCAACCAGATCGTGCTTATGGCTAAAAAAAAATTAAAACTGTGAGCGCCGGTGGCTAAGACTGACGTCATCAGAGGGGGACCGCGGTCGCAGAGCAGAGGCGGATAAGTGTCAGGACTGAAGCGGATTTGTGGACCGGGCGGATTAGAGGCGCAAAACGGCAGCTAACCGCAGCTCGAACACTTTACCCGGGTCAGTCTGGATCCGTGAGACCGCCTCTAACGTGTTCACCCAACAGACCTCGAACCGCTTCGTGATAAAAACAAGACGACGTCAGGATCAACGAGACGCCGCAACGCGTTTCCATGACAACGGTGGGAAGGGGCGGGGATTAATTATCGCGATTATTTGTTTCTGATCATCATTACGCCAATGACATCACAATTAATGCACCTGTAGCTTTGGTGATACAGCAGGTCTTTATATTAGTAATCTGTAATCAATCATCAATCATCAGTTCCGCTCTGGTAAAATAATTAACAGCGCTCCTCTTCTTTATAAACGGTAATCAATGACTTTCAGAGCTGGAGATCATTTTCATTATTGATTAATCGATCAGATTCACCGTCAGAAAACAAAGTGAGTGAAATTATTATTTTAATCGACTAAGAGCTTTGTTATTAACACTGGCCTTATAGATCAGTTATAGATCAGTTATAGATCAGTTATAAGACGTTGATAAGAACAGCTCCTGGTTGCCAGGTTGTGGAGCCCTAACGACCAGTAACAACGTTATCAATAACAGAATCAATAACAGTATTAATATCACTGGAGATGCGAGTCATGTGGAAACAATGCAGATTATTTTGACAGTAAAATGACGTGAAGTTCAGAAATGGTCACATTATTTACACAGAGGGAAAACGTGATGATGATGAGGATGATGATGGTGATGGTGGCGGTGGGCGTGACTCATTTTGAAGCATGTACAGAACAGTTTATGTAATGTTTTATTTTAGAGTTTTCAGTTTTTTTGTTCATTTTCACACAGTTCAGTTTTTGTCAGTGATTACTGGCTGTGTGCTCGCCCGTGTGTGTGTGCAGCACAGCAGGTGTTCCTGTCAGACGTCCCCGTGTGAATAAAGTTTGATTCCGCTGTCATCATGTCTGAGTCGAGCGCTGATGCAGGGAAGTGGCTGGACGCTCACTACGACCCGGTGGCGGGTCTGTACACCTTCTCGTCCTGCGTGGACCTGGCGGACCTGAGCGGGGACGGGGAGAGCCAGCTGGTGGTGGGGGACCTGGGCTCAGGGTCGTCCGGGATGAAGCTGAAGGTGTACCGCGGCACGGCGCTGGTGAGTGAGAGCACCCTGCTGGACCTGCCCGCCGGCCTCGTCGCTTTCTTCATGGACCTGCATGAGCCGCGCATCCCCGCCGTCGCCGTGGCCTCCGGACCCTGCGTCTACGTCTACAAGAACCTGAGGCCGTACTTCAAGTTCACCCTGCCCGGGCTGGAGGTCAACACACTGGAGCAGGTGTGTGTGTGTGTGTGTGTGATCATCATCACATGGTGATGACGTCATGTTTCAAGTCTCTGCAGGTTGATTTCATGGAGATGAACTGACAGAGTTTAAAACATGCAGAGAGGGCGATGATCCTTTATGTTCCTGTGTTCAGACACCTGTGCTGTAATACACCTGACTGTACCTGACATGTTGTGCTCTGATTGGTCAGGATGTGTGGCTGCAGGCGAGGGAGGGTCAGATCGACCCTCTGACCCTGAAGGAGATGTTGGAGGGCATCAGGAAGAAGGCCAACGTCCCGCTGTCCGTCCGCTCCCTCAGGTTCCTGTCTCTGGAGACCAGCGACATGGACGAGTTCGTCCAGCTGCACAAACAGCAGCCAATCAGACGGCAGGTAACCCCAGACATGTGAGCGTGAACTCATCATTCCAGGTGTCTGCTGTGACTCTCGTGACCTCGTCACAGCAGACAAACAGCCTAAATGACTCACTCTGCTCCGTCCTCTTGTTGTGTCAGACGGTCATCACCTGCATCGGGACGCTGAAGAAGAGCACGGCCGACGAGGACGGCGTCAGCTGTTTGGTGATCGGGACAGAGAGCAGCGACGTCTACGTCCTGGACCCTGAAGCTTTCATCATCCTCTCCAAGGTAAACACCCATCACCCACCACCGCTGGACGAGCTGGACACTGGTCACTGGGCTGAACTGGACCTCTATCTGTGTCTAACCAGCTGAGCCTGGGCGGTGCAGAACCTCTGGGCTCAATTCTTTCTTTCTGTTTCCACTGAACATGCTCCACATTTTTCCACACAACATTCATCACTATATTAAACTGACGATACTCAATCTCTCTTTCATTGGTTCACACACATCCTGGAAATTGAGACAATGTCCAGGAAATGTTTTGAATGTTCAACACAGATCTGAGCAGCTGACGATGAGTGAGTCAGCTGACCTTATCTCTGAATGACACTGAAATCTGTCTCTCTATGTGTCTGCTGAAGATGTTGCTGCCCGACGCTCCTACCATGATGGATGTGACGGGTCAGTTTGACGTGGAGTTTCGCATCACGGTGGCGTGTCGCAACGGAAACATCTACATCCTGCGCAGGTGAGACACACACCTGACTTGGGGGGGGGGGCTCTACTGCTCCTGTCAGATCTCATTCAACTAAAGACACTGAAAGTTACTGAATCCAGGTGAATTTGGAGTCGAAACATGAAACAACACTTTGATTTGAGCTGATGGATGTTTGTGTCGCTGCTCCTCAGGGAGTCGGACAAACCGAAGTACTGCATCGAGCTGACGTCTCACCCCGTGGGTCTGGTGAGGGTCGGGAAGAACGTGGTGGTCGGCTGCACCGACGAGAGTCTGCAGGGCTTCACGCAGAAGGTAAACGTGTCTCTGTGGTCACGGGATGAAGAACTGAAGGTTTGTGTCAACAAATGAAGTCGGTCTCCTCCTATCACAGAGACGAGTCCTCACTCTGTGAGGACGTGAAAAAAATTAGACCTTTATTCACTAAAGGTTCCAGGAAGAATCAGGAGTTTAAAGTCCTGACTGTCCTGAAACATCAGCTAATGACACACCAGACTCATAAGAGCCAGAACCAGAGCGTCTCCAAACACACACGAGACAAACCAGATTTAAATCTGTTCAGTCGACAACAACATGTATATGTGACTAAAACCAGATTAAACCACCTACAGGAAACACTCAGCTGTCTTTGTTGTGTCTTCAGGGGAAGAAGCTGTGGAGGACTGTCCTCCCCGCTCCCATCACCACCATGGCTTCCATGGACCTCCCCACCCAGGGCTTCCAGGCGGTTCTGGTGGGCCTGGCTAACTGTGAGGTCCAGCTGTACCGGGACAAGAACCTGCTGAGCACCATCAAGACGCCCGACATGGTCAGCAGCATCTGCTTCGGTCGGTACGGGCGTGAGGACGGGACCCTCATCATGACCACCAAGGGAGGTGGCTTGATGGTGAAGATCCTGAAGAGGACGGCAACGTTTGAAGACAGGGACAGCGCCCCCGGGCCACCGCTGGCACAAAGCATCCGCCTCAATGTGCCCAAGAAGACCAAGCTGTATGTGGACCAGACGCTGCGGGAGCGGGAGAACGGCCTGGTCATGCACCGCGCCTTCCAGATGGACCTGAGCCGCCTGAGACTGGCTGCTGCCAAAGCCTATGTCAAAGCCCTGGAGTCCAGCCTGACGCCGGTGTCCTCCAGCCTCACCGAGCCGCTCAAGATGAACGCCGTGGTCCAGGGTCTGGGTCCGTCCTTCAAGCTGACCCTGAACATCCAGAACACGGCGGCCTGTCGCCCCGTTATGAACCTGGCCATCAGCTTCCTGTACGACGAGAGCCTGTACCGGATGAGGAACCCATACATGAGGATCCCCCTTCTGGTTCCCGGACTCATCTACCCTGTTGAGACCTTTGTGGAGTGCACCAGCGACAAGGGCATCTCTGACATCATCAAGGTCTTTGTCCTGCATGAGGGGAAGAGCTCCCCCCTGCTGACCGCCCACATCAACATGCCAGTGAGCGAGGGGCTGACGCTCAACTGACAACATGACGCTTCAACTTTATTCATAACAAGCAGGGGCTGGTTAGTTTAGACAGGGACTCCATCAATAAAATTAAGAAATTAAACGAGCTGCTGCCATTCCTCACAGTAGATTTATTTGTCTGCACTGGAGACTGTGTCAGAACCTGCAGATGTTGTGTAATGTGAGTTTGTGTAGATTTGTTTAAGTTTGTTGTTCATGTTTAAAGCAGCAGTTTGATCAGATTCATCAACGTGTTGTTTGAGCTCTCAGGGATAAAAATCACTGCAGCTTCGTATAGAAATATTAACAGAACACATTTCTGTAAAATTCTGTATTTTTTAAATGTAGTCTTGTAGAAAATAAAACAAAACATAAACAATAGGTTTCTACAGAACTCATGATTGTAAAAATGAAGGTAGCACTTTATTTTACATTTCTGTAATTTCTTTCAAAGTTATTTGGAATAAACAATAACATTTGATGTTTCCAGGCATTTTTCCTTGAAAGAAAAGATCAGTTTAAACCAGAATCAAATTTTATTTTGATTCATTTATATTTACAAACTTTATTCCTTATGTAGAAGTGTATTCATGCCAGTATTTCACTTCCAGATGTTGTAATGTTGAGTTCATAAAAACTGACAGCGTTATGTTTCCTCACCTCCTCATGTTTGGCTACGTCTCCGCTGTGGAATACTAGACCAACAGTTTGTTGACAGCCTGTCGACCGGCTGCTGTTACAGTCTGTGGACTTTTCAGAGTGTTGAAACTTCAGCCTCTATAAAACCTCAGTCTGAGCGAAGCCTCCATCTCTTCATCTGGACCAAACGTGAAGATCTGAAGATGCGACGAGTCGTGGTTCTGTTGGGTGAGGAGCTGAATCAGCTGCTGCTCGTTACACTTCTGATGATGTTCTGCACTTTACAGAGGGAGAGGTCTTTGTCCAGGGTCCAGACTTCAGAGGGCTGCTGGAGGGTTCAGAGTTGGCTTTAGGGTTCAGGTTCAGGTTCAGGTTTAAGGTTAGGGTTAGGGTTAGGGTTAGGGTGCGTTCCAGAGTTAGACACTCAGTTGTGATGGGTCATGTTAGGTCAGGGGCCAGGGAATGCATTAAGTCAAGAAGTGTCCTCACAGAGATAGAACCACAAACGTGTGTGTGTGTGTGTGTGTGTCTCCAGCTGTGCTGTGTGTGTGTGATGGAGTTAGGTTCGGTCAGCTCTGCAGTGGAAACCCGTCCAACAGAAGGAGGACGTCAGACACATGGGGACAGGGTCACTACGGAGCCAGACGGTAACACAGCTACACAATAACACAAGTGTTCTGGTGCATTATGGGAAATGTAGGCTCCAGTGTCTTTGAAGTTTTACTAGAGAATAAAAGTGGATACATCTCCACCTCTGCAGACAGAGACAGACTGAATATTAAAGTTAATTAAAACTAATGAAACAGTCCACATCTCTGACATTTGTGTTTCTCTGTCACAGTAAACTGAATATTTTTGACATCAGTCCCCCTGGACTCTGTTATTGGAGTCTTAGATGTTCCAGAATGGGTTGATGAACTGGTCAAATAACAAATAGGTAACTGATCATGAAAATATTGATCAGTTGCAGGTCTTGTTTAAACCTCAGTGGGTGTGAAGCAGCTGTGAACATCTGTCTGCCGTGTTTCAGGGGAAACAGGGACCATAAAGGTCTGGACATCATGTGTGAGGACGGATCGGAGGTCCTCGCTCCGTTCGATGTGACTCTACACGGAGAAGTCAATGTCTTCACGGAGCCCCAGCAGGCCGCCATCAACAGCGGCCTCATCCTGAGAGGAGAGGGTCAGTGCACCTCGGTCTGATCCAGTTACTTTAATCAGGTTATTGATCATGTTATTGATGGTTCTGGTCTCTGTGTGCTGCAGGTCTGTGTTTCAAACTCTTTGCCATGAGGCCAGACCGGACCTCTGGATCGGTGAGGAAGGGGGACAGGATTGGAACCATGCTGCCCATGCAGAGTGTTTACCCAGGAATCACATCACACGTCCACGTCCAGATGTGTGACAAGAGTGACCCCACACAGTACTTCTGATCCACTGAGGACCTGATCCACAGACAAAATTTAACATCTCACATCTTCGGCTTCTGTTGTTTAATGAAAAAAAGTAAAGTATTGAAAAAGGTATTGACAGTTTAAAAAGTTCTCAGCTGACTCTGTGACTCATGAACAGTTTATGGTCAGACAGTAAAGATTTGAGTCTTATTAGAAACTGAAACTGTTGAAATTTAAATATCACTGAATTTATCAAATTTAAATATTTTATTTTGATAACTATCTGAATGTATGTGGTTTGTTTTGATCATGTTCAATATTAAAAAACTAAAAGAACATTTGTGTATTTTTTTTTTTACTTGTTCAAATAAAAACAAAGAAACAAATAATTAGCTCAGACTGGATCAGATTGACACAGTCACACAAATTCAAAATGACAAACTGAACTTGAACTACCTGAACATCAGACCTCTGTCCTGTCAGGTGACCTTCTGTCAGTCACATGATTTAAAATAAACAAAAACTGTGAACCTGAAAAATATTACAAAAACCCACATAAATTCAGACAGATGGTTTTCAACTTCAATACTGATATTAAAATATCAACTTCAAGTGTGCAGCAGTGGTAACATTTCAGTGTGAGAGATTCAGTTACTCATTTCAATTCATTTAGAGAAACATAAAATGAATTTGGTCTTTCTCTGCTTCCATATAAGGTGACAAGATCGTCACTCATGCCAGAGAAAACTTACAGGAAGTCATTAATGAAATTATAAAATTAAAGGAGCTGCTTTCCTCACAGAGACACTGATTCTGAGTTTGATCAGATTCATCAGCTCAGGGATAAAAATCACTGCAGCTTTTGTTCATGAAGGTTTGAATAGAAAATATAAATGTTAACAGAACACATTTCTGTAAAAATTCTGTATTTTTTAAATGTAGTTTTGTATGCAGAAAAATAAAATAAACCATAAACAACACATTTCTATGGAACTCAACTTTTTTTTTTTTTACCAAATTTTACATTTCTGTAATTTCACAATAATTTTTCTGAAATTTTCTTGGAATAAACAATATGTTTTTATGTTTCCAGGAAATTTTCCTTAAAAGAAAAGATCAGTTTAAACCAGATTAAAATTTTATTTATCGATCATTAAAGTTTATTCTTCAGATATGTGAGTACATCCTCCGAGCTCAGGCTCATAAAATAAAGTTGTCAATAAATAAATCAATATAAAGAGGTGATAACATAAACCCTGCAGCAAAAGAGCAGACCTCTCATGTTGACCCCCGAATGAACCTGTGCTCAGAGGGTTCAGAGTTCAGGTGAGGCTGAGGACAGGTAAACAGCTGCTGTTTGAATTCAGAGTCCACAGAGTTCCAGTGTTGGTCAACACCAAAGAAGTCTGACTTCATCTGTACTCCACCAAGTGTTGTCAACACTACGCAACAAAACAACACAAAGGCTGAGAAACCAACACACATCCATCCTCTCACATACAGAAACATAAAGATATGACCCTGAGTCTCCTGAGGAGAGGAAGGAGGAGAGAGAGCAGAAAATCATCAAAATGTGATAAAGAGCCACAATAAAAATCCTTCCTCCTTCATTTAGAGTCTGTGTGGTTTGTTAAATCCTCAGTCTGTCCACAGAGAAGAAAACATGAAGCTGCTGTTGTGTCTTTGCATCAGCGTTATGTTTCCTCACCTCCTCATGTTTGGCTGCGTCTCTACTGTTGTGAAATACTAGACCAACAGTTTGTTGACAGCCTGTCGACCGGCTGCTGTTACAGTCTGTGGACTTTTCAGAGTGTTGAAACTTCAGCCTCTATAAAACCTCAGTCTGAGCGAAGCCTCCATCTCTTCATCTGGACCAAACGTGAAGATCTGAAGATGCGACGAGTCGTGGTTCTGTTGGGTGAGGAGCTGAATCAGCTGCTGCTCGTTACACTTCTGATGATGATTAATTATCTGTGATGATAAACCTCTGAACTCTGTCATTTTCACCACTTAACAGCTGATGAATCGTTAAAGTTTAAGTCCTGATTGATGTTTGTTCCTTTCAGTCATTTTAAAAATCAAATGTTCAAATGTTTGAAACCTGTCAAATTAATTAATATGATGCACAAAGAAGAGAGATGACATCACCTGTGAATCTGAGGTTTTCTCTGAATGTGTTAGGATTCACCTGCAGGTGTGTCCGGTGTGTGTTTGCTGACTCTGCTGTGTGTTTGTTTAATCACTGTATGGGAACATAAACCTGTTCCCACACTGACATTATGAGGACTCACCTCCCTCACGGAGACAAAATTCAGGTCCCCATATAGAAAACTAGTAAATGTTAAGATTCAGCTGTTTGAAGCACTGGGTGTTTAGTTGTCATCAGTTTAACTTGATTAATCCACAATTAAATTATTCCTAATTTAGAGTGTCAGTCTTTAAATAAGTCACTATCACTGACTGAGGTCCTGCAGCAGTGACTGAGTCCTGTGTTTCACAGTGTGATGAACCCAGTGTCTCATCTCACTCACCTGCAAAACCAGGTATCATTTGTCTATAAAATTGTTATAAGTACACCTCTGCATAACATTATATCCTTATTAACATTAAAGAAAACAAAAAAGAAAGAAATATAGATCAACTTATAACAAATAATATTTTACACTCTATTAACATTGTTTTTTAGTCTGTAACAGAAAAGATTTAAATCATCAATTAAATCCTTATTTAAACTATAAACATTTTTTGAGTGATGCCTTAATTTATTTGGCTTCATGTTGACCATTGTAAGACGCAGTAAACACACTGGTCTGTCTCCCACCATAGTCACAGTGAAGCCAAGAGCTACATATGCTTCGTCATATTTCCTCGTCTTAGCTTTCTGGCTTTCTTGACTTCTGTTTGTCGCATTATCTCCGTCTCTCTCTGCCTTTCTTTTCACCCCTGTTAAATATTTCTCCATGGTGTCTCTTGGGGGTTTGTTCACTGCACTTCATATCTCCTGCTCTGTGCTGTGTGTGCGCATGTCCGCGCAAAAAAACCCGACACAAAAGAGCTAATACTCCCTGCGCACACTCTGACAATGAGAGCACCACTGCCACCTCCTGTAGTGGATGTGCAGTTACACTTTATTCTAGCACGGCCAAAAAAGCATGTTCCCCTGGGGGGCGTGCCCCACTATTTGAGAAGGACTAACTTAAACCATGGGAACAAAATAAATGAAAAATGTTCATTTTAAAAGCTTTTTAAACATTTTACACTTCTATTTTCAAATTCAATCATTAATTGATCATTTTAAAAAACTCTAAAGATAATTATTTAATTCTAATTATTAAATTCTTATGAAATTATTTTTTATTTATTAATCAATATTCAAAACTTCAGGTGTTTACAGAATGAATGTAAAACAATTACTTCCTAAACATGTGTGTGTGTGTGTGTGTGTGTGTGTGTGTGTGTGTGTCTCCAGCTGTGCTGTGTGTGTGTGATGGAGTTAGGTTCGGTCAGCTCTGCAGTGGAAACCCGTCCAACAGAAGGAGGACGTCAGACACATGGGGACAGGGTCACTACGGAGCCAGACGGTAACACAGCTACACAATAACCGAGTGTTCTGGTGCATTATGGGAAATATTATGGGGACAGAATAAGTCCAACATGTCAGTATCACAGCTCTGACACAGAGACAGTGGAGCTATACATGTTCCAGACTGGATTTATGAACTGGTTAAAATAAATATATAATATAATAATATAAAAATTGATAACTGATCATGAAAATATGGTCTTGTTTAAACCTCAGTGGGTGTGAAGCAGCTGTGAACATCTGGATGTCTGCTGTGTTTCAGGGGAAACAGGGACCATAAAGGTCTGGACATCATGTGCAGTGATGGATCGGAGGTCCTCGCTCCGTTCGATGTGACTCTACACGGAAGACTCACCGTCTACACCGACCCCAGCAAGGCCGCCATCAACAGCGGCATCAACCTGAGAGGAGAGGGTCAGTGCACCTCGGTCTGATCCAGTTACTTTAATCAGGTTATTGATCATGTTATTGATGGTTCTGGTCTCTGTGTGCTGCAGGTCTGTGTTTCAAGCTGTTCTACATGAGGCCAGACCGGACCTCTGGATCGGTGAGGAAGGGGGACAGGATTGGAACCATGCTGCCCATGCAGAGTGTTTACCCAGGAATCACATCACACGTCCACGTCCAGATGTGTGACAAGAGTGACCCCACACAGTACTTCTGATCCACTGAGGACCTGATCCACTGAAGACTGATCCACTGAGGACTTGATGGACTCACTGATGACTTCTGTAACCCTGTGTTTCAGTTGTTCAGATTTTTTATTTAACTAATAAAAAATATTAAAAGTTTCTTCAGGTGACATTATCACAGAGCATTTTTACTGGACATATGTACACGTATACTAGTTTTTACTGCTGAGTCTTTAGCATTTTATTTCCCAACTAATCATCAGCCTCCAGGTCTGAAACCTGAAGCATCAACAGTGAAGAAGCTGCAGTTCCTCTAATGACCACTAGAGTCTGGCTCCAGCAGTGAGTCAGTCCCCATAGACTCCCATGTTCAAATGTCCAACTTTACAGCAGAAAGAAACATGTTTACAGCCTGGTACAGAAACTGTTCTGGTCTCTGGAGATCATTTCCTCCTTCATGACGACTGTACGGCTGAATTTATACAACTCACCTGTTTACATTTTATTAAGGACTAAAGTGATGGAGAAGTGAGGGCATGGCCTGTTTGAGTGACAGGTGGGTGAGAGCATGTTTGACACAAGCCATCATGCACCAGAGTCTCAGATCAACACACACATCACCTCTTTGACCATATTTAAATTAGGTGGGAGTTAGGGGCGGAGTCAGGCGCTGCCAAGATGGTGAAAGTGGAGTAGCTCACTCTGAGCCTCAGAAACCTGTGGTGACATCACAGAAGCTCCGCCCATCTGTATTTACAGTCTGTGGTCTCATCACATCATCTCTGTGCTGTTTACTTTTATATTAGCAAACAAAAACAATTTTATATTCTTTATTTTCTTTCAAATTTTTCCATTCACTCAATGGAGCTGAAAAAAAAAATCCTCCATGTTTTTTTTAACTCTGTAAACATGCTGCACAGTGTACACACATCTTTCTTTCTTTGATATGAACATCAAAAAACAACAAAATCACAAAGACAAAATGAGATCAAACTTCAAAAACAATGACAACTCAAACAAACTGAATATAAATCAGAGCACTGAGACGTCTGCTGCGTTCAGGTCCCATCCGGTTTTTGTAAATTCAAGCTTCATGTCAGTGAGAAGTTCAGAGCCCCCCAACAACAGAAAATAAACTAAAAACAACAGAAATATCATCACCTGTGTTTATGAAGACACCTACACCGTCACCTCATGAACCTGTTAAAGAACATTTTATTTCCCAGTGTGAAGGTTTAAAGGTTGTTTCAAGGGATTCAAGGATAAAACTCACAACTCGTTCACTGACTTTGCTTTTTTTAACATATTGGAATCAGCTTTTAATTTTCCACCATGTTTATGTTTTTCACTTTAGCTTTTTCTTCTGTACAACCAAACTACGTTTTAATATTTTAATATGAGTTGTTCTGATCTCAGTCCTCAGTCTCTCGTAGTCAGACTAGCCTCAGAGCTTCTGTCACCAAGGCAACAAGGAACAAATCCCCCAGAATCCTCTGAGACCCCTTTTACACTAAGGCGGTTTGAAGGCCGGCTCTGAGCAGGTGTCTAAACTCGGACCAGTTCTTCATGTGTAAGCAGAGAACTGGTTTGAAAGCATTAAGACTTTGCTGGTCTAGGACTAAGAATTGGTGATGTCAGGGGGCTGATCAACAACACCAACTTCAACTTTGTGAGCGCCATTTTTATAAATTTGTAAATGAACAAAATCAACATCAAATGTTCGGATGCCAATGTGGTCTAGTAAAGCCAGCACCCAGGAGAGTCGGCCATCATCGTTGTTATGTTTGGCGCTAGTGTTGCTGGGAGACGTATACAGGCGTATATAGTGACTTGATGTGGGTCTACGGTGGCGCTGTAGCCGTGGAAACTGGCTCTTGAAGGATCACAAGACTCCAGACCAGGACTAGCACCTGGCCAGAACTGGTTCATGGGTTTACACTGGTGAGAATGGGGCATCAGAGAGGACAGGCTCTGTGATTGGCTGCTGTCTGACCGTTGTATTTTTCAAATAAAGTTTGATTTGACTTAAGTCAAACCTTCTTGTGAACATAGTCTTCATTCAGAACCAAGATTCAGATTTTAAAAATGTAAACTTTGTTTGGATCCAGATCCTGTTCGGCCTGTCAAGCGACAGGTGAGGTAGTGTCTGTTACCGTGGTAACCATACAGCCGTTGAGCTCAGTCCCAGGGGCGACTGAAGGAGGGGGAGGGGTTTGTGGTTGCAGCAGGACAGCGGTGAGGAAGATGAGGATGCTGCTGACCATCATGCCACCACCACTGATGAAGAAGGCGACGTCATACTCTGAGCTTCAGATGTCACAGAGGCTCCACCCATCTTTATTCACAGACTGTGGCCCCACCTATACCTGCTGCAGGCCCTCCAAACTCGATCCCAGGTATACAAGAACATCTTGGCTCCAAAGTCTCCAAATGTCAAACCTGCAGCAGAAAAGCTCACCTCACCTTCCAGCTGATTACAATCAGAGGGCGACTGACACCGACTGTGATGGATCAACTTAAAACCTGCCTCATTAAAACAGAAACTCAGCGTCTTCAGGTCTGGAGTCACCACAGACAGGAAGTCTTACCTACAACAGGAGGACCCAGCGTGATGCCAACACCTCCGAAGAACATGAGTATCCCGTGAGCCTTGGTGAACTTCTCCATGCCGACCACCTGACTGGTGACGTACAGCGTCAGAGTCCAGCTCCCGCTCAGGAAACCCAGGACCACCGACAGTACCTGGAGGACCAGGTACGAACTGCAAGAGATCGAAAATAGACTTTAAATAGTTCTTGTCCACAGACTTCAGTCACAGTCAACATCAGTATATGGAGATAATCTTCACTCAAGATCAACACAACTTTATTGACAAACACTCATCATTGCACAGTGGATATGAAGTGATGGAGCTAGTAGCTAAAAGTGGGACAACACATTTCCTCACTTTGTATGAGATTAAAGTTTTCGTTCATGGCCCCTCACAAATAAACATAATGAACTAAATTTTATTTAGACAACAAAAGACAGAGACAGAAACAAGTGGAAAACTGTTGGATTCACTTTTTTACCATTATTCTAATCATTATTATTCAGATGTGTAGTATTTAGCTTGGTTGTTATGTTGCTTACTGGGTCACACACGAGTCCAGACCACATGGACTTATCAGAGGAAGAAACAACCGTCAATCCTGATCATAACTTCTAAGGTCAAACATCACAAACTATGAATTTTGTCTTCGGTCCCAAACCAGAGACTTCACGTCCAGACCACCAGGACTTTCTGTTACCTGCCCTGAGTCTCACCTGGTGAGGGGAATGAGCAGCACAGCCGGCTGGTGGGGGGGGGGGGGGGGGGGGGGGGGGGGGTGTGCATGAGAAGTCACATGACTTTACTATGCATGAGGAGGTACAGGTGAGGAGGCCTGAAACATGTTTAACTAACAACAGAAGAATAGTAGAGAGACTGACCGAAGCTGAAAAAGAAGAGACAGATGCACAGCACCATGAGGACTCTGTCCTGAAGCAGAGACAACGTG
Organism: Trachinotus anak; assembly: GCF_046630095.1. Taxonomy (NCBI): domain Eukaryota; kingdom Metazoa; phylum Chordata; class Actinopteri; order Carangiformes; family Carangidae; genus Trachinotus; species Trachinotus anak. The sequence goes on along the minus strand of NW_027273876.1, from coordinate 472,354 downwards.
GAGGACAAACACCTGAGGAGAGAAAAGACGAGTGGACAGACGGTCAGTCTCCATGCTGGTCATAACCTTCTGGACCATCACCTGTGCTGTGTCTCACTTACTGGGTATATTGTCTCATCTTGATCTTAAGCTTCTTGATGAAGGCTGAACAGCTGAATATACTTCTCCTCCTGACCAGCGGCACCTTGGTTTCCATGGTGATACCCTGGTCTTTGGCTGAAAGTTTCTGATTGGACAGCTCCTCCTGCTCCTGAAGATGCTGCTCTAAGATGGCGGCGACGTATAGTGTGGTTTATTCTGTGGTTTTTACAAATCTGTCACAATTTACTGAAACTTTGACATCAAATTATCAGTGAGGTGAAACTACCAGCCACAGTCGACGGATCAACTTAGTCCAGAGATATATAATGGTTGACTACCAATGCAATATGAATGAGGTTAATTGAAACGACACGCATATTGATTGACTGGTCGTTTGTTTTGATACCTGCAGATAGGAAGTGATGTGGTCACATGACAGACCTACTTGTACTCACTATCCCCAGAGCCAGGCCTCTCCTCTTGTCAAAGTGCAGACAGGTGATGGTAAGGGTGGCAGCGTACAACAGGCCGACACCAACACCTGCACAAGACACACACACACAGAGGTAGAGCCAATCAGAAGCCAGGACATTGCAGTCAGTGCAAAAATTGATGTTTTGAAGGCTGATTCTTTGTTTATGTCTGTGATAGGCTGAGGCACCTGTCACTCAAAGTAAGTCACGGTTACAACTGATAATTACCATGAATTAATCTGCTGATTAGTTGTTCAATTCATCATTAACACATCATTAAGTAGTGACAAATACCTGTCACAATCTCCTAAAGCCCAACATGATGTCATGTTAACTTCAGTGTCAAATACGACAAAGAAAAGCAGAAAAATCCCACAACTGAGAAGCTGTTCAAAAATTTTATTTTTTAAAAATTTAATTAAATTAAATTTTTTACTTTAAAATAGAAACTGGTTATTGTTCTGTCCACCAACTGATCAATTCAGTGTTTCTCTTAAAGAGTCTCAACAGTAAATATTCATATTTGAGGAGCAGGAACCAGGGTCTGATCTGACCACTCACACTCACTTAATTGATTGTTTTAGCCAATAACAGCCTAAAGATAGCAGCTCTAATTACATGTCAAATATATTTCTTAGAAATAATTATCTAATTAATATTTAATTAATATAATTATTGTTAAATTCTGCTCTCAGACTGACCTCTGACCTCAGGAAGTGGAATCTAATCAAATAAGAGATTAACTTGTGTAAGAAATAAGAAATGTGGTGAATCACTGGGGAGATGTTGCAGGATTAGTTCATGTCTTTCACTCTAGTGGTCTTTAGAGGAACTGCAGCTGCATTAAAACAGCTCTAGCTGCAGCTGACACCTCAGTGGATGCTGCTGATGTTAATCATCCTGTTGCCACCAACACTCACTACAGAACCAAATGTGCATCCGCCACTTAAAATAGTCCCCAACAAATGCTCTGTTTCCTCTTGGCTGTTTGATCAAACCTACAGTGAGCAGCAGTTTCAGGAAATTACTGAACCTGTGTGGTTACTGTGTGTGTGTGTGTGTGTGTGTGTGTGTGTTGGGGGGGGGGCAGCTGTTCCTGCCGGCCTCACTGTTTCGCTTCGCTTCGGATGTTCGCGCTGGTCGCATTGTTCGTGGACGCTGTCGCCATGAAGACTAAGGTGAGGGGCCCTGAGGCTGAAGTCTGTTGTTGGGCCCCTGCTTAGCTTGACCAATGAGGTGATTTTAATATTTCAGATCACAGGTGACGGTGTTTGGTTCACAGTCCGTGGTAGAAGGTAGGTGTTCTGGTCTGAGGAGATCCAAGTGATGATCAGAATAATGAGGTCGTTTATTGACTGAAATCAGTGCTTGTTAAAGGAAAAAACTGTCAGACCATTTAATCTCAAATAATTGTTGGTTGCAGAGTTTGAAAGGTGAACTACTGGATTCACATGTGGAGCCAATTACAGAAACCTCCTAATTTATTAAGACCAGAAGTTTTCTGTGATAATAAACTATTAAAATCAAGGTAAAACAGGAAGAGAATAAGAAAAGATGTTTCCATTTTGGTTTCAGAAGTAAATCCTGACTAACTTCAGGAATCCTATCACATCTTTCTTCATCCTGTCTTTATGTCTGTTACCTAGCAACCAACGAGGTGTTTTTGTAAACCTTTGAAACATACAAAAAAATGAAATTAACACAATGACAGACACTTAACTTCAGGACAGATGAGGTCAAGTGTTGGAAACATCTGTAGAAAAATTCTAACAGGTTCTTTTAGGTTAATTTACAATAACACCGACTCAGGAGATAAGAGAGAGAGAGAGAGGGTTAAACCACCTGTATCTACTGACAACAAACTGCAGCAGAAACTTTTTTACTCCTGTCATCATGTTGTGTTGTCTACATTACATCTGAAGACTCAACACAAGCATCCAACAGACAGCTTCATGTTGTTTCCTACACTTTTATTGTGTCCTCTGTGCCACACAGTGCAACATGCTGAAGGTTCCTACCCACGTCTTTCATCTAGGAGCCTTCAGCATGTTGCACTGTATTCCAGGGGGGACACATAATAAACGTTGTAAAATAAATGTTGCTGCATCTGTCCACTGCAGATGTGTTTACAATGTACATATAGACAACATCCTGAGCTCTGGAAAACTCGCTGGTTGATGTAAAAGGCATCACACCTGGTGCACAGAGCAGGGAAAGTGGACACAGACACCAGATTTAACTGCGGAGTGTTTACCTGGAGCTGAGAGGGTTAACCAGCTAATTTGGCAAAAGTTGTTGAATGTAACAGACGTTCATGAATATCTGAGCTAACCCATGCTCAGCTTTAACCTCAAAGTGAACATTCAGAGTTGAGAGGTCAGTCCCCACAATGTACGTAAACCAGATTCAGACATACACTCCAGGACACATATTTCCACGTGTTCAGGGAGGAGTTTTATCATGTGAAGCAGCAGCTGCTCAGTAATTTATTGATCTTTGGAACATAAATACCACTGAAGGACATCAGGAAGTCCAGACTGACCCACATCAGAATTTTCATCAGACCACTTCAGCTCAACTCTGACGATGAAGGTGAGTTTCTAACTGAACTAATATAACTAATATAGTAAGAGTCTGTGGTGACAGGAGTTTTTTTCTTTTCTCTGGGTCCTGATTCAGCACCTGTCACTATATTTAGAGCTTCAGCTAAAATGTTCTTTAACTGTGGCTGTTCAGAAACTGATCAGTGAACTGTGCTGTGTTACAGACCATCATCAGTAATTTGTCAAACTGTTCAGATGAAAACATGTCGTCTGTTCCAGCTGGTACCAGTCGTCGTCCTCCTCCTGGCTCCAGTGTTGATCAGCTGCTCCTCTCTCACACTCCCACTGGACTGCAGCGACATCTATAATCATAACAACCGCCAACCCAGTGGAGTGTACACCATCTACCCCATCGGAGCTACATCTGCTGTCCAGGTACGTGTCACCTGTCGGGTTCACAGGTTGAGCTGAAGATGATAGAGATGATGTCTGACAGACACACAGGTTGTACCTGATGCTGCTGATACAACAGATACAGGTAGTCACAGGTGTCGCAGCAGCAACAACAGCAGCACTGGTTGTATCACATGTATTTAATTTGTAAATGGATCAAACATATTAATGAGTGTGTGTGTGTTTGTGTGTAGGTTTACTGTGACATGACCTCAGAAGGAGGACGGTGGACAGTGAGTATTTACCTGAAGTCAGCTTCACATCAACAAGTATTCACATCATTAAAGTACTTCATATAGTCACAGTATCACAGTAAAAGTACTTCATTGTGCAGTAAACTGCCAGTGTACCTGATGACCTGATGGTGGTCTGGTGGAACTGAAAACATCTCAGAGACACATGATGAGGGGCCCGAATAATGGCTTTTATTTTGAAAGGGGTTCACAAGCTGAGAATCACTGGCTGAATGTTTCCCAGTGTGTTTTGTGTTTCTTTTGTTTTTTAGATGTAACATCTTCATCTGAAGAGTAAATAGAAAGTACAACTGTTATATACTGTACATGTGGTTCAGTAAAAAGTAGCAGCCTAATATTTGCCTCTGAACTGTCGTGGAGAAGTATAAATACAGAGGTTCTTTATTGTAAAGAATCACAGAACTGGAGTAAATGAGAACCATGACACCATTGGCTGTCAGTATGAACACTTACTGTTGGACTGTCAAAATAAACCACCACCAACCCCACCTCTTTTTCCAGGTGTTCCAGAGGAGGATGGACGGCACCCTGAACTTCTACAGGCCCTGGGATCAGTACAAGTTGGGCTTCGGTAGCGCTGCTGGAGAGTACTGGCTCGGTGAGAGAAGAAGTTTTTCAACTCACCAACAGTCGTTTGTTGAGATGTGCACCACTGAAGCTCAGTATCAGCTGTAACAGGTCGTCTATGCTGCATCCTGTGGTCCTGGTCTTGTGGTAGGACCCTGGGTCAGAATGTGATTTTAAGACCTGAACTGTTTCAGTTTACATTTGCTGCTCATTTGTTGTAAAGTTGTGTTTTAGTTGTTAATTAATTAACAAACAGAAAACCTTGGGTAAGGTCATATTGTTCTGTCACAGGAGAACTGTTAGGCTAAAATCAACTGTTAATTTTCATCATCAAACATCTGAAAGTTATTTTCTTTAATAATCCATTGATTCCCCCCACCCCCCCACTCTTCATATCCTCAGTAAGTACGTTGTTGTGAAGCTCAGTCCAAGTGTCATGAAACACAACAAGAAGCTCAACTGAATAAAGTTACCCTGTGGACAGAGATCCAACTAAAACAATCTAACACAACCATTAGCCCACACTAGCACTGCTGTGATATGTCACTGATGTGTCTATGGTGCATCACTAATTAAGTCCCCCATTGGTACAACAGGTAACTGGAACTACAAACTAAACATCCACTCAAAACAATATTGGAAATAAGCAGAAACGCAAACTTTATAACTAAGAACATCAAACACACATTCTGAGAAAGTTCACCAAAAAAATGAAATAAATAAAATAACATTAATTCAGCTACACACGCGCACTTCCACACACTGACCGCAGAAACTCAGATTACATCACACACAGAGGGGGCGTGGCTTTATTCTCTGCTCAGGGTGCTATGACTTTACTATGTCCTTACAGAGAAACTAGCTGTTTGTGTCTGTGTTGTTGTTCAAATCTGTTTTACGGGAGCTTTAAAACACTTGAAGGATGAAAGAGTTTGTCTGTCATGGCAGCTCCAGAGTCCTGGGTATTTTCTGGGGACTCTGACATTTACAGTGGGGGTGAACCAGAGACCAAATCTTTGCCCCCAAGGAGGTTAGTCATGTGTCTCTGGTTGCATGTGTTCAGGTCTTGAGAATCTCTTCCACCTGACTCTGGAGAAGAAGTGCGAGCTGCTGGTTGACATGGAGGACTTTGAGGGAAACAAAGTGTTCGCTCGTTACTCCTCATTCTCCATCGACCCAGAGTCCCTCGGATACAGACTGAATGTGTCTGGATTCACTGATGGAGGAGCAGGTGAGTCAGTTCATCTTTACTTTATAGCAGGAAAACTCTCGTGATGCTCCGTTTAGGACTCGTGGGGCGAGTCTGTGGGAAATAAACCATGAGGCCAATCAGCATTTTGTTCTCATGTGCAGCAAAGTGGGTCATAAAGACAGACAAATACAAGGATTATTGATCCAAATTGACCTTTGGGTGGGGGGGTTGATATCATTTGGGGGGACATAGCTCTGCACCCCCCACCCCTCCACTCTGTTGCTTTGTGTGTGTGTATCACCTTTTTTTGAATGTTTTATAATGGTTCAGTGGGAACACTCCCAGTCCACCTGATGACCAGTTGACCAATCGGTGTTGAGGATGTACATCTGTGTTTCTGTAGGAGACTCCCTGGCGTTTCACAATGGACAGAAGTTCTCTACCCACGACAAAGACCAGGACTCTTCAGGGACTGACTGTGCCGCATACTCCGTGGGGGGCTTCTGGTACGGCAACTGTTTCCAGGCAAATCCCAATGGGGTGTATTGCTGGGGGGCTTTTAATCCTGAAGATGAATGTTCCGGAGTGGAGTGGTATCATTGGAAGGGTTTTCACTACTCTCTGAAGGCCATCAGCATGAAGATCCGTCCTGTGCAGTAGATCTCCAGGACCAGATACAGCAGAAGATCACATGTTGGTTTCTTCTTCTTCTTTCCTCTCATCTGTCCTCTATTCTCTCACGAGCTGTAGAATTAGACAGACACAGACTCTGATCAGATGATAACAGCTGCTTTAACTTCCAGCTCAAAGGAATCAATGGTCCACATCAACATCTCCATCTGAGATGAAGTCAGAGTGAGACTGTGAGCAGCTGTAGAGAAGTGACTGGAGCGGTGATGTGAATCATTATCTGCTGTGCGGTGACAATAAAAGAGAAGCAGAAAGCTGACGTGTCCTGGTGTCTTCACTTTTCTCCTGTTTGTTTCCGTCTGGTTCTCTCAGACCTGAAATCAGTTATGCAGCACTAACACTTAAACCTGAACACATTCTGGTCTCTTTTTGGTTTGTTGGAGAATATAACCTTAAAAGTCTTTTAAAGTCTCTTTAATGTTTTGTTCATGTTTAACTTTTGCTGATCTTCTTACTAAAGTCCCTCCAAACACTCTCTGTTAACATCCAGCAGCACGGTCCAGATGAGAGAACGAGAGTCGATAAAAATGTTGATACACTAATCTGAGTCGCCTTCAGTAATTACCCTCCACTAGATCATTTAAAAATTATGAACTGAGGCTTAGATTAAGATGTGTGAAACTTAAAGTGGAAAAAGAAAATGCATGAATACTGAGTCTAAATTCAGGCTGGAGAAAAGCATTAAAACACAAAAAAGTGAAAAATCAGGATGATGAACAGAACCATTTAATGTCAGGGTGATTTGCTGCTCTGCTAATGGATGAACAGGAGTTAAAAAAAACAACTCATTTGATTAACAATATAACAGAACACAGTCTTGCACTTGTGATCAATACACACTGGATTACAGGGACTTAACTATTCATGGTCAGTAGACAACAGTGTGGTCACAACAGAGAACGCATTCATTTCTTATTTCATAACTTTCTTATTTCATAACTTGGCCATTTCTTATCCCACAGATATGGGAGTCGAACCAATAAAAACATCTGCTGTGTAATTGTAACTGGATTACTGAATAGTTGACAGCTGATTCACATTAATTCAGACGTGCTTAATCAGGTAGAAATACCAGTGTCGCTTCAGGAAGGTTAACTCAGACACTTTTATAGTCAGAGGTGAGAAGGTCATTTCCCTCTATTACCTCTCAGTGGAGCGAGGGGGGCGTTACACTTATCACTTAACTCTCCTCCAGCTCTGGAACAGACTCTTCTGATCCGTCTCACAGGTTGTTTAGGGGCAACACACAACAGTGGTGTCCTAGTTCCCAGGGTTCATGTCTGAAGTGATGGTTCACACATGTGTCATATGTCATGTGCTGTATAGACTGTAAATCCTTGTGCTGTGAGACTTTGGACAGTGTGAATAAAATAGACTTTATTTCCCTAATTATTGTTTTCACATTAGAAAAGACTGCAGGCTGATGCTCACCTGACTTCTGACTGACCTCACACACAATAAAACTAGCTTTACCATCCCCATGGGGACTTCTCTGTTGACAATACTCCTTCCCTTAACAGTAGTGACAACCTAATTCTTTTTTTTTAAATTATTTTTATTTTTGGGGGGCTTTTTAGGCCTTTATTGGTATAGTGAGAGAGAGAGACAGGAAAATTGGGGAGAGAGAGGGAGGATGATATGCAGCAAAGGGCCGCAGGTTGTACTCGAACACTGCAGTCAGGGCCTGATGACAACCTTCTTCTAACCTCAACACTAAAACCAAGTCTCAAAGTGAACATTCAGAGTTGAGAGGTCAGTCCCCACAATGTACGTAAACCAGATTCAGACATACACTCCAGGACACATATTTCCACGTGTTCAGGGAGGAGTTTTATCATGTGAAGCAGCAGCTGCTCAGTAATTTATTGATCTTTGGAACATAAATACCACTGAAGGACATCAGGAAGTCCAGACTGACCCACATCAGAATTTTCATCAGACCACTTCAGCTCAACTCTGACGATGAAGGTGAGTTTCTAACTGAACTAATATAACTAATATAGTAAGAGTCTGTGGTGACAGGAGTTTTTTTCTTTTCTCTGGGTCCTGATTCAGCACCTGTCACTATATTTAGAGCTTCAGCTAAAATGTTCTTTAACTGTGGCTGTTCAGAAACTGATCAGTGAACTGTGCTGTGTTACAGACCATCATCAGTAATTTGTCAAACTGTTCAGATGAAAACATGTCGTCTGTTCCAGCTGGTACCAGTCGTCGTCCTCCTCCTGGCTCCAGTGTTGATCAGCTGCTCCTCTCTCACACTCCCACTGGACTGCAGCGACATCTATAATCATAACAACCGCCAACCCAGTGGAGTGTACACCATCTACCCCATCGGACTCAAGTCTGCTGTCCAGGTACGTGTCACCTGTCGGGTTCACAGGTTGAGCTGAAGATGATAGAGATGATGTCTGACAGACACACAGGTTGTACCTGATGCTGCTGATACAACAGATACAGGTAGTCACAGGTGTCGCAGCAGCAACAACAGCAGCACTGGTTGTATCACATGTATTTAATTTGTAAATGGATCAAACATATTAATGAGTGTGTGTGTGTTTGTGTGTAGGTTTACTGTGACATGACCTCAGAAGGAGGACGGTGGACAGTGAGTATTTACCTGAAGTCAGCTTCACATCAACAAGTATTCACATCATTAAAGTACTTCATATAGTTACAGTATCACAGTAGAAGTACTTCATTGTGCAGTAAACTGCCAGTATACCTGATCACCTGATGGTGGTCTGGTGGAACTGAAAACATCTCAGAGACACATGATGAGGGGCCCGAATAATGGCTTTTATTTTGAAAGGGGTTGAAAGGAGACAAAACCACTGGTTGAATGTTTCCCAGTGTGTCTGGTGTTGTTTTTCTAAAGCTGATCAACTGTTTCTTTTATTTCTAAATGTGACATCTTCATCTGAAGAGCGATTACAAACTACAAAGCTCAAGGGTGCCCCCTAGAATATTCAATGAGCCCCCTCAGTACACTTCACCTAGATGTATGAAAATGGGTGGGGCTGTGTATTATATTGAGATCTACAAAAAAGCCTCTTGGAGTCACACCCTAAAACCAACCTGAAATCCCCCATTCTCAATTTTGTTTGCAATTTTGGTGCTTTTTTTTTGCCATTTACAGGAGTCATACTTTAACAAATTCCTCTTAGAGATTTAATTACATCAACTCCCAATTTGTTGAGTACAATCTTAAGACATTTGTGATGCTAAATTACAAAGCTTTTTTGTTTCATTAAATGTCATGTCCATGGCGTCTATGAAAGAGGAAGTTGTTGTCACTCAAGTATCAATCTTCACAGGTTTGATAAGAGTCCCTGTCTGAAGACTTGTACATGTTAATATTAAGTTATGCTTGTAGTGTCACCACCTGGCAACAGGAAGTCTGCCTGATGTGACAATCAGTATATGATTTATTTGATCGTGGTCTAATCTCCACTTGATATAAAGGGCAAAAATGCTGTCTGTTGTGGGGTCTCTGCTTAATAAATGTCATCTTTCTCCAGGTGTTCCAGAGGAGGATGGATGGCACCCTGAACTTCTACAGGCCCTGGGATCAGTACAAGTTGGGCTTCGGTAACGCTGCTGGAGAGTACTGGCTCGGTGAGAGATTAATTATAAAACCATCAAATATTCACATGCAAGAGGCTGATTCCAGCACAGTTTTGCCGTTTGGTTAAAAACACTTAAAATATGAAGGAGTTTTCAAAACTGTTGTCAACTTTCTCTCAAACAGCTGAGCCATCAATCACCTAATCATTTCAGCTCCAGAGACCCCTGCTGTGGGGGTTCACAAACCACACTGTGATGCCTCTAGTGAGAACCCCCTCTTTACAGGTGATGAGGTGTTGACTGGCCACCTCAAACTGTCAGTGATATGAAGGCCCAGGGGTTTTCATCTGGGGGCTGTGTTTGAGACAACACTGTTTTCCTCTCCTTTAGTCTTACATGTAAAGTGAAAGAGTCTGAGGCTGAGACAATATCCCTGTTGTGCTCTTTGTCAGCTCAGCTGATAACCTGTTTACCTTTACCACCTGAGGTCTGTCCGTCAGGAACTCTAAGATCCATTTGCAGGTGGAGTGAGGGAGTCTGAGGTTTGCTAGAAGACGGGACAGTGTTGAAGGCTGAGCTGTAGTCCAAAAATAGCCCGTGTGGGTAAGAGTTGGGTTTATCCAGCTGTTCCAGAGAGCAGCCACAGCGTCCTCCACCCACCTGTTAGCTCAACAGGCAAACTGAAGAGGATCTTTAGTCGCAGGGATGGTTTTTTCTAGACATGTCATGGTGACTGATGTGACTGCTACCAGACAAAAGTCATTCATAATGAAGGTCTGCAGCTTTTTTGGGATCAGCACTGGGCTGAGCATTTGAAGTAGCGGGGGATAACAGGTTGGGCCAGCGAGGTGTTGAAGATGTTTCTGTACGTTCCTGCAGGTTCAGCAGCACAGGACCTGCTGATGACCTGCTGAAGACCTAAGAATCTGTGCACGTGACACGTAGAGGACACATGGTAGCTTTAACAGGGTTCTGGTGTGGGTTTGTCAGAAAGAGCGGAGGAGGGGTTAAGTCTGGAGCATACTTTCTGAGCTGCTGAACATGAACCTGTTTCCCGCATAGTTAGTGACAGCCTGAATGCCCGCCACACACCGGGTGTCGTCCTGCTGTGCATGCTTTGTTTTGCCGCTCTGATGGATTTCAACAGTGCTGAACAGGCCAGTTATTACCGTTGGTCATCCCCAGACTAGGAGGTGATGGTTTTTATTTCAGGTATCCCGGATGAACTGTAGCTTCTGACACTGTCTGTATATTCACAGATGTTGTGTCTGGCTTCTCTGAACAAACCCATATCAGTCCTGTGATTCAGCTGGTTTATCTGACCATTTCTGCACTGTCCTCATAGTAACTGGTGGTTTCCAGTTCCCTGATATAGGAAGCCTGTTACAACACAGCTTTATGGTCAGATTTACCAAAATGTGGCTCGAGGACTTCTTTTTCATACTTACTGAACAGATCCCCCAGCACTTCTTCTTCCTCAGCAGAGGGACATTAACAACAGTATGATGCTCTGTAATTCCCTTGGTGAGTAGAACAACCTGCTGTGTATGTTTGTGTTCAGGTCTTGAGACTCTATTCCACCTGACTCTGAGGAAAAAGTACGAGCTGCTGGTCGACATGGAGGACTTCAGCAAAAACAAAAAGGTCGCTCGTTACTCCTCATTCTCCATCGAACCAGAGTCCCTCGGATACAAACTGCATGTGTCTGGATTCACTGATGGAGGAGCAGGTGAGTCAGTACATCTTTACTTTATAGCATTGTGCTGCAGGTGATGCTCTGTTCAGGACTCATGCAGCGAGTCTGTGGGATATAAACCCTGAAACCAATCAAAACTAGAACACCAGCATCTCAAATCAAAACAAAAGCTGTGTTGTGTTGTGTTCAGTTAAACCAGATAATGAAAAGACATCCTGCGTCTGCTGAATCTCTTCGTAGTCTAAGTCCCTGGTCTTTCTGAGTGCCCTTTTAGTTTGCACTGTATGAACCCAGTCCACTGGGAACACAACTGATCCCCAGTCTGCACCTGATTAGTCCAAGTGTTGACAATATTCACCTGTGTTTCTGCAGGAGACGCCCTGACTTATCACAACGGACAGAATTTCACCACCTTCGACAAAGACCTGGACTCTTCAGAGAAACACTGTGCCAGAGTCCACATGGGGGCCTTCTGGCACAACGACTGTCAACTGGCAAATCCCAACGGTGTTTATCAATGGGGGCATGAGGGCTATAAACCTTTTATTGGAGTGGTGTGGGAGCCTTGGAGGGGTAAATACTACTCTCTGAAGGCCATCAGCATGAAGATCCGTCCTGTGCAGTAGATCTCCAGGACCAGATACAGCAGAAGATCGCATGTTGGTTTCTTCTTCTCTTTCCTCTCATCTGTCCTCTAATCTCTCACGAGCTGTAGAATCAGACAGACACAGACTCTGATCAGATGATAACAGCTGCTTTAACTTCCAGCTGAAAGGAATCAATGGTCCACATCAACATCTCCATCTGAGATGAAGTCAGAGTGAGACTGTGAGCAGCTGTAGAGAAGTGACTGGAGCGGTGATGTGAATCATTATCTGCTGTGCGGTGACAATAAAAGAGAAGCAGAAAGCTGACGTGTCCTGGTGTTGATTCACACAATTTATCCAAACTATGATTTAGTTTTGCAGCAGGCTGCTGTCAACCAGGTTCTCAGTGTTTCTCCTCCTGGTTGTTCATTTAGGAACCAGTCAGTGTTTTACTGGGACCTGGTTCATACATTGACAACACGCTGTAAACCACAGGCTGGATTATAAAGTGTTTCTGAAAATAAAGATATTAAAAAACGAGTGAAATGTTGACTTTAGAGCGCGTTAATTAATCTTTTATTTTGAAAGGAAAGGCAGGGATGATTTTTTTGTCTCGGCTTTTATTTTGCTCCCATTGAACGGAAGCTGTCTCCGGTTTCACCGCGGTGTCGTGCTCAGACCCATGGATGTATTATAAGACCTTATTTATTATTATTATTATAAGACCTTAGTTCTTATAATACATCCATGCTCAGACCTTTCACGACTCTTTTTAAAACTCCGGGAATCTCATTGGTCGGCCATTGAAGGGCGGGACCACAGGGGGTCGAAGGTCATCTGAACCCGGAACATCAACAAAGCAAACAAAGGCGGCGGAGTGAAGTCCGTTACATTTTCCTCCGGTTCCCACCGACATGTTCTCCGTTTTACTGCCCACAAACGGTTTGCTGATGGCGGCTCTCAGCCTGCTCCTGGCCCGCTTGTCCAGCTCCTCTCTGTCGGTCCCGGACATCCCGCACATTGCCGCTTATTTCGGGACCAAGACCCGGTACGAGGAGGTGAACCCGCAGCTGCTGCGGGACCTTTCCTCCGTCAACGCGTCCGTCCTAAAACCTCCGCCCAACGAGCGCTGCTCCCCGGTCCACCTGACCGCCGTCATCAGGCACGGCAGCCGGTACCCGACCGTCAAGAACATCCGCAGGATCCAGAAACTGAGCGAGCTGGTCCGGAGGGAAGCTGCCAGAGGCTCGGCGGGCTCCGAGGCCGCGGAGGACTTGCTGCAGGAGATCCAGAGCCGCTGGGAGATGTGGTACACCGAGGACATGGACGGTGAGAAACTGCTTGAATATAATAAATCAAGTAGTTGTGAAATCACTGCAATGTGTCTGAAAAGATTTCAGCTAGATTATGGAAATATTTCTGTAAATTTCTATAATAACATTCCTGTGATATTAATATATAATTAATATTTCTGAAAACAAAGCTTCTTACATAGTATGATAATATTCCTGTTACACTGTGAAGACGTTACTGAAAATATTCTTGTGACTTTACTGCCATATTTCTGAAAAAAAAAAGTAAACTTTTTATTTATGCATCATCACATTTTTGAGAACAGTCAAAAGAACATGAGGTCTCACATTATGTGAAGTAAACAGCATCATACAGGGGTATAGTAGGTACACAGTGTCATGTGAAGATTTCATCCATAATACACAATGTAAATGGGAAAGAAAATGGCTTAAAGGAGAATAAATAATATAAGGGCTAAAGAGGGGCAGACAAATCCCTCACCCTCACCTTGGACTCCAAAGTAACAGACCCATCTACTCCAATATTTTCCCCCTTTGTCTTTCTCTAGGCGAAGGATATAAGTCATTTTTTCCATGGAATGTATATGACAATATGAATTCCTATGAAAAGATCCAGAGTAGGGGGACCGCTCTGAAGCCAGCATTTGGTAATTGCTTTCTTGCATGCCACCAAAAAGATTTTAAAGAGGTAGATGTTCCTTTACGTAAGCTGATGAGGAGGAAAATATCTACAAAAATATTCCAGTTACACATCGCCAAAATTTCCTGGAAATAATTCTGTACAACGTAAAATTAAATAAAATTAAAAAAAAAAAAAATTCTGATGGAATATTCCTGGAAAGAGTTCTTTGAAATTAATGGGATATTCTTTTAAAACTCCTGATTTAAAAATGATATATTATTGTCACATTAAATATATTAACTGTATTTGTCCTCCTCATCCTCAGGTCAGCTGGTGATGAAGGGCAGGGATGACCTCCGCCACCTGGCGAGGCGACTGGCCGGCTTGTTTCCGTCCCTGCTGTCGGAGGAGAACATGAGGAGGCTCAGCTTCCGGACCAGCTCGAAGCATCGCTGTGTGAGCAGCGTGGAGGCATTTCAGGAGGGTCTGCAGCAGCTCTGGGGCCACGACGGTGAGACAGATCATGTAGTGACAGGATCAGGTTGTGTGTGACCCAGCAGCAGTGTGGAGGTGTGGTTCACCTGCACTGTTCATGCTGCTGTTATTGTATCATCACCTGAAACCCAGAGCCACAGTCGTGCGACCACTCACAGGTGGCGTCAGAGTCCGGGATCATCAGACAGTCGGTGGCCTGAGTGTCAGATCTGGACCAGGGACTGATAAAAGACGTCCTCCTGGTCCGATGAGTCCTGTTTTCTTTTACATAATGTACACAGAGGTATGGACATTTTCCCTGTTTACCTGTGGAAGTGAAGGGACCAGGATGCATTGTGGGAAGAAGACCAGCTGGTGGAGGCACGTGATGCTGGAAAACTCTGGTCAGGCATTCATGTGGACGCCACCTACCTGAACACAGACCAGGTTCCTGGCAGTGGGCGTCTGATTGGTCAGAGTGACTGTCTCCGATGGTTTGTGTCCTTCAGTCTGTCTTTGTCGGACACGACGTGAACAGAACCTCTTTGGGTTCTGGACATTTAGAGACGTCATCTGGAGCCTTGAGAAGTTTAACAAGACTTTCACTTCTTCCTGACATTTCATTGACAAAATAATCGATTGATCAAAAAAAAGAAATCAACTGATTAATTGATAATGAACATAATCATGACTATCCACTGACCCCCCCTCCCCCGTTCACTGGCATTATGGGAAATGTAGTTAAACTCCTCACACCAGTAGAGGTTCATGAACACATTTGATGTCTCTCTGCAGAGGTCGAGTACAGCCATGAGGTGGACGACGAACTGATGCGTTTCTTTGAGCGTTGCCGTGGTTACGTGGAGGGCGTGGAGAACAACCGCACGGCGCTGCTGGAGGTGGAGAAGTTCAAACACGGGGAAGAGATGGAGGGGGTGAGGAGGAGGATGGCCGAGAGACTGGGCCTTCCTCACCACCACCTCACACCGGGTCAGACACACACACACACACACACACACACACACACACACACACACAGCCCAGTGTCCTCACAAAGCAGGAAAGTCCTCACTGTGGTTTCAAACGGAATTTGGTCCTCACAATGATAGCTATACAAGCCTGATTTGCTGTCTTCTGTCTGTTAGATAAAAACTGCAGGGGAAATGTCAGCTATGACTGACTATGAAGGTGCATTTCAGCAAGCTCCAATCAGAGCTGTTAATGTGTACCATGTAAAGTAAAATACCTATAGAAAATATTCTGTTCAATAATATGAAGCAAACCAAACGCTGATAAAGTTTTTGGACTGATGGAAACAGAAATATCAGGACTTTCTCCTTTTTCAGGTTTGTTCTACAAATTGTGCGACAGTTTCCTTGTTGTCAACATCAGACTCAAAATATTATGACTGCATTTATACACTTTGAGCTTTTCCTTGAAATTAGTTTTCTCTCAAAACTTTGACGTCTTTCTCAAAATATTGTGGCTGTTTTAGGAGGCTGTTGTTCTTCCTGACATTGGCCATAATACTTGATAATAATGTTTTTATAATAACTCTTAATATTAATGCTTTATAATAAAATTTATCATAATACTTTATTAAGGTTCATGCATATTATGAAAGTATTTACAAGCCTCCAGAATAAAAATGCAGGATGTCATATTTTAAATGCAGAAGAACTGTGTTGGTGTTAAACTTGTCAGTTGTGAGAAGGAGCTGATGAAGTTTGTCCCTCTGTGTCTCCTGTAGATCTGGTGGAAGCAGCGTTCTTCTTGTGTTCCTACGAGCTCTCCATCAAGTCTCTTCACTCTCCGTGGTGTTTCCTGTTTGACGAGAACGACGCCAAGGTACAAACACGCACAGCTCTTTGGAACAGAGACTGAACCTGCAGCAGTTCTGTTTCCTGACGAGCTGCTGTTACCGTCTGATATATTTACAACCCGACATAAGCTGACCCACCATCGTCTGCTCATTGTTGACCACTGGGCCACAGGCGGCAATGTTTCCTGTCAGTCCCTCGTCAGTGTGGTTGGTTTAATGGCAAAAAGAAAAAAAAACAAAAGACCTCAAACAGAACTGAATAATTAAAAGAATCATCCATCGCTGCTCCTCCACTGATTCAAAATCAACATCACACATTTGATCCATTATTGATAGAAATATTGATCAGGAGCTCTGGATGTGGAGGTTTAGTCAGGTACAGTGGGAACAGTAGAGTGTTGCCATGGTTTCATCACAGCTGATGTTTGTTTTACCTGCTGCAGGTGTTGGAGTACAAGTCGGACCTGAAGCAGTACTGGAAGCGCTCTCATGGTCATGTGATCAGCAGTCTGTCCAGCTGTCCTCTTTTCCATCACGTCTTCAGGACGCTGGACAAAGCCGGACGTCCCCGCAGGTCTGAGACGTGGACTCGGACTTGTTGGTGTGATCCAGATGTTCTGTCTCCTCGCAGGTTTAAAGCAGCTCTGTGATGTGTGTCTGTCAGGTCCACCGAGGCGTCACCTGAGCCCGCCTCCATCCTGGTGGGTCACGCTGAGACGCTCCTCCCCCTCCTCTCCCTGCTGGGACTCTACAAGGACCAGACTCCGCCCACTGCCAATAACTACCATTCACAGCACGGTATGAAGCCCGGCCCAGTCCTCAGACCCACCCAGGTACCGCTGCAGACACTCAGTCCAGTGACAGCTTCTCTCTCCTGTTGTGTTTTTACAGGTAGGCGTTTCCGGACCAGCCGGATCGTCCCGTACGCCGCCAACCTGCTCTTTGTCCTGTACGACTGCCAGCGAGGCCCCCGCCTGCAGCTGCTCATCAATGAGTCTCCAGCTCGATTCCCGGGGCTGGAGGAAGAGGATGCCCCACTGTACCGGGACGTGCGGGCCACGTACCGCAACCTGCTGGATGGCTGCGACTTCCACAGGGAGTGTGAAGGCCGGACCGGGGGCCGAGGGCCCAACACTGAACTCTGAGAGGAGACTCTGATCCAGTGAAGAAGTAAGAGCACAGAACTCAGTCCAGAACCTGAATCCTCCTCCACCACTCTGAAATCAGTTTGTTTTTAGACTTTAGAAATGTGACCTGACCCCACCCCCAAACACCAGTTGTCCAGTCACAGCTCAGTAACAGCAGCGTTCACAGGGCTGATGTTTGTGTGTCAGTTTAAAACCGGTTGAACCAAACTAACGAGTTGTTCAGGTGGTCAGTCACAACTAATCATTAACTAACTCAAACTGAACTGACTGACGAAGCTGCTGGGAAATGCTACACCAGTGACATCAGATTTTAGCTTAGCTTAGCTTATCTTAGCTGTGACACCATAACTTTAATGTGATTAAAATCATCTGGATGATAGTAGTACTAATACTACTACTACTACTACTACTACTAATAATAATAATAATAATAATAATAATAATAATAACCCTAATCCATCAGGTCACATCTTGAGGGTTCGAGAGTTCAAGGGTTTAATAATGGACAGAGGTGTTCTTACAGAACGTTATGATATCACAGTGAAGCTGACCTTTGACCTTTAGGATGTCATCACTTCATTTTATCCTCAAATACATTTTATTTAAATCGTGTCATAATTAGTGAATGAATTTGTTCGGTCATAGTGACCTTTGACCACCAAATTCTAATCAGTTCATCCTTGGGTGAAAGTGAATGTTTGTCCCTCCAGGTTACTGAGGTATGAGACGGACGACGTGGACTGTTGCTGGGTGGATATTTTAGTTGTGACACAGTTCAGATGAAATCGTGACAAGGGAAGAAAAGAAAAACGTTTTAACGTAAATCAACCAAACAAAATGTTAAAGGAGCAGGTTCAGATCTGGTGTCTAAGTATGGAAGCCTGAACTGTCCAATATTAAATGAAACAGGTTTTTCTTTCAAAATATATTTTTTTTCATATCTGTTTTCATTTGATCGACATTTTTTCCCACTGACATTAACACTGGTTTGTGTCAGAGTATCTGAAAACAACTCCAATCATTTTACTTTTCATTTGTGCTTAAATAAACCTGCGGTGTCACAGCAGCCGTGGATAAAACAGCCTGACATACATGAGGAGAGGGAAACATCAGCTGTGTGAGGAGCGACGAGGAGGCTGAACCTTCCTCACATCATGTTCTCTATTGTCTCAGCTTTGACTGGATCTTATTACGACCTCCTCTTCTTCTGTGGTGGTTTAATGGCAGCGACTGGAGAGTCTGTTTCCACACAGCAGCAGAGGAGGAAATAACTTCATTCAGGTTTCATTTCAGTTTGTGGAGATTTCTGTGAAAAGTTTCTAAAGTTTTGTGTTTGGTTTTGTTGAACTGACCCTTTAACATAGACTTCTGTAAACCAGAGTCAATAAGGAAATTGTTGAATTTTATTTGTGACACTACAGGTTGATTCAGAATCATGAAGCTTTATGTTTATTTATTCAGATTTTTATGATCATGTGATGTATTTGCTTGATTTTCTACCGATTTTGGTTTGTTGGTTCGGCTCTGAGCAGACTCCTCTACTGAGGGAGGATTTTCACAATAAAAGCTGTGGTTAGTCTGCAGGACATTCTGCAGTGTTTGAAACTGATGAATTATTTCTTCTGTTGTTTTCTAACGTCTTTTTGCCTGAATAAGTTTAAAATGACGACTCGACTTTTTAAGAAAACTGTCCTTTTCTGAGGTTGTTTATATTAAACCTGGGTACTTTTTGTTTTTATTTCCTGTGGAATTATTCTTGAAAGATGGGTGCCAAATGTTTCAAATTAAAAGCTTTAATAAAGGTTTTTCACAATTGAAACAAGCCAGTCTTAATTTTGACTTTATTTATCTGGTAAATTGAACTTTCCAGTAAGTCTCCAAACTGCTTTGAATGTATCTGCATATATTATGATTATACATTATAATTTATACCTTTTATTATTGTAAAAATTGCCTTCTTGTAAAATGACAAGTTTCTTGTAAATTAATTTATTAAATTAAGAATAATTAACATTGGGCGCCTTGGTGGCTCACCTGGTAGAGCGTGTACCAATAAGACTTAATCCTAACCGCAGCAGCCCAGGGTTTGAATCCGACCCTTTGCTGCATGTCATCCTCCCTCTCTCTCTCTCTCTCTCTCTCCGCAGCTTTCCTGTCTCTCTCATTGTTTCTATAAATAAAGGCATAACAAGCCAGAAAGAAAAAAAGAATAATTGACATTAAAAATGGTTTTCCCCGAAAAGCCATGATTTCATTCATCATATCACTTTTTGCTCTTTAATTGCACAGACTTTTTTTTAAATGTAAAATTACATTATTTAATATCATTACCAATTGTCTCAGATAATGACCCAATTCTCAAAATCTTGGATTTCTCATTTTAATTAAATACAGAACATGAAACTGAAATGATCAGTTATTTATATGTTTTTAATAGTTTAATTTTTAATAGTTTCATTCTTTTCTGTTATTTTTATCTCACAGACATGTTTCACTCTGTGAACTTTTATGACACTGTAGTTTATTACATCATAACAGGCAACAGCTACACTGTACAAAAAAATTATCTGTTCTCAAACTTATTCTTCCCAGGGTTTTATTTACATTTACATTTGATGCTATGATTTACAGATGAAACAATTAATGGAATAACTGATTAACTAGAAAATTAAAGATCTTTGATTTCAGTTTGTTAAATGTGAATATTTTTTTCTGTTTTATATGATTGGAAACTGAGTATCTTTGGGTTTTCAACTGTTGGTCCAACAAAACACGTCTGAAAACGTCACCTTGGACTTCAGAAAATTTTATAAACCAAACTATTAATTGATTAAGGAAATAATCTTCAGTTGCAGCTCTACTGTGGTTTCTATTTTCTGCATCATAAAAAAATAGAGACCACAGCTGAGTTCTTTCCACTCGACATTCAAACATCAGAATGACAAAATAAAAACAAAACCAAAAAACAAGTCATAATAAAATTAATAAAGTACACTTCATGGAAAAGATGAAAAAGTCACCTTCACACAGTTTAGATTCTGCTTCTGGTCACATTTGGAGTTTACAATGTAAACATTTCAGAAATGTAACAGATGTGTGAGTCATTTCCTAACAATTTCCTGAAAGAACTCGTTTTGGTTAAAAAGTCTTCAAATGGTAATAACAATTAATTTACCTAAATAAAATGAATAAGAAATAAAATTGAACAAACTATGAGCCAAATTACAGAATTATTTCAAGGAAATACCATAATTTGTTGTGGAGCCATGAACCTAACAAAATTAAGTTTTTTGTTTTTTTTTTTTAAATCAGTTTCAAGGTTTCATTATTCAGTAAATTATAGAAATGTGAATTTGTTCATTTAAATACAATAAATATTCCGTTAAAATTTTCTGTCCATTTTATCAATATTGACAAATTACAAAGTTCTTTCCAGGAAGTTCCAGATGAAATTATTAGGAAATGAAAGACTTGTAACGTAGTTTTCCCTCCTGTCACGTCTTAAACCTGCTGAATAATTTCATGTATGTATATAAAATTACACTGACTGATATGTTGTTCTGCATGTTTTTATCAGATGTTTCCCCTGAAGCTGAAAACCAATCGGCAACACCTCACTGCTGTTCCTCTAACGTCCACCAGCTGCTGCTGTGATCAGTTTTTTTTTTTTTTTTTAGTAGTTCAGCTTTCAGCAGATTCACTGGGCCCCCTCCACATCAGTCTGTGGGAAGGTTTTCACAATAAAAGCCTCATCAGATAGATAAACATTATCTGAGCTAGTTACGGGCTGATCTGTGTGGATAAAATAAATTAAAATTAATTGATTTCTGGATGTTAGAGCAGTTCAGCAGCTGTGGTGCAGACAATTGTTGTGACTATGATACAACTCTGGATAGAGGCATCTCCATAGCAACAGCTTGTCAAGCATCATGGGTGCAGTGGTGTTCAGAGCCTCAGACCAAACTTATGTGTTTTTCTACCTGATGACCAGCCTGAGGGTCTGAGAGGTTTTGTCAAACTAATGTTAAAACACTGGGGAAGAAAAATCAAAGACTGTTCCTGTGTTGATCTGCTTCATTAAAATTCTCAGTATCAGTTTTTACCTTTTCTCTGCTGCACAGATTTAAAACATCAAAATGATGAGACTTAACAAAATGAGTCAGGTGACAGGTCCATTTTTCTTCTTGCTAACAAACCCCGTGCTCAGACTCAATCAGTCCCACACACTCACTACAGCACTAAATGTGGATTAATCCGCCACTAAAAATAGTCCCCAACAAATGAGCTGCAATCAGCTGTTTGATGAAATTTTAAAAAATGAAACTACATATTTGTGAGCTGTTTTTTTTTTTATACATTTGTCTTCAAACACATAATAACACAAATGTACATTAACATCTAGTCCAAACCTTAATCTACAGTAGATATTAAATCCAGCAGGAATAGAGCTAAGATATGTTTAAATGTGGGTTTGGCCTCAGTTCACCTGCTCACAGGTGTATATTAGAAAGGTGGTTTTAAAGATTTACATCTTCAGTAGGAACGAATGGGCACACAGATGAGGGAAGGTGTTGAGAGACGGACTGACACACTGCTGGTTTGAGTCTAAACATGGAATTTGATGACAATAAGAAAAATACAGATAATGACCAACCTTTACTTTGAAATCCACTTCCAGATAAACATTATATACAGTGATTATTAAACGAGATCAGGGTCGGTTGTTCGGACCTCAGTACACCTGATTACAGGTCCAGTCAAACGTTAAACAGGATACATGTGAGCTGGAGGCGGGAAAAACCGACTGATGTAGTGAAGAAGAATCACGACCCGGTCGTCTCATGTGTTTGACTGAATTCCTAAAAGACATTTTACTGATCGACTGTGACTTTATTTACAGTGGAAACAGCAGCGAAGCACAGGAGGAGGCGTTACCATGGAAACTGTAACTCCAGCTTCATGACTGAATCTTTATGATTTTACTTTCAGACACAGAAATTTATGTTGTTTTTATTTTCCGTGTCTGAAAGTCAAGGAGGGTCAGGGTCCAGGTCAGGGTCCAGGTCAGGACTACCCTGACCTGGGCCCTGACCTGGAGGATCGTTGGTGGCATGATCAGCAGATTTAAATAAAAACAACAAAACACAAAAAGCAGTGGCACATTAGAGACAGCAGGTCAGTGTGTACACACTGAGCTGATCAGTGGGTCGGGAATCGAACCTGCGACTGCAGGCTCAGCTGAGGTTGTCATGTGATCGGTGTGTGTGTGTCTGTTCAGTCCAGAGTGGCGTGCAGCAGGGCGCTGTGTCCACCTGCTGATTTCGACTTCTTCATCTTACTGATGGCTTTCTGAAGGTCGGACTGATGGATGGGACGAATGAAGTCCTCAGAGGAACTGAGGGAGAGAGAGAGGGAGGGAGAGAGAGAGAGAGAAGTTCACATGAATTGTCTGGTGGCAGCACTGACACAGACCTGGACGACGTAGATCACAGTAGTTAATGGAGAACACAAACTATCTCTGTACGCTGACGATGTGTTGTTGTATGTGGGAGCCTGGAAAACCCAATGTTCATGTTTCAGGACTTTTCCAGGTTTTCTATGACAGTACTAACCCTGAATAACATAGTTACATAGTTTTGTGTGATGGCGTAGATGTGGTGGCGCCTGGGTGGGGCGCTGCTATTACTGATGGAATAAGATTTTCTCTGAAACCCGTCAAGGTCATGAAGTTGAAACAGTCGACTGTTATAAAAACCAACGGCCTGGAGCAGCATCGTATGTTGTTCATTTATCAGGCTCTGCTGCTCTGTGTTACATTTACACACTGACACCATCAGGTCACATGACACTTTAACTTCAGATGTTGCTCTTGTTCACACTGAACCTCAGATTCTCTGCTGCAGAGAAATGGAACAAGCTCCAAAATCAATGAAGTTACGATCTCTTCTTTCTCTTAACATTTTCAAAGACTGTTTTTTTAATGTGAAAATAATGTGTCTGAATTCTCTGTGTCCATGTTAATGCCTTGTATTAGTGTGTCTGTCTATGTGTAAACTGTATGTGTCTGTTGTGTTACACAGTCCTCTCTTGTAACCGAGATCCTGACCTCCGTCACACCACCTTATCAATAACAATAATTCAACAATCCAGTACCTGTCATTCTGAGTGTGGACGAAGTCTCGCACGCAGAGCAGCGCCGCATCGCGACACATCTCTCTCAGGTCACTTCCTGAGAAACCGTCTGTTTCCTTGGCGATGTCGACGAGGTCAACTGAGGAGTCCACCTGCAGAGACAGAGAGGTGATCAGGTTCCAATGAATCGATCTATCAGCCCGAGCAGGAGTCGACCTTCAGGAGGATCTGAGCGACTCTGGTGCAAACAGAAGCAGTAAAGTTTCCAGGTCAGAGCTGCAGCAGCTCCTGTAACCACTGTGTGAAGACCTGCAGGACCAGGTGTTCTGCTGTAGACCAGGTCTGGACCAGGTCTGGACCAGTATCTGTTGATGTGAACCTTCGGACTAGTTTTATTTTTACAGTTAATCATATTCTACCAGCTCATATGAACGCTGTCTCATGACAACAACAACAATAACAATAATAATAATAGTTATGATTAAAATTATTGTAATAACAATAATAATTATTATTGTTGCTGTTGTTGTCTTTTATTATTATTATTATTATTAGAGAGACAAAGGAACAGCTAACTGATCTAAATACAGTCCAGTTGAGTTGAATCAACTCAGTCACCAGTGTGTAAAAAAGTGTGTCCTCTCTGTCTGAAAACACACACACACACACACACACACACACACACTCTGAGTCATCAGATGAACTGGTTCTGTGTGGTGGACTCACGCTCTCGTTCTCCAGGATCAGTTTGAGGATCTGCTCTCTCTGCTTCACACTCTGCAGAACAAACACACAGTTTTTATTTGTCCCCTGATCCAGATCTGAGTCTGAGACCAAGTTCATGTTTCAATCAGTCGTACAGGCTGGTTGATGTGGAACCTGGTAGGCATCCTCCTCAGGATAGCAGAGTCCAGGTCCTGAGGCCGGTTCGTGGCTCCCATTATGATCACCTGACACAGACAGAGCCTCGGTCAGTATTACAACATACTGCTTCATTAGCTCTCACGGGCAGGTATGTGCACACCTGACAGGTACCTGGCAGTGGTGGTCGGTGTCCAGTCCGTCCCACAGACTCATGAACTGAGCTTTCATCATGGCCGTGGCCTCGTGGTCCGAGCTGGAGCGACTCCTCAGGAACGAGTCTGGAAAACACACACGACAACACACCTGACACCTGCTGGTCAGAGCAGCTACTGACACACACCTGACAGTATTAATATTAATATTTCATTTCTTCATTTATTTGTTTTCAATCATTCAGTTTCATCTTTAATATTTTCACATCCATCATCTGACAGTGATCCTGAGTGTAGCCCCGCCCTCCACAGATCATCACCACTGACAGGTCTGTTTTGTTTGTGTGTGTATGTGTGTGTGTGTGTGTGTGTGAGAGTGTACTTGTATTTGCTACATAGTAAGGGACCAAAAAAAGTATTTTACTAACAGAGTGAGGACATTTTGGGAAAGTGAGGACATTTTGGCCGGTCCTCACTTTTTGAGACACCTTCAAATCACATGTTGAGGGTTAAGACTTGGTTTCAGAGTTATGGTTAGAATTAGGTTTAGGTTAAGGTCAGGGTCAGGGTTAGGGTTAGGCTCTCAGTTGTGATGGTTAAGGTTAGGGTAAGGGGCTAGGGAATGCATTATGTCAATGAGTGTCCTCACAAAGATGGAAGTACAAGTATGTGTGTATGTGTGTGTGTGTGTGTGTGTGTGTATACTGCACCTATTTCGTCGATGAAGATGATTGACGGCTGCAGTTTGACAGCCAATGAGAACACAGCAGCAGCCAGTTTCTGGGACTCTCCGTACCATTTGTCGGTCAACGTGCTCGGCTGCAGGTTGATGAAACGAAACCCCGCCTCCTTTGCCGTTGCCTTGGCGATCAGCGTTTTACCACAGCCAGGGGGCCCATACAGCAACACGCCTGTTACCATGACAACAGTGTTGGTATTTTGGCCAGGACTCAGTACTAAACACTGTCATGTTTCTTTTCTTCCTCTCTTCCTTCTGCCCCTGCTTCCTTCACTTCCTCCTCACCTTCTCTCACTCTATCCATCCTTTCTGCCAACATGCTTTTTTCCTTTCTTCATTCCCTCACTATTTCTCTCCTTAACACCTTTTCACCATTTCTTCCTCTTTTCCTTCAACTCCTCTTTTCCTTTCCTCTATCCTTCCTCCCCTCACTTCTTTCCTTTTTTCGTTCTTCCCTCCTTCCTGACGGACGTTCGTGTCTGTGTGTCTTACCTTTAGGTGGCTGCAGCAGCCTGGACCCCTGGAACAGGTGTCTCTTCTGAACAGGTAAGATCACGGTCTCCTTCAGCTCTGTGATCACCTCGTCCAGACCTGCGATGTCTCTCCAGGTGATCTGCAGCCACAGGTTTATTATTCATTTTCACATTTAACCCTAAAGAAAGTTTAAAGACCCACAACCTGTTACACATGATGCAGGGTTATTGATCAATCAGCTGATTATTTTCTTGATTAACTGGTCAGTGTAGAGTTAGAAAATGTGAGTTATCTTCAAATGTCTCGTTTTGTTCAACAGTTCAGCAGCGTTCATGTTTCTACCACAGAGAGAAAATAAGTCCTGAAACAAGAGAATGACAAATGACTCTTCACTTATTACAGTAGTTGTCCATTAATGATCAGCTGATCAGTAAATCAGCTGATCCTCTTAGCTCTAATATCTAACATCAGAATGATAATAATAATAATAATAATAATAATAATAATAATAATAATAATAGAATAACTGAACTAAATGCGGTGCAGTTTGAGAAGGTTGTTTATCACCGTTTTATAGACCAGACAACTGATCAATCAATCAAGAAAATCATTGGCAGATTAATCGGTGATGAAAATAATCATCAGATCTATTTTCAAATATATTATAAATTTTATGAAACTGAATAAACTTTTCTTGCTCCACTAACTCTTCAAATCTCCACAGGTCTGAACTTCAGGCTCTCACGTTTCCTTTGATTTTTCTGTGTTTGTCGTAAGATTTACAGATGGAGTTTTACATTATGTTTTAGCGTCGGTTATACATTGAACATAACTATATCGATAATTTGAAAATGAGAAAAAGCAGAACATTGTCTCTGGTCTGTCCACACTCTTGTCTGTGAATCACTCTGTAACATAAGTAAGTTACCTGCATGCTGAGCGGGTCGACCAGGTGAGCTGCGATGCTCATCTCATATTCTGACAGCTTCACGTTTTTAACACCGATCTGACGCATCAACTTCTCTGCCTGAAGGAGAAAAGATCAACAAAATGTCTCACTTCAAGGTCATTGAGTGGTTGTTCTATAGCTTTCAAACATGTCAAATGATCTTCATCAGCAGATGGAAATTTTTGACAACTGAGCAAAGCAAAGCAAATCTGCTGCGGAAGATTCTAAGAAATGACGGAAAGTTCCTAGAACAGGTAAAGTTTTGCCCATCTCACCTGTTTCTGAGCCTCCACCTTCTGCTTCCTGGTGGGATCGATGGCGTCCACCATCCACTTGATGGTGAAGTAGGTGACGGCTCCGAATATGGTGAGGCGGAAGAGGAGGCCGATGACCTCGTTCCTGCCCAGAGGACGGGCGATGTTTTCAGCTGGGACCTCCCTCAACACCATCGTCAGAGTCAGAGAGGACAGGAAATACACACAGGGCTGCAGACAACAACACACAACAACACACAACAACCAGTCTTCATAAAGTCACTTTATTATGACTGAAACACAGTCAGAAA
>NW_027273876.1:422500-440000 GCF_046630095.1 Trachinotus anak | reverse complement strand
TTGTTCATTATTCCCGCTGATGTTATTATGGGGGTTTGTGATGGAGGTTTTGAATAGGAGGATAATCAGATCAGAACCTGGCAACCCAGTGTGCTGACATGATGCGTTTGGCTCAGGAAGCTCAGCTAGGCTGCTAACATCTAGCATCGTCAAATTAGACACAGTGATGCCACGACAGGAAGTAAGGGATTTTACAAAATAAAAGCACAGTTCATGACGCTATAAACTGGCATTTATCTATTTGTTGATTTATTTTGACACTAAATTATTGTACTTTCATTCATCCAGTAAAAATACTGAGGCAAAATAAATTAAATACATGGACAAATATAAATATGAATAAAACATCGAATAATCACAGATTTTAAAAAAATAATAAATTGAAGTAAAGCTAGTAAATACATTTTTAAATCATGAACAAAAATTATAAAATCAAACCGAATCATTAAGTTGGGAGCAAAATGATAGAACATAGATATAAAATATAAATTGCAATTGCATATTTTATTTAATCAATTTTCTCTATAATGTATTATCCCAACATGAAAAAGATTTCTTCACATTGCAGGAATAAAACTCAGCTGTTCTTCTGTTGGCAAAATAGTTAAAATTTCAATATATAAAAATTTACACACACACACACACACACACACACACACTCCTGGGTTCTGCGCAGTATATTACACTAAATATTACATCTAAAAGTAGTAGAATCGGTCCATACAATCTCTAAAATGCATTATTATTTATTTGTTTGTATTCATTCATGTATTTTGTGAAATGCATCTGTTCAGTATCATGGAATAAAAAAGTTAATAACAAAAACCTCAATGTCCTTTCTCACACTAAAAAACATTTTCCTTCTCATGAATATGAGTTTAGGTGAAATTAGCATCAACACAAACATGCAAAACAACACATACTGCTTTAAAAGGATATTTGGATGGAAAGAGCAACAGTTGTATTTTCATTTATTACAGATTTCTTTCAAATATAAAATTAATTAAAAGAAAAAATGAGTTTATTTCTGCCCTGAAACATTAGCCTAGATTGTCAAAATCATATATATGTCTCAAGGCTCACTTACAAACTTTTTCTGGCGCTTTCAACTGCAGCTCACTGTCTCTCTCTGCAGGTGGTGTTTTCTGGAAAAAGAGTAGAGAATTACTATGAGTTAGTTGTTTATTTATATTTATTTTTTGTCACATTACGGGCATTTGAAAAAAAGAAAAAGGGAAAATAAAACCTCAACACAAATTACTTTGACTCACTTAGTGAATAAAATATGAGTAAAAGATTCAGTTTTTCTATTTATTTATTTTAGTTCATTTTACAGTTATGATTTTCTGTTTACTGTTTCTATTCATTTTGAATTGTTTTGTTATTTCTTTCGTGATTTATTTATTTGTCCATTGTTGCACCAATTACAATACAAGACTGTAAATCAGGTGTAAAAATATCAAATCACGTTTTACATACACTTTAGCATATCAGTATTTATATATGTATGTTTTCTTTACTCTGAATCTTTTATTTGTTTTCAGAACTATGATGTTATTGTTGTATTATCATTTTTTTCTTTTTTAGTCTTTATGGCACACCTATATGGAAACCAAGAGTAAAAATCAGTCATGATTAAAAAATCATTCATCATTCATGATATGTCAAAATCTAATAATTTTTAGTTTTTAACTCGTCTTTATTTTCTCTTTTATTGTCTGAACTGAGCCTCCACAGCCTCAGGAACAGGCAGTTTGACAAATAAACCAGTGACTGCTGAGACCCTTATTTTGAAGGCAGAGAGCGGATGTGTCCTGACACGACCGTCACTCGGTGTCGGTCCCGTCTCTTCCCCCGGTCAGAGACCGCTCGGAGAGATTTCTCTCCGCCTGTCTGCGTCCAATCACGGCGTCTCTGTCGCTCGCCGAGGCCGGGAACAGTGCGACTGGATCCAGACGACGTCCTGAGGACTGGATCTCCACCGTAAATCGAGCCGCGGATGGTTTTGTCTTCGGGTGGGGGACCTGGAAACCAGGGCCCACAGAGGGAGCAGGGAGGAGGCCCCGACGCCCCCTTGTTCTGACCCAGAAAACAGCACCGACGGCCGGGCTGCCTGTCTACTAGCAGGCCGGCTAGCTTCTGGCCACACAGGAGTGTGCAGGGTGGCACCCAAGGAGGCCGGATAGCAGGGTCGTTTTTAATCGTTAGACCTGTTTTTGTTCTTATTAATCATCGGGAAGGATATTTCTTGCTTTAAAGTTTTGAATTCTGGAGCTCGGGAGCTAGTGGCTAGCTAGCTCCGGGCTAGCTGTCCCAGTTGGCTTCTCTCCGCGGTAACCAGGCTGCGGAGGCTGCGGAGCGGGGACGCAGGAGCGCAGGCGGTCTCTCCGTATTTTCTATTAATTTTACGTACCTCACGGAGACACCGATCATGGCTGCCTTAATCAAGGAAATTGTGAGCAGGAATAAAAGGCGATATCAGGAGGACGGCTTCGACCTGGACCTGACCTGTATCCTTTTACTGCCAGTTAACGGGGTTTGGTTAGCCTGCTGCGCTAGCTGCTGCGCTCTCGAAGGTTGTGCATGACTCCGCTCAAAAAGTGGTAATTTGATGATTCTGTGCACATCGGCGGACAGGCTACACATGAGACGGGACTGTATGGCAGTGAGAGCTACTCTTCATATTGGCGTTAACGTAGCAGCTACACAGTCAAAGCAACGATGAAAAGATGAACTATTAGGAACAGCCTGGTGCTCATGGACCGAGGTTCTGAACCGTCAATGGCAGCGATACGTGTTCATACATGTTAGAGCGCTGTTCAGAGGGCGGGATTATACGGTTTATAGCCGTTACATCTCAGTTTAATGTGCACGTATGTTTGCGATGTTCACTTAAATTAGCGGTTTTTTCAACGGAGTTCGTAGGGCGGTTCACTGCCAACAGGAAAACGGGGCTGAGTAGGGCTTGGTAACGTTGTGAGGCGTTTGTCTGCAGCCTGCCTGTGAGGACACATGTGATCCAGCTGTTTTTGGTTCACTTCTCAACTGAATGCCTGTTACAGCTTCATACGGCTCGGTAGATGAGGACAGTAATTCGCGTGTGAATTGTTTTGTGTGTTTATGTAAGCGGTTGCTAACAGGCTAAGCTAACCGTGGTGTCAGTGTCGTTGCATCAGCAGTAGTCCGGACAGGGGAGCAGCTAACAGACATACCTGAGAAACGCACACCTGGACACAGTATGAACACAACTGTGACCACATCTGTAATAAGATGACATTTAATGACCAAATAAAACGACGCCGTCCGGTTTTAACGTCAAAGATACATTAATAGTTGAGGTTTATTTAATACCGCATGATTAATAAACATCACTGAACTAAGACAATGTTTTAAAGCAAGATATCAGATAGTGACTGGCTCTGCTGTGACAGTGAGCTGCGTCTGAAATAAAAACCTGCTGATTTTTGTAGAAACCGAGAAGGTGGTTTAACCTCCTGAAGGTCTGAGGACGTTTCCAGAATCCAAATAGACTGTAATAAAAAATATTCACTCCGTTGCAACATGAAAAACATTTATACCATGATTCTCACGGTGAGACTCTGGAGCTGGAGGTGATGTGAGTCTTTGTTCTTTTAGTAAAACACAAAATAAAAACATTTTGTATGAAAAGATAAAATAATAGAAAAAAACACGACTACAGAAGTATACAGGATAATTTTTATTGTTGGGTCTCATTGTATAAATAGTGCAGAGACGTATTATTCCCCACCTCTACAGAAATCAGAGTTACAACTTGACAAAATCTTGTGTCCACGACTCAAAGAGATCAGTTCACTGTGACACCAGAAATCCAGTAACTAATCAATCTGAGACACTGGAACCAGTGAATTTTACCATTACGACTTAAAAATGACTAATTGATTATCACAATTGTTGCCAATAAAATTTCTGTTAATCATACAGCCACAGTTTTTTATCTGGCACTGTGACACTGGAGTCAGAGAAGACTCAAAAATCAAAAACCGGCTGATGTTTCATTCACACGTCCTGCTGCTCTGATGGGGCCTGGCACACTCTCAAAATGACAACACCAGATACCGGACACAAACATCAGCAGCAGAGTGTCACATTTCCAACGCTGCAACTGTGCAGAGTTTAAAGAGGGAATTTTATCTTCTCTTGATTGACTGATCAGTTCATTTAGAGCTGGTTGTTTTCATCATCCATTTATGTGCAGATTTTTGTCTCCTTCAGTTGTGATGTCATCACTGAGGTTACCACAGTGTGATGCTGATGAGAGCATCCACACTAAACCACAACCATCACATTCTCTGGTGCTTCTGTGTCTCCACAGTCACACACTGACGGCCTCAGGTCGCACTGACGCCTGAACCCAGGCTGTCGTTCCCACCACGTCCTGCACATGTAGAGCTGCAGCAGTTAATCATTCATCAATTAGTTGATCAACAGAAAATGAATCAAGTTAAAAGTAATTCTCCAAGAAAAAATGGCTCCAGCAGGTTTTATTGATCAGAGGACTGATGGCGAAAATAATCAGCACACAATCAGCTGATTCATTGATAATAGTAACATCTGGATCAAATGAAACATGTTTTTAACCTGAGCTGGTGTTTGGACGTGTGGTATGTGCTGACTGTATAACAGTGACGGTGAAATCAGGCTGCAGCTCCTGGTGAAGTTCATCAGTGAATCAACAGGTTTTCTGTGATGACTCGTTGGTGCGTCTGAGCTCAGTGCAGCTGTGACGACTGGACTGAAAGAACAAAGTTTCAGAGCCACTTGTTTAGAGTTTAAGATTTAAGATCTCCGTGTCTGAGCTCTGGTCACTTTCACACCTTGTTAGATTACTTATGTCATGTGATGCATCAGGGATGTTGCCATGGTTACCAACAGTGTCCTGGATATAACGCACCTTGTGTACAGATGAACAGTGGTTTGAAATGTTGTAGCACTGTTACTGTTAGTTTAAAACTGCTGCTCTGACCTCTGACCTCTCAGTCCCATAAGCCCACAACCTGTGGTTTTTCTACTCTGGTTTTTGTTCAGATGAAACGATTGGCTGGGAGGTGGACTGAACCGGGCTAACTGTTCCCCCTGCTTCCAGTCTATATGCTAAGCTAAACTAACCAGCTTTCTACATGTTTTATACGTTTGAGTATAATTAATATAAATGTCATCTTTGATTTAAATGGTGACGTTATCTTTGTTCAAATTGGCCTTGGAGCTGCTGCTATTGATAATTGTCATTATTGATTGATCAGTGATCGATCACTTTGATGTAAAATGTCTGGCGTTAAAACTATGACGTGATGATGACAATAGTGATTCTTCTGTTTCTGCAGACATGATATCAATGATGCTAGCTGTCTGTTAGCTTCTGTGGTCTTTATACTAAGCTAAGCTAATAGCTGCTGTACAGATAACTTTCACATCTCATCTGCGGGAAGCTGACAAGAACAAATCCTACCTCCCCCTACCTTCACTGGAGCTAGCTGCAAGGAATTGTGGGAAATGTAGGAGGTCCTCTGAGTAAAACAACCAGATGTTTTGTTTCTCTGGGCCTGTAGAAAAGATCCAGGTCTGACGACGCTGTGTCTCAGTGACAGACGGACAGAGGGGACAGATGGACAGACAAACAGAGGGGACAGACAGACAGGACAGACGGACAGACAGAGGGGACAGACGGACAGACGTGGTCCTGTCCTCAGCCTCACGTAGCTGCTGTTCTTCCCTAACAGAACAATCAGATATTTATCCTAACATCATAGCGATGGGCTTCCCCGCGGAGCGACTGGAGGGAGTTTACAGAAACAACATCGATGATGTCGTTCGGTAAGATGACGCTCTGCATGACCTCTGACCCCTCCCTTCAGAAAACTGCTGGTTTTACACATTTTGACCTGTTAACTGTCAGTGATCATTTTCAAAAGCTGCCATCGGTGTCAGCTTAAACTAAGTCAAATCAATTTACAGAGAGAGTCTCCAGACCAAAACGCTTTACAACCAGACAGTTTCACAGGCTCTGGACCACAGTCTAGAACTGGTCCAGGTTGTGGACCACGGTCCAGACCAACTGTGGAGCTACGTCAGAGTTAAAGCTGTTTAAAAACTCAACCTGTGTCTCTGTCAGATTTCTAGATTCAAAGCACAAGAATCACTATAAGATCTACAACCTGTAAGTACTGTCTGTCTGTCTGTTCATCTGTCTGTCTGTCTGTTCATCTGTCTGTCTGTCTGTTCATCTGTCTGTCTGTTCATCTGTCTGTCTGTCTGTTCATCTGTCTGTCTGTTCACCTGTCTGTCTGTTCACCTGTCTGTCTGTTCATCTGTCTGTCTGTTCATCTGTCTGTCTGTCTGTTCATCTGTCTGTCTGTTCATCTGTCTGTCTGTCTGTTCATCTGTCTGTCTGTTCACCTGTCTGTCTGTTCATCTGTCTGTCTGTTCATCTGTCTGTCTGTCTGTTCATCTGTCTGTCTGTTCATCTGTCTGTCTGTCTGTTCATCTGTCTGTCTGTTCACCTGTCTGTCTGTTCATCTGTCTGTCTGTCTGTTCACCTGTCTGTCTGTTCACCTGTCAGTCAGTCAGTCCTCAGTTCCTCAGTTAATGTTGTGTGTCTGTCTCTCAGCTTAAAACTTTTGGTGTGTGTGTGTGTGTGTGTGTGTGTGTGTGTGTGTGTGTGTGTGTGTGTGTGTGTGTGTGTGTGTGTGTGTGTTTCTGCTGTTACTGCAGTCAGTGTCTGAACATCTGTCTGTGTCCACAGATGTGCGGAGCGACATTATGACACGTCAAAGTTCAACTGTCAAGGTGAGATTGACTGACAGTGAAGGGGAGACCCTGGTCTCTGTGGGCGGGAACAGGAACCTGTCTGACTCTCTGTGCCTCTTTCAGTCGCTCAGTACCCATTCGAGGACCACAACCCCCCCCAGCTGGAGCTGATCAAGCCGTTCTGTGAGGACCTGGATCAATGGCTGAGCGAGGACGAACAGCACGTCGCGGCCATCCACTGCAAGGCGGGAAAAGGCCGCACCGGCGTCATGATCTGTGCCTACCTGCTGCACCGGGGCAAGTTCCAGGAAGCTCAGGAGGCGCTGGAATTCTATGGAGAGGTTCGCACCCATGACAAGAAGGTAAGGACGCCGCTGTTCTACTGCGTCAGCCGATGACGAGATGGAGAAGTTTGTTTTGTGGAGAACATGTCAGATTCATGTTATAGTGAGCGACAAGTCACATCTCACTCTGTGGTGTTTGGGTTGAGCATGGTTGACAGGTGACATCAGCTGATACTGAAAACACAGACGCAGAGTACGAGTGAAACTGTTACCTATGAGTCAGTGGGCGGGGCCAGTTAGGTGTGGGGCTAATTTAAAAACATTTTTAAGAGCATGAAGAACTCCATAAGAAAAACGTCTCAAAATAAGATAAGTAGAAACAAGCTCATTGTGTGTGTGTGTGTGTGTGTGTGTGTGTGTGTGTGTGTGTGTGTGCGTGCGCGCGCACGCTTTCAGGGTGTGACCATCCCCAGTCAGCGCCGTTATGTGGTCTACTACAGCTTCCTGCTGAGGCACCAGCTGCAGTACAAACCTGTGGCTCTGCTCTTCCATAAGATGCTGTTTGAAACCATCCCCATGTTCACCGGAGGCACCTGCAGTGAGTCTGACTCCGTCTGACACGAGCAAACACCCTGAGGCTGAGCTCACTGTCTAACACCTGTGCTGTTGTGCTCTTGGTGCAGACCCTCAGTTCGTGGTGTACCAGCTGAAGGTGAAGATTCACACCTCTAACCCCTCCCACACCCGGCGGGAAGACAAACTGATGCTGTTTGAGTTCCCGCAGCCACTTCCTGTCTGCGGAGACATCAAGGTGGAGTTCTTCCACAAGCAGAACAAGATGATGAAGAAGGTGAGGAAGAGTCACTACAGCTGATGATCATTTTTAAATGAATTCTGTTACATCAGAATCAAGTGTGATGTTCTTAACTTTTCATTTGTTTGATCTGCCTTTTGCTGCCAGACTCCTCAGACATCTTCACTGTCCTCTTATAGATTTAATTTCAAATGGGTGATTTAAATTAACTTTTTGGTAATTAATGCTACAATTATTATTAAAATACAGTAACTGAGCCCTCTGGTTTAGTTCAGTCTGTAGAAGAACATGTGGCAGCAGTTATAGCCTCGAGTCTTCTGAAACATCTCGTCCTGGATAAGTTGTGTGAAATGTGCAGAGTTGTGTAGGTAACCTGGTGTTTGTTGAGTCTAAGTTGTCTAACCTGTGACGTGCAGGTCATCTTGGTTACGTGTTGTTGTTCTGTTTAGGTCGTCTTGAGTAGGTTGTTGTCTTGGTTGAGTCTTGTTGGTCACCTCCCTGCCAGAGGTCCCTGGGTTTGGTTGGTGGACTGGGTCTGAGGGGGGTCCTGGTGTGGAACCTCTTTGGTCCACAGCAGTGGAGCCTGCTGTTCTCCTGGAGCACTCAAAGCTTCAGGAATGTTTTTTACAGCCTCATCCAGGCCCTTCCCTCCACAGCTTCCTTCAAACTTGCAAACTGCAGTCCCTGTTTCTTCACAGACCAGTTCCCTCAGAATCCTCTTCTTCTGTCGCTCCAGGAAAAGATGTTTCACTTCTGGGTCAACACCTTCTTCATCCCGGGGCCAGAGGAGAACCCTGACAAACTGGAGAACGGCAGTGCCGGGACACTGCGGGAACAGGCTGACAGGACGCACCATAACCTGGGGCTGATGACGACCATGATGATGGGAGGAGAAACCAACGACAGAGACTACCTGGTTCTCACTCTCATAAAAAATGACCTGGATAAAGCCAACAAAGACAAGGCCAACAGGAACTTCTCCCCGAACTTCAAGGTAAAACATTTCTGTTGGTTTCATTGCTCAGCATCATTTAATCTGAAGGGTTGTTAAAGACAAGAAGTAAAAACCAAGGGAAGGAAGTTCAGTCTTAAACTTGAAATAAATCTCACAGGTTCCACAGGTTCTGATGTTCCACAGGTTCCACAGGTTCTGAGGTTCCACATGTTCAGTTCCACTGTTTCCATAGGTTCTGAGGTTCCACTGGTTCTGAGGTTTCACATCGATGACTCTGTAGCGGCTCACAGTGTGTCTCCTTGTGTCCTTCAGGTGAAACTGTTTTTCACCAAGACGGTGGAGGAGGGATCCAACTGTGACGCCAGCAGCACGTCGGCCTCGGTGACCCCGGACGTCAGCGACAACGAACCAGATCACTACCGCTACTCTGACACCACGGACTCGGACCCAGAGAACGAGCCATTCGAGGAGGACCACCACAATCAGATCACAAAAGTCTGACACACACACACGCACACACACACACATATATATATATGTGTGTGTATATATGTACATATACATACATACATACACAGTATATATATATATATACACACACACACTCATGAACCCCCACACTAAGACTAGCGTGTGTTAGCTAACGGGGGAATGTAACCTACGGACCAGAACTGATCTGTGGGACTCTGGATCAAAGAGCTCAGATCAGACTATAAGCCCCGCCCCCTCAATCTTCTGCACGGTGCACACCTGGACAATCACATGACATGGCGGTGGGGGGAGGAGGGTAGGGATAAATGTGTGGGCGGGGCCAGGCCGGGAAACGGACAGCAAATGGACAATAAGACAGATGAATGGACAGTTTAAAGGTAAAACTTGAATATAAACAAACTGAAAGACAAGTAGACTTCTTTAGTGACTACACCAAGGTGTTTGTTGGATAAATCCCCAGTCCCCATGTGTCCTTCCATCCTTCTTTCCTTTCCTGCTTCCTTCCTGACAAGTTTAAGGAAACTTCATGCAGACCAATCTTTATCTCTCCACCTCTTCAGTTCTGTGAAGCTGTGTCAGAGTTGACTCTTCTCTGTGTGCTCACTCAAACTCAAACTCACAGTCAGTTGATTTAAATGATCAGTCTGTTGGATTCTTGAAGACCTGTTGTTCATTTATTAAAATAAGATCTGCAATTTTCTTTGAACTTTATGTTCTCACTCATCAAAACATAAAAACCAGGAACTGGAAAGTCCAGGTTTTTCACCCTGGTCTTCAAAAATCCTCCAGACAAACAAGAAACCAGATTGGACTGAACTGGGCTGAGTCGGTTTGGATCAGTTGTTCTGTGCTAGTTGGAACCAGTGTGAGCTGGTTTGGGACCAGTCTGAATGAGTTGGCGAGCAGTCTGAGCTGATGTAGATCAGCAGGTCTGAGTCAGTTTGGACGATTCATTTTGTTGTATTCCTGAGGTTGGAACATCCCCACCAAAGAACCTTTGAGTCCTCCAAACCGTTTTGATCTCTTATCCTGTCCTGAGTTATGTCAGGCCAATCTGGACACGGCTCACTGCTGGTCTCGACCGAGTTTGCACCAGTTCTGTCTGGACTGGATTGGGTTTGGGATGAAGTAGCGCACAATGACAGGAGACATTCTGATGTTTGAATGTGACAATGAAGAAGAGAAACTAGGATCATTCACAATCTGTCAATCATCTACTGTTGAAAATCACATACAGTACAAACCTACTGTGAACTAATGCTATTAGGACTTTTCTGTCTCTACAGTTTTGCACAGAAGGATTCTCTTCTCTCCTTCAATCATTTCCTCCAGTTAGAGAAACATATTTTTGTTATACTCTTATATCAATCATTAAGCTAAACAAACAAGCTACACACATTATAACCATTCCTTCAGCCAGATCTGCTTTAAGCTGTACACCTGTAGGCTAACCCACCCTGATACAAACTACAGCAGAAATCTACATCTCCAGGGCACTTAGTTTTGATGTTCTTGGCTTGTCAGGTGGGTGGGGTTTGCACTATATAAAGGACAGTTGGCTTTGTATTTCTGGGTAAACTGTGTCCATCCAAGAAGCCTGTTTGGCTCATGTTTGTGCTGATTTCTGTCAAGTTGAAAGACACAATCCTTTTATCAGTCTGCCCTTTGGTAGGTCTCAGCACAGAGTTTCTCAACTTTGGGGTCAGGACCCGACATGGGTTTTCATGACAACATTTGCTCTTGAGAGTCACAAGGTTTAGCCTCTGTGTGTCTTTGGTTTCTGACATTTGAAAGAGGGTGATGCTCTATAATTATTACTCTGTCCATAAACTATTAATCGTTGTATTCAGTTCTACTTTAAGCACTTCAATTCTTGCAAACTGTACCTTTAACGCCATGGACGACAGTTTGAGGATCACATTACCATCACAGCAGGTTGAAGACTTCTCTGTCTGGATTTACAAAAGCAAATGAACATGAGGGATTCTCGGATCAGTTTCTGTTAGACCGTAGATTTAATTCATCAGAGCAGAACAACCCAAAGCTAATCCCCAATTGGTTCACGTCCATTGGGCTCTTTAGAAATGAGAATTTTAAAAGTTTTTCTGACCTTTGGTGATTATTTTGTGGATGTGTACCTTCTTATGTCCACAATGTAAATGTCCCTCTGCTTGTCCAGTGTTCTACTGCAAAAACTAAACTAAACTACATTTGGACTTAGGATACAACAATATACTGGACCGTCTTTCTTTCTTTTACTGTGCAGTCAGTAACCAACAGTGAAAGCACTGTTTACCATCTGTTTACTTTCAACACCACCCATGAAATCATCTGTAATTAATATCAGACCATTTTCACTTGGTACCCCACTGATCAGAGCATCCCTATTGATCATCTGCCTCCAGATTGGGTGTACGTTGAAGTTTTAGTCCTGATGCCCAATTTTTCCGTCCAAACATTTGGTGCTACAACCGATATCAGCCCTGCGTTGGTTCTGTAGTTAAAGATTGTTCTTCTTAGATGTGGGACTTGAAGTTCCTCTTGTCCCCCCCGTAGGCCTCGCCAAGACCCTGATCACACAGGATGCACTGCAGAGTGTTGAAAACATGAATCCAGAACGCTGCTTTTATTTGAGGAGGACAGGAGTGCTGACAGTGTCTTTAATGTTTGGAGAGGAGGGAGCTTAGATTTCCAAACCTTGAATTCTACCTGTACATTAGAACAGAACCCAAACTCAAAAAATCAACAACACCAAAAGGCTAATGACAATAATATCAAGCATGTTTGGATCCGATCATGATATCCCAGATATGTCAAAGATGGTAGACAAGGTTCCTCTGGGACTTTTCTGGGATTGATCCCGGCACCCAGAGAGCCCTTGAAGCTTGAAGCTGTTTACAGCCAATCAGAGCTTTGTAGGCAGCAATAAGAATGGGAATGGCATCTTCTTGTGCGAGCGACAGAACAATGTCCACAAAAAACAGGCATAGAAGTGATATTTCCAACTGTACAGGCTGTTGGAGTCGACTTTCTTTGTGTTGAAGGGAGGAAGATGAACAAAATGGACCTTTAGTCTGATTATCAGATTGTAAACACCTGGATCACAAAATAAGGACTCCTAACTCCTTGAGACACTGGGGCAAGATGAAAAAGTGCCTGGTGCTGCTAAAACTGCATCTTGTGTGATCACGTCTTGAGGCGCAGCCTCAGTGAGAGCAACAAATTCATCTGTAGCTTTGTGCTACCAGCAAACAAGTGCTCCGGCCTACAGTCCACCATGTTGGGTCTCAGGTGCTAACTGTGCCAGCCAGGGTTGATGCTGAGCCTGCTGTCCATCTGTGGTGCTTTCTACCAGCAGCAAGTGTTCGTCCAGTCGTGACACTTAGCAGCTCTGTCGTCAGTGTGGCGACCTGTCCACAGGCTCTGTTCGTGTGTCTGCCAGCATTTTACCGCAACAACAACACAAGTCCTGCTTAGAGTCCTGTTGGGTGCTGTCAGGCCTGGCCTCACTTCCTGTCATCAACCCTTTCAGACATGAATGGTATGAAGACTCGCATTATGGAGGCACTAAAGAACTACTGCCAACTGGTGTGGACTCAGAACCTGATCCTGAAACCTGGATTACATTTTCCACAGGGTAGATTTTTTTAGACAGCCACAGTTCTACGTTTTCTTTTAGGATCCAGTCGATTGTCCCTTTAAAAAGTGTCGGTGTAAAGATCGCATTAGGCTCATTATATGTAAGGCGGGGTCTACAACAATGTAGGTGAATGGTATTATAGGTAACTTTAGGATGCTGAGGAGTTGATGCCCAAACCTGTTGTTGTGTTGTGGGGCTGAACCCAACAAAAAGTTAAACAATAAATTTGTCTCCAAACAACACCAACTATGTTCCAACCTGAAACGTGAAAGTGTCCAGTTAAAAATAAAACCTTGAAGCAGACGTCTGACAAGACTGAGGAGTCTGTCAGACTTGCTGGTGGTATACTAAACATACCAGCTTGCACTTAACGGGTTTTGGGTATTTGAGGCCAGGTAGGTGCTGTCCACATCTTTGACTGTTCCAGGTGCTCCATATCTTTTTCTTATGACCATTTTAAAGTGATTGGTTATAGAAAATAAGTCCCAGTTCAGCTGTGTTGAATCCCCCTGGTTAGTTTGGACAGAAAATCGTCACTGTGAGTTAACAAAACCAGGGTCGATTCAGGAAGAGAATTTTTTTTCTTAACTCAAATTTCATAGTTTTTAACCAAATTTCATTGTTGATCTGGTTCTGTTTTGACGGATGTTCAGGGTTCCTGTACCGATCCAAAAGGTCAGAAAGGAAACAAAAGGGGAAGTGATAAAAACTTTGGAAAGAAGATTTCAAAGTGCTTTTCTGCTTCTAGATCTCCACACAGAAACCAGAAGGAGAAGGAGAAAAGTGTTGTAGAGAATCAGCAATGTGTTGACACAAAAACCTTAAACACTAAACTCAGTGATGTTTAAATGTTAAGATCAATGGTTTTATGTTTGACAGTGAAATCAGCCATGTTTCCACTGAAGACAATGAACGTGTCAGTCTGCAGAAATTAGTTTGCATCTGGAATCTGTAAAGGAACCTTGGACTCGCCCCACAGATAGCACTCTGGATTAACCTTTAACCTCCAACAATCAGAATCCACATTAACAGTTTTACACTTGCCTGAGTAAATGTAATTCCCTCAGTGAGAAAGCTTCTTTGTTTTCTCTGTTTAGTCGATAAGATGATGCTTCAGCTCTTTTCTGTTTACATCTCATCACCAAACCTGCCAAAATGAAGCTCAGACTAATGGTTTATTTTTTTAATTTGTTGTCTGTTTGTTAGTTTTGGAGTTGACAAGGTAAACATGGTCTATGTTCATGTTCTTTCTTTGTTTTGCCTTAAAGTGCGGTCACATTACCTGTCCAGTCAGCAGAACTGCCCCACACCCAGACCTAGTACAGGATGTGGTGTCAGGAGAGTATATTGAGTGTCATATTATACAAAACCGTCACTGGAATAATTGAGTCCACCTTTCAAAACAGTGTGAATCAGTGTTTCTATTGGCTGCATGTGCAAATACAAAGGTGGGAGGTGAAATCTCTGATTTTGCCAGAGTCAGTCAAAGCCAAAACAGGAAATCGGAGACGGAGCCAGTATTTGCAGGATGCAGGCGTAGTGTGACCGTCCCTTTACCTGAAGCCCACGACTGTTTTCTGCTTCTTGACAGTTCCTCAGAATCTCAGTCGAGTTCACCAACCACATCTGTCGTCAGAGGTTAATGGGTAACGTCAGTCAGGAGTGTAGGTGAAGGACATCACATGAAAGTGTGAGGCTGTTGGAAGTCAGTTATGATGAAGAGTTGCCTCCTGTGCTGACTCCAGCCCACACATTTATTTAAATAGAAAATGTTTCAGTCCCAACTGGATCTTCTTTGGTGTTAAAATCTTAGAAATGGTCACCACAGCCAGATATCTACCAGCCGGCTGATAGGCTGACTGAGGACAGGGTGGTTTCAGTGGTGGATAGCTAGCTAATGAAGCTAATGTTAACTCCATGAGTCTGTTGACTTTTTAATGTTTCAATCAAATTCATTCCAAGAACAAATACAACAAATAAACGAAAAGCTAAAAAATATTGACTTTCTGTATAGATGTGATGTCATGCTACCATTCTGAGGCTAATGCTAACAGGTCCCAGGTAAGAAAGCAATATTCTCACCAGATGATCCATGTCGACGACGCAGCATTGTTCTTGTTCTACAGTGTTATTCAGTTATTCCAGTGTTTTTATTTCATTCCAACAGACCGTTTGTGTTTTCACACATTATGTTTCACTTTTACAAGAGAAAACATCAGATGGAGACTGACCGAGGTGTTTGGAGTTGGAAGGTTCACTGAGTGAAACTACATCTCTGTAGGATTTTCACCATTTTAACCTGACCAAGATCCAACTGGGAAATCCAGTCCAAAACCCTTGTCTGAAAAGCCAGAAACTGCTGGTTCTGGACTGAGGTTGCAGTTTTTTTCCCAAAATGTCCCAGTGGAATCAGTAATGATGAGTACTGATCAGCTGTACAGTGGGTCTGGAACCAAACCTTCTGACAGATGTGGTTTTGTACTCAGTTCTGGTCCTTCGGAGCAGAGCATCATGGTTCAGGTCTCAGCTCAGTGGTCCACAGTGTGTCTGTTCATGATGATGATTGTGTTGTTTTATTTGAGTGGGTATTCATTTTGTTTTTCACTTAGTCAACAAACAAACAGAAAACTCGTAACTATGGCCTGTATCACCATGGAAACATGTCAAGATAAACTGACTTCCCCTCCCCCACCCTCTGTTCTTTTATTTTTTTCCCTCCTTGTTTTATAATTAAATAAAAACACTGTAAAGGTGAATAAAACTATTTATAAACAGCTGTTGTCTGTGGTGGTGAGATTATTTTGAGGACTACAACTCCCAGTCTTATGTTCACACACCACACCTTTTCACAATAGAATATTCATGTTCATTTTGTATCTGTCAAACAACCACAGACACATTAGCATGATAACATCAGCTAATTGGCAGTAGACTCAGTCCAGCTGAGGCTGATGGGAACGTCATGAAACCTGAAGCATCAACAGTGAGGAGCTGAGAGCTGCAGTTCCTCTAATGACCACTAGAGTCTGGCTCCAGCAGTGAGTCAGTCCCCAGAGACTCCCATGTTCAAATGTCCAACTTTACAGCAGAAAGAAACATGTTTACAGCCTGGTACAGAAACTGTTCTGGTCTCTGGAGATCATTTCCTCCTTCATGACACCTGTACGGCTGAATTTATACAACTCACCTGTTTACATTTTATTAAGGACCAAAGTTATGGAGAATTGAGGGCGTGGCCTCTTTGAGTGACAGGTGGGTGAACTATGTTTGACACAAGCCGATATGCACCAAAGTCTCAGCTCCACACATGCCCCACCTCTTTGTCCATATTTGGATTAGCTGGGAGGAGTCAAGATGGCAATGGTGGAGCAGCTCACTCTGAGCTTCAGAACGGCCCTTCAGAAAGTTTCTACGGTTCATCCTGAGGGAACATGAACGTCTCTGTTCATCAGCGGTTTGTCTCAGGAACTGCAGCTGAACTTCAGACAGATCAATTAAATCATTTCACCTAACGATCTGCCCCCAACACTGTAGAAACAACGTGTGTTCAAACACACTTTACACACATTGTGTGACCCATCAGTGACTTAGCAGAAATGATAATCTCTTCCCACAATGCACTGCAGCAGCACTACTGAGTGCACTCCAAACGACTGGAGAACAGGCAGGAAAAATTAGGTCACACACACACACACACACACACACACACACACACACAGAGCCTCGTGGGCACCAAACCATAACTAATTCTGTCTTATCAGCTGCTATAAAAAGATCAAAGAAAGTGAAGAGCAGCTTCTTCTTCTTCACTGGATCAGGCTGCACATTAAACCTCAAATCATACTGGACTCAGTCTGACAGGTGAGACACTAACCTGACTGCATCACTTCGTACCAGGTGAGTTCAGTCAAGAATGATGATGTGACACTGAAATATTTCATTACATGATATGAAGTCGGTATTTATTCAAACTCCAACATTAAACCAGGTTTAAGTTCATCCTCAGTTAAACCAGACCCAAGTCAAACCTCACATCATTGACCTCTAGCTGTGTTATCTGTGCAGGACACAGCTGGTTCAGATTGAAGCTGCAGATCAAAGGTCAAACGAACAGCTGATAACACAAACATTAAAACTGTGTAGAAATGAGTTTATTTAAAGACACTGAAACACGTCTGTTAATGTGATTCACCACTTCATAAAACCTCATGAGTCCTATTGATTATTGATAGTATCAGCTCAAATCCTCCTGCTGGACTCTGGAACCTCCTGTCGTGGTGGTGACATCACAGTGAGGCCTTCAGCACACTGAGCACGCTCAGTGCAGACTCCACACAGCCATCGAAGTTGGAGTGGCTGAAGGCATCGCCGCCGCAGACGAGCAGCGGGCGGTCGAGGACGGTCATGTGACCCGGACAGTCTGGCACCGAGGTCAGCACCTGCAGGAGAGACAGGAGGGGTCGTACATCAAACGCTCCCACACTCAGAGCAGTTCAGGGTCAGTTGGATTTCTCTGGACTCACCTGAGA
>NW_027273876.1:382500-417500 GCF_046630095.1 Trachinotus anak | reverse complement strand
A
This sequence comes from Trachinotus anak, assembly GCF_046630095.1. Taxonomy (NCBI): domain Eukaryota; kingdom Metazoa; phylum Chordata; class Actinopteri; order Carangiformes; family Carangidae; genus Trachinotus; species Trachinotus anak. Next base: position 417,499 of record NW_027273876.1, on the reverse strand, counting down.
CTCCATTAAAACTCTGATTATTTTATCGTGTTTTCTGATTCTTATTTAAGTTTCACTTTTTTTGTTTTAATCAGCTGATTTCTCTTTTATTCCGTCCCGGATCATTTCCGGTTTGATCAGAAATCTTGCTGATCGATTAACAAAGATTAACCTTTCTTCAGGTTATTCACCCAGGAAAAAAAGGGTTAATAACCTGAGGCCTGTGACCAATCACGGAGAGGATCTCCCTCTGACGTCACAGCCGCTCTCTTCCGCACATTCAAGAAAAAAAGTCGTTCAGGTGAAAAAGCTCAGTCGGAGACCATCAGAGCGCGTGGACAGGTGAGGTAACTTACGTTATTACCTGTTACTAACCCGGTTACTAACCCGGTTACTAACCCGGTTACTAACGCTGTTACTAACGCTGTTAACGTGAGGCGGCACCGTTTAAACGGAAGCGCTTGTTTCTATTGAAACTGCTGCAACAGAACGACGCGTGGGAGCGTTTAGAGAAGTTCACTGTCAGTCAGCGAAAACAGGTCGAAACAACAGCTTTAAAACAGGCTGAAAACCTGATGTTCATGAGAGAGAGCCAGGCTGATTCTGACAGAAAACACATTAACAACCACTGTGATAACCAGGCAGTAAGAAGGCTGAACACCAGACAGACAACAGGCTAAAAACAGAAGAACAACAGGCAGAAAGCTTTGAGTGAATTCTGGGTAAAAAGAGATTAAAACAGCCTGAAAACAAAAACCAGACTGGAAACAGGCTGTGACAACAGGTTTAAAACAAACTGACAACAGAAGAGAAACTGGTAGAAACCAGGCAGTAAGAAGGCTGAACATGAGACAGACAACAGGCTGAAAACAGGATGCAAATGCTGGAAACAGGTTTAAAACAGACTGAACACTGATCAGTGTGAACTTCAGCAGGATGATCCACTCAGATTCAAAGTGATCAGGTCAACGAACCGTTTGCTTAACTCAGTCTGTGCATGAAAAACGATCAGATAAAAAACCTTCTGTTGTGTTTCTAACACTGTTTCCTGCTGAGCGATCACCAACAACACGTCCTCTTTCTTTCATTAGTCAGACTGTTCATCTGTCCACATGATGCTCTTCAGCCTCAATGAGCTTCATTCAGTTTCTAAATATTTTAGCTTTTAACATTTTATAATGGACCATGAACACATCAGTCTGACTGCAGTCTGTGTGTGTGTGTTTGTGTGTGCAGCCAGATGATGCTGTGTGTTGTGGTGTGTGTCCTGGTCCTGTCTGGGCTCGTCCACACCGGACCGACTGTCCAGAGACTGTCTGACGTCAACCGACGCTTCAATAAACCACAGCAGAGGCTGGACCCTGAAGTGCACATGAACATTGTGAGTACATACAATTAGTGCCAGACAACTAACCTTCATACAAACATCAGCTAACCTTCAGCCAACCGTCAGGTAACCATCAGGTAACCATTTAGTAGCTGGAGCTTTCAGAAGATGTTACGAGTGTTTGTTTCCAAATCTGAAAATCTTCTGACTTTTATTCTGAAAATATTTCCACTTCTTTTTTAAAGTGTTATGAATCTTATTTTTAAACATCACAGTTTTTCTTTATTTTGTAAATAATAATGAAATATTCTCCATATCTGTGATGTCATGATGAGCTCCTGTGGCAGGGTCAGAGGTCAGAGGTCAGCTGGTGCTGAGCAGTGTAAACAGGGTCAGAGACAGAAGCAGGTCTGATGGACTTTGATCTGCTGATGTCAGCTGATTCTGTTTGCTCAGTCAGGACACATTAAAAGTCCAGATCCAGATCCAGATCCAGATCCAGTCCTCAGGTCACAGGGATCTTAAACTGAAGGATGGACACTGAGGCACTTCTGGTCCAGGTTCCTCAGGTCCAGGTCTCGACATGGCTCCTGCTTCAGACCTTCAGGTGTTGGTATCAAAGTCTGGACAGGAACAGAGGGTTATTGATTATTGATGATTGATTATTGCATGTGAGCTGAGGTGTTGTGGTCAGGGGGCTCGGGTGCTAATAAGCCCTGCTTACAGGTAAAGTTTTTCAAAATAAAAGCTGAGCTGTGGTGTGAACTCTGCTGCTGCTGAGATAAATCTGAATCACTGTCATGAGACAGGTCACATGATCCTGTTTCCTCCTCCCACATGAACCCGTTCCTCTTATCAGACGACACACGGAGCTCTGCAGCCCTGAGCTCCACCTCACAGGAGGAGCCGGCTCTGTCCCTCTGCTGTGGTTGTCCTCAGCTGATGTGTCACATACTGACTCTACATTTATTATCATGATACCTGCTGTGTCTGACTGTGTAAAGTATGACAGTTTGACTGTATACACAGGTGTGTTCTCACCTTCACCTTTACCTGACACAGACCATATATGGTCAAACCGTTGTCCAGTTAGAATGAAGTGATTTAGGATGGAGACAGACTCAGCAGCACCTGCAGTGAACCTTTGAATATACCTGTACCTGAGCTGAAACAACAAGTTGAAATTATTGGAATAATTGGAATAATTGGAAGTTTGATAAGCAATGAATCATGTGATCTTTTCTCAGGCAGATTTCAGACTCTGATGTGAGCAGACTTCCTGTGGCCTCTGAGCAGCCACTGATGAGGAAAAACTGAATGAATCATAAAAAAAATCAGCAGATGAACTGATAATGAAAATGTTTGTTAGTCACAGCTCAGATTATAGAGGACAGCTGCACTGAGGTGTGAAATGAGAGAGGACACGGTTGAAGCCGCAGTTAGTGATGCAGGTGGACGTTCTGACCTGGCGGAGGATTGTCTGACTGTGATGCTGAACGGACTCGTGCGTTTTATCTGACTCAGCCTCTCGTCTTCCTCTTCCTGTGCTTCACAGCAGATGTTGACGTGTGTCCCAGTTTAAAGGCTGTGGATGGTTTAACACGGCATCAGACTGCAGCGCTGATGAAGCAGCAGGTGAAGACGTGAGGAGGAACAACCTGAGCAGAAACAGCTGACACTGATTCCTTTAACAAACATCTGAACTCATCTCTGTCTTTGTTTGATTCAAACTCACTTTAACTTTATTTTGTTTTGTTCCTGTTGCTGTGTCAGACGGAGATCATCAGACGGTGGGGTTACCCTGCAGAGGAACATGAGGTGCTGACGGAGGATGGGTACATCCTGACTGTGAACAGGATCCCACAGGGACTCAGACGCACCCCAGGTCAGAGTCTGGCCCCTCTGTGAGGGTTTTACAATATGTAGAAGTGATTGTCATCCTCCCCGTATACAGCACTGAGCCTGCAGGGACACAACAACACACAGTGAAGTGTGGCTCATTTCTCTGAGGATAATTCACTCCTCTGTTTTCAGATGGTATCAGCTGATTGTGCGATTGTCTTCATGTGGCCGTTGAAAGTTAGCTCAGAGTCTGTAACGACACCAAGACTTCTGGTTTGATTTGTAGGTATTAGTTTCACTGATTCAAGGTTTAAATTTTTCTTCTTTGGGGCCAAAAACAAAGATTTCATTCTTCCCTGTGTCCAGTTGTAGAAGCTTCTGTCACAACCACTCACTGATTTGTTCAATGCTCCGCCTCAGTCAAGGTGATTGTCTGTAGTCACTTGCTGACACTGTGATGTACAGTTGTGTGTCATCTGCACAATGATGTAAGAGATGTTATAATAGAATAGAATAGAATATCTTTATTGTCATTGCAACATACACAAATGTACAGCAATGAGATAAGGTTAATAGTTAAAAAATAAAGTTTAAAAATTTAAAATGAAAAAATTAAGAAAAATTAAGTGCAGCATCAGATAAGAGTAAAAATACTGTGCAAATAACTGTACAAACATTTGCATAGTTGTGCAAATTAGGTGCATGACTGTTTGTGCAGTGTTTGAAATAAAGTGCATTGTTGAGATAAAGTGTCCTCAAGAATAAATACTATTTATATAACAGCATTTGGCAGCAGCATTATATGTTTGGTTAACAAAGTTCTGGCGGTGTTGGTATGAGGCTGGGTGTTTTTTGGTTAATATCTTTAAACTGAGCCTGTAGATGTTGAAGAGAAGAGGAACTCCACATGAGCTTACTGCAGGTTACCTGTTAGTTACCGAGTAACCCGATGAAGGACTCTGTTCCTGATGCTGTAACCCCGGGTTCTTTGAGGAGGAACAGGAAGCTGAAACTTGTCATCAGACCTTCACTTCCTGTTTTTAACTCTGAAAAACGTGAAACCGAGTCCTGGTCTGGGTCGTGGACCTGCAGGTTCCAGGTCACTTCTGTCTCAGAGGAGGAGAGACAGATGAAATAAAAATAAAAAGAATCAAAGACCTTCACTTAGTTTGGTCCTGAAGACGTGAATCTGAATCTGAGGTCATGGATCCTTCAGGAGGAAGAGGAAGAGGAATCCTGTGTCTTTATTTAGCTGAACTTTACTCTGAAATCTTCACATGAGACTGTAACACAACAAACAGCAATGTTCATAATACAACAGATGACAGCGAGGTCATTATTCTACGGCTCCAAAGGTCTGTTAGAAAACCAGGAAAAGAAACGAGATCAAGTCTCAGAAACAAAGAATCAATCAAACAGATTTGAAAAGTCTTCACAATAGAGGAGAATCAAATCAAACACAGAGTAAATCTAAAAACACTCTGCTCCGGTTTGTTTATGATCTCTGAAATCACAGTGTAGAGCAGCTTATGGGGGTTTGTTAGAAATAAAAGAAAATTTAAATTAAAATTGTTTGAGTTTCTGGAGCAAATTACAAGGTCGAAAAGCAAGAAACTTATCATCATTTGTATTAAACATAAAGTGGATTCAGCTGGTACTGAAGCAGCTGCTTCAGTACCAGCTACAGTCTGGTTTGAAGCTGGTTTCCTGTTGGTGAAAAGGAGATAATTTCCAACAAGACTAGGAGTGTTTTTATCTTAAACAGGAAGAACCAAAATCACATGACTCAGTAAATAACGAAACATGTCACACGTTCAGGATCTCAGACCTCTGCTCCACCACGACTCTCCTGTCTCCTTTAAAGGTTTTAGTAGTTTCTGGTCTCTGTGTGCTGCAGGTCCGAGGCCGGCGGTGCTGCTCCAGCATGGCCTCCTGGCAGCCGGCAGTAACTGGATCACCAACCTGCCAAACTGCAGTCTGGGATATGTGCTGGCTGACGCCGGCTACGACGTGTGGATGGGGAACAGCCGAGGAAACACCTGGTCCAGGAAACACCAGACCCTCCGTCCAGACCAGGAGGACTTCTGGAGGTTTAGGTACAAAACACCTGACATCACAGCGCCTGTGTGACATCACACGTGTCTGACATCACCTGTCTGACGTCACACGACCTGTCTGACATCACCTGTCTACCTGTGGTCTGTAGTTATGATGAGATGGCTCTGAAGGATCTTCCAGCGGTTGTGAACCACATCCTGAAGGTGACCGGACAGGAACAGATCTACTACATCGGACACTCCCAGGGCACCACTATAGGTAACACACACACACATACACACACACTGGCATGAACAGGCTTCCGTACCTGACAACAAAAATTACTGTTCTCTAACAGTCTCTCTTATTTCCCAGCATTCATAGCGTTCTCCACGCTGCCTGAACTGGCCAGTAAGATCAAGCTGTTCTTCGCTCTGGCCCCTGTAGCAACCGTCGCCTTCACCAGCAGTCCCATGACCAAACTGTCCGTCCTGCCAGACTGCCTCCTCTGGGTAAGACCTGAGATTCTGTTAATGAGTCAGCCATACTGTAAACGAGTCAGTGATACTGTTAATGAGTCAGTTATACTGTAAACGAGTCAGTGATACTGTTAACGAGTCAATGATACTGTTAATGAGTCAGCCATACTGTAAACGAGTCAGTGATACTGTTAACAAGTCAGTGATACTGTAAACGAGTCAGTTATACTGTAAACGAGTCAATGATACTGTTAATGAGTCAGAGATACTGTAGACGAGTCAGTGATACTGTTAACGAGTCAGCCATACTGTAAACAAGTCAGTGTATGTATTGTAGTTATGTATTCATGACGATTGATTGATTGATGGACTGGTGTTGCCCCCCCCTGCAGGACCTGTTTGGTAGGCGGGACTTCCTGCCTCAGAGTCCCATGATCGAGTGGTTTGCTGAACACGTGTGTGGAAAGCAGCTTCTCAGTGAACTGTGTGGAAACCTGTTCTTCATCCTCTGTGGCTTCGACGAGAAAAACCTCAACATGGTTCATATCACACACAGTTCACTGTCACTCCACTGAAACACACACACACACTGTGATATAAAAGTGTGAAATGTTTGTTTCCAGACCAGGACTCCAGTCTACACCACACACTGTCCTGCTGGGACCTCAGTGCAGAATATGGTCCACTGGGCCCAGGTAACACACACACGGACTGACTGAGCGGTGTTTATGTGACGACTGAGTATAAGTGAATTTGATCTGATGATGCAGAATCAGCAGCATCTGATGTGACGCTGGGCTGAGCTGCTGTTGTTGTTTCAGGCCGTTCATGGAGGGAAACTGATGGCGTTTGACTTTGGACCTGCAGGAAACATGAAACACTACAACCAGGTGAGCCAGAGTCTGGTCCCTCTCAAACCTGACCCTGAGTCTCTGTAAGAACCAGGTTCACTTCTTATGCCTTTGTTTAATGATGATGCTTTTATTGTGAAAGTTTGCTGAATAAATGACCAAACTGTGCGTCACATTTGTCACATTCATCATCAATAGATATTGATCAGAGTGATCAGTTATTAATCATTTCCTGTTCCCTGTCTCTGTGTCCTCCACCTGTCCCACCAGTCCACTCCCCCTCAGTACCGTGTCCAGGACATGAAGGTTCCCACCGCTTTGTTCTCAGGGGGACAGGATACGCTGGCGGACCCCAAAGATGTGGCTGTCCTCCTCACTCAGGTGAGTCCTCTGGTCCAGTGAGGTCAAAGGTCACAGGTGATCACAGCAGCACTTGGTGGACATCAGAGGAGCTGAGACTCACCTTGTTTACTCTGCTGACATCAGAGCTGCATCATCAGGTCTGAGTCATGTGTGATGATGATGATGATGATGATGATGAAGGTCTGAGGAGGGAAACATCACTTTCTTGGCTCTTTCATCATCATCAAAATAGTTTTCATTCATGATTTTAACTTAGACATAATGTCTCTACCTGTCTGCCATCAGGTGTCCAACCTGGTCTTCCATCAGCACATTGAACACTGGGAACATCTGGATTTTATCTGGGGTCTGGATGCTCCTGAGCAGATGTTCCCCTCCATCCTGAAGCTGCTGCAGGAACATCACTAGAGGACGAGAACACCCTGATTCTAACCAGCAGACAGAGAGAGAGTGTGTGTGTGTGTGTGTGTGTACTTGTATTTGCTACATAGTAAGGACCAAAAAAAAGTATTTTACTAACAGAGTGAGGACATTTTGGGAAAGTGAGGACATTTTGGCCGGTCCTCACTTTTTGAGACACCTTCAAATCACATGTTGAGGGTTAAGACTTGGTTTTAGAGTTATGGTTAGAATTAGGTTTAGGTTAAGGTCAGGGTCAGGGTCAGGGTTAGGCACTCAGGTGTGATGGTTAAGGTTAGGGTAAGGGGCTAGGGAATGCATTATGTCAATGAGTGTCCTCACAAAGATAGAAGTACGTGTGTGTGTGTGTGTGTGTGTGTGTGTGTGTGTGTGTGTGTGTGTGTGCGTGCGTGCTTACAAACCAGACCACTATGACCACCTGCCTGACATGCTGCACCTGTAGACCAGGTCCCAGAGTAGATCTGGTCTTTACACCTGCGGATCGACAGATGTTGAGTACGAGCGCCGACTCTTCACTTCCTGTCCACAGTAGAGTCTGTGCTACAATCATGTGACTGGTTTCAACAGGAAGCACTGAGCAGAGCCTGAGGGAGACTCAGCTTTTATTGTGAAGGGACATGCAGCAGGTGCTGTGTATACAGGTGATTTTATTTTGCAGCAGCAGTTGGTGTGTGTGAAGTGTGAACGTGCTCTGCCTCAACAGCACAACCTGTACTGTAAACTGAACTGGTTTTTACTTTGTACCTGTGAACTGGTTTTACTGGTTTTAAAGTTTTACCATTTTATTTTCCCAATTTTACAAAACCATGACAACATCCCAGCTTGGCTCGTGCTAATGTTAGCATGTTAGCATCAGAAATTATGCTAATATCATTGATAACTGTGATTAGTTAATTACTTTATTTAGTCATTAGGTAAAAATTAATTTTTGGCGAGACAGCAGCGTCCAATCATGTGACTTGAATGGGGGTGGGCAGGGCTAACGTTTGTAACTTGATTTCTGCTTTATTGTGATCAATAATTTCAAACCTGTCTAATAAATATAAAAGATAAACAGGGTGAGGCTGTTTATTTCAGTTTTATTAGTAAGCAGCTACAGAAGAAGAAGTTGAAACATGAAGATGATCTGGGACCATTCAGTTTTCATATTTGTTTATTTTCATCTCAGTTACACTGTTAGATTCTCTGGATATTAATCTGTGTTCAGTACAGAGCTGGGGTCAGAATGTGATTAGCTTAGCACAAAGACTGGAAGCAGGGGGAAACTGTTAGCCTGAACAATGCACTGTAACAATAAACCTTTAAATTAACTTTATTTTTCAGTAAAGTGAAGTAAAGTTTAAAAAGAGCTGAAACTATGAATCCATCTTCATTTACTGAAGTACAACCAATCAACGAGTCTGTCCACTGTCCTGTGATGATGTCATCATCACAGGTCAACACCAACTGGCACCATCTGCTACACCTGTGGACACGTTTATCACCCGTCTGTCTCTGTCCTGTCTGTCCGTCACTGTGTCTTCTTCAGCATGTGGACGATTTTGTTGAACTTTAGTCTGGTGGCGATGTCCAGCGGTGTCTCTCCGTCCTGCAGCAGAAAACAGAGACGGGGTTCAGACCTGTGACGTCTCACCAGGTCACAGACCAGTCTGTGGTCTCGTTCATACGTACGTTATTCTTGATGTTGATGTCTGCGTTTCTGTCGAGCAGCAGAGGAACCAGACGGTGACTTTTCCTCTGACAGACGTAATGAAGCGCCGTGTTTCCTTTCTACACAAACACATCCAACACAAGCTCTGCTGAAACACAACGTCACACTGACAGTGCAGTATGTTCAGGTGAAAGTGACCTTCAGAATTTCCTCCACTGAAGAAGAAACCATGTTTAAAGTGGCTCCAACAAAGAAGGAGATGAGACCAGAGCACAGGAGGACTGGACTGAGGACTACAGGCTCAGATCCTGGTCGGCCGCTGGACCGTCAACACATCCAGAAAGTTTTTAAACTTGATACCGCCTTCATCAGTGTTGTTACCTGCTCCATCAGTGTCATTCATTCTGCTGGTCTCAGTCCCACCGTGGATCCAGTCCTGGTCTGTCTGTACTGAGATGAAGGACCCTACGAGCTGCTAAAGTCCAGCTGGACTCAGAACTGGTTTTCTTCTCCTCATGTGTCAGTGACTTGATGCTACATAATGTTAATGTCTGTTTTCATTAGAGAGGCTACAGTAGCATGCTAACGTTAGCTGTTACCAATATTATGAATGTGTTGGGTCAATGTTGCTCTTGCTAGCTGGCTAACTGTAAGCATTGCTGGGGCATATCAGAGCAATGCTATCATGGGCTAATGGTTGTGTTTGATTGTTTGTGTTGGCTCTCTGTCCACAGAGTAACTTTATTTAGTTGTGTTTCTGTCACTGACTCAGGGTTAGACGCTTCAGTTCAGTTCATGAGGTTTCACTTCACTTTGTGAAATACTCTGAACTTCTTCTTCTTCAGTTCTTCTCACAGATCTGCAGCTTCTTATGACTGCTCACATAAAACCACAGAACCACTGTCAACAGGAAGATGGTTCATATTCTTCAATAAATCATCTAAAAAACACTAACAAGGTTCAGTAGAGACCCACAAATCACCAACACAAGTCACAACCATCACTGTGTTATTCACACACACTGAGCAGCAAACAGCACAGGTGAATGTTGGACAGGTACAGGTACAGTCTGATCACCTGAACCTCTCAGCTGTTTACAACATTCAGACACAATCTATTCATCTTCACCACACTGCTGAGTGTGTGTCTGTCAGTGTTAACTCACATAGTCGACAGCATTCACGTTGACTTTACTGCTCAGCACGGCTTCCATCAGAGTCACATTCTGCCGCTGTTTCTGTAGCTACAACACACACACACACACACAGAAACACACACACAGAAACACACACACACACACGTTATGTACTGTAACAGTTGAGACAGTTTGAGTTTCTACATGTTCATTAATCATTTATAAACAGAAACATGACTGAACTCATCATCAGACACTGAAGAGATGTAGGACTGTGAACGCACCATGAGGAAGTATCCCAGCAGCAGGATGGGCATCAGGAGGGAGATCATCAGGTAGTCCAGCAGAGAGAAGGTCCTCTTGGACACATAGTGGAGACAGGTCCTCTGTTTCTGAGACACACCCGCAGACACACACACATTACATCTCTGCTAATCTAACTTAGCTTTGACAATAAAGCTTATTTGAATCTGACAGACATGACGACATCATCAGGTGAAAGTACCTTATTGGTCAGGTGGACGTCAGCCTGGTTGTCCAACAGGTATGTGACTACCCTCAGGTTGCCGCGGCGACAGGCAGCGATGAGGGGCGTGTCCCCGGTGCGTGCCTCCTGGACATTCAGGTTGTGTGGATGTTCAGACAGGAGGCGGAACAGCTGATGGACATCTCCATCGTATGCTGACTGACAGGTCGGCTACAAAAGACACACAACCACTGCCTTACCTCACACCTCTACGCTCACTTCCTGTGTGACAAACAACTAATTTTAAAACTCAATCAACCTCGCCAAAGTAAAAGTCTTTAACAACTATTACAAATACTCTGCATATGTGACATTTTCCTGAGGAGATGTCAGGCCTGGAGCAAGAACTGAACCACAGCTGCAGCAAACTGGTTGGAGGACATTTCTCTTATCAACTCCCCAACAGCCTGTCAGACCCCAGACTGGATCAGACTGGATCAGCCTGAGACCTCAGACCGTCACAGACTCCAGACATCTACATACTTCAGCTCTGGATCATTTTCTCTCCACATGTTTGCAGTTCTGTTTTGATGGTTTCCAGCTGAGACTGAAGCTGCAGCTGGCTGCTGATCAGAGTCAGACCCTGATCAGAGTCTCAGTCTGCTCCTCAGACCTCTGGATATCACAAATATTACACACAAAACTGAGGCTCACCGCTGAACTGCAGCTGCTCATCACATGTCATGATGTTATTGTCAGTGCTGCTGTAATTACACAATCAACAATAAATCAGTCAAACTGTCTCATCACCAGCAGCTGATCACAGCTGATCACAGCTGATGTCTGTATCATGTTGTCTCTGTTTCACTGTGATACTGAAGGAAACTTAAAAACAGGAGGACTCTGAAGTTCTGCAGCCTCTGTTTCTCTGGAGCTTTATTCTGGAGGGACATCAGAGATGATGACATCATCAGGAAGTAAAGTCACACTGGATCAGATCAACATGTGGGTTCAGGTCTGAGCGGTCAGGACTCTGAGCAGGAGGATGATGATGTTTGACACATTCAGTCTCTAATTATCTTCATCTTCATGATCAGTGTGTTGATCAGCACTGAAACTCACTTCCTGTTATTTGAAGGGACAGGTGTACACACCTGTGTACACCTGTCCCTTCACCTAAGAGCCCCCCCACCCCCACCCCCACCCCACCCCAACTAACTTTAAACTGTCAAACAAAGAAAAACATGTTAAGTGTTTATAGATTAAAAAAAAAACATTGATCAGTTGATCAATGTTGATTGATCAGTGAAGTTAACGCATCAGTCTGTTTCACTGTGACACTGATGCTGCAGCTGCTGATCTGACTCGATGTAAACTGGACGATTTTTACTGCAGCTTCTCACACGACAGGTGAGTGACTCAGGTACAGTGAGCCACCTCACACCTGTAGTTAAGTACCGTAAAATACCGTAAAGTACTGTAAAGTACAGAGTAACTGTACTTTTTCTCCGTACTAATGTTTCTACCTGAACCTCTCCAACACCTGAGTTGAAGCTCTGTTTCGTCTCACGCTGAACTAAACGCACCTGTCCAGACCGGAAACAGGTTCGATAAAAACATCACGTTAAACAAAATAAAGTCGTCGGAATAAAGAATTAAAGAGTTTATGTCAGACAGAAAGCGTCTTACCTCAGAGTAGACCACCCCCATGACGCCCCGCAGGAACACACCTGGACACGTCAAGACACCGACACCTTCAGCCCGCACACTTCCCGTGCCACACTTCAAAATAAAAGAGACAGGCTTTGTCAGCCATCCCTCCTCCTGTTTCCTCACTGACTATAAAACTAAATAAAACTAATTATCTAGAAACATAACAAACACACAACACATTGGTCAACGTCCTGTAAAAACCTAATAACAGTCAGTTTGGTCAGTTTGAAGAAAAGGATCAGACTCAGTTTATATTGAACTCTCAGTCTCTCTTCACTGATGCTTCAAACCTTCAGTTTTTAACTTCTACATTCTATAATGAGGATGATGATGTTCAAGTGTTTCCCTCTTCGTCATCATAAGATCACCAAACATTATGGTCAGAGCGTCGTGAACAGACACGCTGCACTTTTAATGCCGCTGACTGCTTTTATTTTGAAGTCGAACATCTCTCACTTCCTGTCTGTCGTCGTCTCACTCTGTTGAGTTTGACGGATCAAACCTGAGGAAACAGCAGAAGTGAAGGAGACGATGTGAGTTCACCTTCTGACGTAGACTGATTCAGTCATGTGACTCAAAATAACTTCACTTTCTCTCTCTCCCTCCCTCCCTCCCTCCCTCCCTCTCTCTCTCTCTCTCTCTCTCTCTCTCCCCCTCCCTCTCCCTCCCTCTCTATCTCTCCCTCTCCCTCCCTCTCCCTCTCTCTTTCCCTCTCCCTCTCTCTCTCCCCCTCTCTCCCTCCCTCTCTCTCCCTCCCTCTCTATCTCTCTCTCTCTCCCCCTCTCTCTATCTCTCTCCCTCCCTCTCTATCTCTCTCTCTCCCTCTCTCTCTCTCTCTCTCTCTCGCTCTCCCCCTCTCTCTCTCTCTCTCTCTCTCTCTCCCCCTCTCTCTATCTCTCTCTCTCTCCCCCTCCCTCTCTCCCTCCCTCTCTCTCCCTCCCTCTCTATCTCTCTCTCTCTCCCCCTCTCTCCCTCCCTCTCTCCCCCTCCCTCTCTATCTCTCTCTCTCTCCCCCTCCCTCTCTCCCTCCCTCTCTCTCCCTCCCTCTCTATCTCTCTCTCTCCCTCCCTCTCTATCTCTCTCTCTCTCCCCCTCCCTCTCTCCCTCCCTCTCTCTCCATCTCTCTCTCTCTCCCTCTCCCTCTCTCTCTCCCTCCCTCTCTCTCTCTCTCTCTCTCTCTCTCCCCCTCTCTCTCTCTCTCTCTCTCTCTCCCCCTCTCTCTATCTCTCTCTCTCTCCCCCTCCCTCTCCCCCTCCCTCCCCCTCCCTCTCTCCCTCCCTCTCTCTCCCTCCCTCTCTATCTCTCTCTCTCTCCCCCTCTCTCTCTCTCTCTCTCGCTCTCCCCCTCTCTCTCTCCCTCCCTCCCTCCCTCTCTCCCTCCCTCTCTCCCCCTCCCTCTCTATCTCTCTCTCTCTCTCTCTCCCCCCCTCCCTCCCTCTCTCTTTCTCTCTCACACACCTGGTTCACACCTGAAGTCTGATGATCTGGGACGAGTCACAGCTGGAATCAGCCTGAAGCGAAACAAACAGGACGAGTCAGTGAACACACACTAACACAACGTGTCAAACGGGTGTGTGTTATAATGACGGTGAACGGACGCGGGTCGTCTGGGGTTTCGAACAGCCGACCTCACTTTGCCCAGAGAAGGGCATATAGTGGTTGTGCCACTGGGTAATCACGTGCCCCACCCACCTTCACAGGTTGACATGATGATGTCACATGTGCAGAACAGCTGATCGACCTCGCTCTGCTTCATTCAGGGTTTACCTTGAATTTTTTTGACAAGACAAAAAGATGCAGATGATTTCCGAGACGTTTTAAGGACAGATTATTACAGCCACACCTCATTTCTGGTGCCAGGTGAAGAAGAAGAACGAGGACATAAATCTGATCCAGCCTGAGTTCAGGTGAAGCCTCGGTCTCGTTCCACACATCAGGTGTGTTTGGCTGTCAGGTGAGAACAGGACAGAGGAGTCGACCTGACCTGAAGCCTCCTGCCTGCATGCTCCACCTGCACACAGGTGATGGGTGTGGCCGCATTTCAGCTCTTCTGTAAACTGTGGAGAAAAGATGAAGACGACCAGCGCAACATGAAGACCTGACCGGGGCCTGACAGCTGCTCCTCCTCCTCCTCACCTGTTTCCTGTGGAGGAAGGAAATCCAACGTGCCGCAGCTCAGACCACCAGAGGAACCTGCTCTGAGACCTGTACCTGACCCCCCAGGAGCTGAGTCCTCGGCTCAGTGTCTGAGTTTATTTCAGGTCATTTGTCCTAAACTTTTTCATGACGTCTGATTTTTAAATATTTTCACTTTGCTGTATAAAATTTTGTTTGTTTTTTATCAAAGAACCTTTAATTGTATCATGACTGAATCAAATCATGAACCTCAATCATCATCATCTGATGATGATGATGATGATGATGATGGGGGTTGTGATGATGATCAGAGTCCAGGAGAGGGAGACTCAGGTCTGAGTCTGAACCAGCTGATATTCAGATCCAGCCACATTAATGAAAGAACCAGAGATCAGATCAAACCGAGCCCACAGAGACCTGAGTCCAGTTCTACTGTCTGCTCTCACAGCTGATCCACTACCTGCTGCAGGTGTGTCAGGTGTGTCAGTGGGTTTGTGTCATGTTGTTTGACGTCTGCAGCTGACTTGAGTTTTCCTCTGTAAGTCGAGCAGCACTGAAGTTGGTCCAGTGAGGAAGGATGCTGACCTTCAACCTGGAGGCATGGGATCAAAGCTGGGCTCCAGCTCCCTGAGGCTTCACACAGGTGTGTGTGTGTGTGTGTGTGTGTGTGTGTGTGTGTGTGTGTGTGTGTGTGTGTGAACACTGAACTCAAAAACACTAAACACTGACAAAAAAAAAAACACTAAAACTTTCAAACGCGGTGGGGTTTCGCCTCGATTTCCATTTCTGAATTTCCACTGAGGAGAAAACAGAACAGGTACATCCAGGTGAGCTCTGAGGGGCCAGTAAGCTAGCTAGCATTACTAAGCTAGCTAGCATTACTAAGCTAGCTAGCATTACTAAGCCTAACCCTGCTTTGGTTTCAGTTGAAGTCATGTTCTGATATGGAGGATGGAAAATGTCCAAACTGATAATACAAGTAGAAAATGATTGTTGTTGTTTTTGGATCGTCACTGCAGCTGTGGATCACACCTCAGTTTGGTGCCTGAAGAACGTGTCTGAGTGATACATTGCTGCTGATGTATTCCTATCTTTGGCAGCTGTGGTGCGCATGTGCAGACTCAACACCCACGCCCGTGAAACCGGAAGGTGGGAGTTAGTCATCTGTGCGCAGAGACGATCTCTGAGCGCCACCATCTCTGTCATCAGTCGGTTTGAAGCAGCTACCGGAGCTTTCAGCCATTTTATCACCAGCTTCATCCACCCGGATTAAGCACCTTTCATTTTAGACCCGGGTCTGGTTTTATGCCGGGACCGGGTCTGGATTCAGTGTGAACTCAGAGGCTGTGCCCCCCCCGGCTCCACATGTGACGGCGGGATGCCGACAACACTCAGGTACCTTCATTCACCTTCCTCCCGGAGCTTTCTGTCCTCCTCTCTGAGTCTTCCTCCGTGTCCGGTAGAATCCAGTAGAGTCAGAGTGGAGAGGCTGTGATGTCCTGTTTGACCTCAGTCAGTCAGGTGTGTGTTTGTGTGTGTTTAATGCGAAGACAATAAGAGTAATTATTCATTTGAACAGTTAAAGGAGCAGTTCAACGTTTAATTCCAGCTGTGACACAAAACCTGGACGCAGGTGTCCAGACAACAGTCATTTGGTCCGAAGTCTTATTTTGAAAATCAGGATTTAAGGGTTTCGTGTATTAAAATCTCTTTATTGGCAGTTTAAGGTGTATTTAAGGTGTTCTGGAAATGTGAAAACTAAAACCCCTGAAACACCTTTAATTTGAAAATTACACAGTATACACACTGTACTGGGTTAATTAATGGATAGATAATTAACTGTGGAAGAATAAGGGGTGTTTCTGAGAGTTTAAGGGGCTTTTAAGGGCTAAAAATCTCTGAACATAAAAGATGACGTTCATGTTCTTAGTTGTAAGATTTAAGGATTTTTTAAAACTTGTTTAAAACCCCTTAAACAGCGGAACATCTGCCTTTAATGAAGAACCTCACTAGAATCTAAAGGGCAAAAAACACAGAACTACAGACGTTTAAAAAAAAGTATTTAATTTGAAAACATAAGTGGTGCATGGACCTTAATTTACACATTAATCAGCTGCTGATCACACTAACAGTAGACTGATGTTATTGTTTAGTGTAATCTGAAACAGTTTTTCTGTTTCAGATAAATTTATGTAGTATAATGTAATAAGGTGGTTTTATTGGATTTTATGTAAGGGGTTTACAGGAGGATGAACTGAAAATACCTTTTCACTGTTTCACTCTGTTGGTGTTTTTAATGTATAAACTCCCCTTAAAATGTACAAGACAACATTACAAATACATACTTTAAAGGGCCTTAGCCTTAATTTAAGTTCAGGTAAAAATTCAAGAGCTCATCTCAATGTTCTGTTTTAATTGATGGATATATCTACTGGTTACTGGTAAACTGTCTATTTTAAGGTGTTTTTGAAAGTCCCTTAAATCATGCAGAAAACCCATTAAAAAAAACACATAATAATTTGCAGTTTAATAATTTGTCTCTTAAATTGCCATTAAAGGACCTGGTTCGTACCTTAAACTGCAGGAATTTGACACCTGTGAACCTCACTGGTGACGCTTCAGGTAGTTGAAGTTAAAGTGACTGTGACAGGATCCAGAGTCCTGTCACCTGTTCAGGTGCAACCACAAGTTTTCTGTGAGTGTAGATATGAAGGAGGTCAAAGGTCACAGCATCAGAGTGAATGTGGACGAGCAAGATGTTTGAGTGAGTCATCAGAGATTACAACACTTACTACTGCTCACGCTGATTCATATGAATGAACCCATTCAACATTACCTGAGCTGTCAGCTGACAGCGCCCCCTACAGGCTCGTTTACACACTCAGTATAAACGAGCTGTCAGAGCTGATAATGACTGAGCTGTGACACGGGCGGAGGGTTTGAGGTGATTTTGAACACCTGTTGAGGACTGTCTCCTCATGTGTGGACGTGGTCCAGCAGCTCGTCAGTGAAGCTGCTGCTGCTTGTCAACCAGATAAACATTTAACTAACCAGGTAGTTTTCCTGATCCAAGTCTTCTCTTGGGTAAAATGGAAAAATATTGTTTGAAATCTTGTGATCAAACAGAAATCTCACGTTTGTGTCACCTGTCCAGGTAAGTTTTCTAGTGCGCCATCATTTTCTCCCTGAGGCCGGAGGGCTGAATGTTTCCAGAGAACAGCAGCTGTGGCGACTCTTTTTTTAACCCGACCGGCCACAAGGGGGCAACAAGGAGCCCGTCAAACATCTGACACAAAGGTGTTGTTACCTGTCAAACACCTTTGTATAGATTTATCAACCACCTGGACCAGGATTGTGTCTCTGATGAGGGACGTGGTTTTAGACTGCTGGGGAGCTGATGATGTTGCTTGTTTTTCACTATTTTCTGGCATTTTAATCAATTAATCAACAATTAATCATCAAATGAATCAATAATGAAAATAAGTTATGCGAAAACACATCTGGACTTTATCTGGATTCTAGACCAAACCTCTCATGTGACACATCTGGTTAAACATCTGGAGACAGGAACATCAGCATTAGGCTGTGGCGTTTAATCATTTTATTGTTCTCCAGGTTTACAGAGTGGGTTAGACGATCAGTCACAGCTCTCTCTGGTCTCCAGGCTGGATGCACCTGTTACCATGGTGACATCCTCCAGGCCGGCTAAGGCAGACGGTGTTGATGACGGAGTGAATCAGAGCTGTTTGTTGTTTTTCGTTCACCCTCTCACCGACTCGTCTGCTCCTCACTCCTGGTGAGGAGTGGGAGGTCGTCTTCTCCTCCTCTCTGTCCCATTTCTTATTCTCTCTGTTGTTAAAGTCGATGACTCAGTGGATGATTAGTTACCAGTTCTCATGGTAACCATGGACCAAACTGAAGGACGAGCAGGCGTGATGACGAGGGGCTCATGGGGAAATAAAACACCATTAACACACGGGCAGCTCTGATTGGCTGCTGCCAACTGTTAGCTTTAGCTGCTGTGCTAGCTACTTCACACAGGACTGAGGACTCTCAGTTAAAGGAACATTTCACACAAAATTGTCAGTTAAGTTCTTGAGTGACGACAAATATCTTCTGTTTTGTTGTCTCCCCTGCAGTGAAGCATGATGGGAGGTGGCAGATGGACGAGCCAGTCGTGGGCCAAGCAGTGACACACACACAAACACACACACACACCCACACACCATGGACCAAGGCTTCAGTTTAAATACGTTGGTGAGTGTCTGTCTGTGTGTGCGTGTGTGTTCTTGTATTACTCATGTTGTGGGGACGTCAGGCTGTTCAGATGTTGTGGGGACTCACTTCAATAATTTAGTTTCTCAGTGACTGGTTCATGGTCAAGGTTCGTCTACAGGAAGAGAATCTAAGTGATGGAAACACGACTCTGAGACCTTCAAATTAAAAGCCTAAATCATGTTTGTCAAAGACCCTAGAGACCGGGTATTATTGATTATTTCACAGTATTTCTAACTCAGGTGTGAAGGTATTTGTCAGAGAACCTCGCCGCCTATCACAGTCTCCTTCTTTTTAACGCAGTCAGCATTTTGTATAGGAACACCAGGTCCTCAGCCGGACTGAGTTTAGTCCTGGATTGGTCCTAAGACAATTTTTTAGAATCAGCAGTGATTTCTGTCAGATCTCTTTTTGTTTGACTTCTGATTGATCACCTGATCGATTATTATTATTATACGATTGGAGCAGTGACTCACATGTGGCTGAAGCTGCAGAACACGCAGACCCTTAACACTGCAGCACCGTGTGGACGTCAGAGAAGCAGCTTGTTCTTTGTTCAGTCGACAGAGCGTCAGTCAGTTTGTGGTTTTTTGTGTTTGCGTGTGTGTGTGTGCGTGTGCGTGCATGTGTGTGTATGTGTGTGTGCACAGCAAAAACTAAACATGTTTTAAAACAGTTCTCAAACTTTTTCACATCAAAGACTTGAACTGACAAATTAAAGTGGAGACCATCTGATCAGTTTTTTTACACAAAGGGTTTAAACCAAAACGTTCTGTCATTGTGTCACTTATGATTAAAATTATAGTGGAAATAAATGATTCCCCTTTTTGCTGGGGACCCCCAGGAGCCCCTCCAAGGACCCCTGGGGGTCTTTCGACCTACTTTGAGAACAACTGTGTTAAAAAATATTTATGAATGAATACAGATCTATTTAGACTCACACTTAACTAAATGATCTGACGACACAGTTCAGCTGCTTTGACGCTGCAGAAGCTCAGACGTGTTTTCATCAGACATATGAAGGTAAAACAATTCACAGTGACACTTGACTCTTATTTTGGTAGTTTTGTAGATCGCTTCCTGACACCTGACACCTGACAAAGGCGGCGCAAACAGTAATAATAATAATAATAACTTTCTCTATACGCAGTGATCTTGACAAAGTCAATAAAAAAATGAAGCCACTTAGTTAGATAAAATCTAACAGATAAAAATAATACTCACTTTTAATTTCCTTCCTCACTTCCCCTCTTTCCCCTCTTTCCTGTCTCCTTGTATCCTAGTCTCCTTCCCTTCTTTTCATCATCTTTCCTTCATTTTATTATATGTCCCTCCCTCCTTGTGTCCTCCCTCCCTCCTCCCATCGGTGGCCGGTCTCTGCGTCGTCTCGTGAACAGGAAACCGTGGCTGTCAGTGAACAGAGGACTGGTTATCCTCCTCTAACCAGTCAATGAGCTGTGGAACAAACGCTGCATTCAGGCTCCCAGCAGGAACGGTAAATGTGAGTTTCCTGCCTGAACATGCAGCTCAGCTCAGCTGTCAGATGTTAATGTGAGTGGCCACGTGTGATTAATGAGTAATGACCATGACACAAACCTGGAGGAGGAGGGGCTTTATTTTGAAGTCAGGACACATTACAGAGGTGAAACTGTGACAGAAAGGTTGTGATGCTGCATCACAGTTTCACACCAGGACCAACTCTTCAGTCTAGTCCTTCAGGTTCTCTGATGGACCACGTGGCTCGTTCTCAGTAACAACCTTCACTCGTCATCAATGATCTGATCTGATTTCGCCTCTGAAACCTTCTGCTGGATGATTTAATATCCAGAAAGAGGAGCAGAGTCTGTGGCTCCTGTGTGTCAGGGAGAAACATACTTTAATACACAGAGATACAGCTCCAGCATTTGGGCTAAAAAACCTGGATTTAAATTTCTGTGTTTACGTCGAACCTGCATGCAGAGGTTTTTCTCTGTAGCAGTGGTTTCCAACCTGTGGGCGGTGGCACACTGGTGGGCCGAAGGTGTTGCAAGAGGACTGACAAATCATTTTCAACACAGAAGAACTTTTGTGAAATTATGTAATTATTAAACAAAATATAGATCATGTTTTAAAGGTTTTAAAACAAAATGATCTTTAAAAACATAAAAAATGTGTTCGTCCAACACCTTGCCAGTTGCCGACCTGAACTTGTGTGTTTGTGTTGTGTAGAAGAAGCTGGCAGCTGAGCCAGACTACACTGATGTGTCACTGACGGCGGCGGAGCGCGTTCGGGCGCTGGGGAAGATGGGATGCAGCGTGGAGATCAATGAAGACATCGCGCCGCGACGCTACTTCCGCTCGGGCGTGGAGATGGAGCGCATGGCGGCAGTTTACCTGGAGGAGGGCAGTCTGGAGAACGCCTATGTCCTCTACACCAAGTTCATCACGTAAGAAACACAGCAAGCTCACGACAGCAGCTTTTTAATGTTCGTGTTATTTCACATGTGACAGATAAAAACCTGTGTTCAGTCTGTTCGTAGAGAAGCTGCCGAGTCACAGAGACTACCAGCAGTGCAGCATCCCGGAGAAACAGCTCATCATGAAGGTAACACCTCAGTATGAACGGGGGGGGCAGCATGACCTCAGGGTACTCTGACATCTGAGATGGTCCTCGTGGTCCAGATGCTTCTCCCCTTCAGTTAATGCGGCAGTTCAGATCGAGGTCCGGTCTGTGGTGCTGGTCTCTGATTGGTCATTTCCTCATGATGCTACAGACTGCATCACTTCCTGCAGCCGTGACAGTAACATTTCCTGTCTGTCTGGGTGTGTGCAGAAACTCCAGGAGGTGGCGTTTCCTCGAAAAGACGAGTTGAAGAAACGTCTTCAGGAGAAATACAGCAGGGAACACACCGAGTACCTCAGAGCCCAGGTGTGTTTGTGTTGTCCAATCATATTGTAGCGTGTGTTTGATTGACAGTGTGTGTTTACCTGTTAATCAGATTGATTGACAGGTTTATTTCAGTCACAGAGCTCTCTCACACTCAGCTGTTAGAACGCTGTGGTCTAATCACAATTGTATCATTGATTATTGATTATTATATTGATGAGATCATCTGTAGGAACATCTGTTGAGCACTGGTGTATTATGGGTATTGTTCAGTGCTTATCTACAGTTACACACATGACACTTCTTACATGTGTGCTTCTTTTAGTTTGACTCTTCAGCCAATAAAAAGCTGTGTTTCCTCAGAGCCAACCGGTGGTGTTGGATGGGTGTGGCCAGCAGCTGCAGCGGCTCTCCCTATTGGACGAAGACAGGAGACGGGTCCTGCTATTGGAGGGGGAGAGGCAGCGTGTCGCCGCCCTGCGACGGATGCAGATCGAATCAGAACAGTTTCGTTACTTCGAGGACCAGCTGAGGCGTCAGGAACTGGCCAATAGGAGAGGAGAGGAGGCGGAGCAAAAGGTGTCATTGGACAACACTCTAGTAGAACTGCTACTGTTACAACTACTATTACTGTTGATAATAACACTACCAGTGCTCTACCAGTATAACTATAACTACAATGACTCATACTACTACTACTGTTCCTACTAGTACTAGTACTTGTACTATGCCCTACTACGACTACAGACTGCTACTAACAGCTTTATAAGAACTGCTACTGCACTTTGAATAATACTACTACTACTACTACTGCTACTACTTGTACTACTGCCAGTCTAGAACCAGTACTATGTAGTAGTAGTAGTTATAGTAGTAGTGCTGTGTACCATCAGTAATATTGTAATATATCCATATATTCTCCAGCAGGTGGAGACCAAAGTGCCTGAGGTGACGGATGGCTCCTGTCTGTCTCAGCAGCCAATCAGAGACAGCGGACGATCCCAGGGGGCGGATCCTAACAGAAACAGACCGCCTGCTCCAGTCAGCGAACCAGCTGCCACGCTGGCTGGAGTACACAGTGAGTACACATGTATACACACTTTTTGTACATACAGTGTATATGTAGATGTATCGTACACGTCTTCATGTTCCTGTGTGTGTTTATTTTGTGTGTGTTTGCAGCTCAGAGGGTGGAGGGTCTGAGGCGGGTGGTGATTCCCAGAGATCTGACTTATCGTTTCCTCCTGCTGGCCGACTCCAACACTGCCAGAGGGATAGAGACCTGTGGGGTTCTGTGTGGACGACTGGTGAGGCTGTTTACTGACTGTTTACTGACTGTTTTACTTACTGACTGACTCACTAAGGGGCTGACCACACTCAACAGAACTTGTGAACTGTGAACAGCTCTCAATGAAGAGTCCAGTACAGAGCAGAACACACTTGAAATGTCACTCATTTTTAAAGTTAATTATTATCTCTCTCTCTCCTGTCTGTGTGAATGTATCTCGCCCTCAGACACACAATGAGTTTGTGCTGACTCATGTCGTGATCCCGAAACAGTCGGCCGGTCCAGATTTCTGCGACATGGAGAACGTGGAGGAACTGTTCAGCTTCCAGGACCAACAGAACCTGCTGACGCTTGGCTGGATCCATGTACGTCTACATGCTAAACACACTAAGTACACACTGAGAACATGCTGAACAAAGAGTAAACATAAAAACAAGAAACAAAGAAAACCTGAGCCACACAGTTCGATCTTCATAATGAAAACTTGACTGGCTTGTTCTGGAGCTTTTGACATCATCACGTGTCCTTCATCAGCAGAAACCGTTGACACAGTTGTCATGGAACTGTAGATGGATGTGACATCAGAATAATGTAAAGGTTGATTATCTACAGTCTCATGACAACTGAGTCACATCAGTCTGCTCATGAAAACTATGTGATATGATCGAAAGCTTCAGAACAGGTGATTAAGTGGACCTGTAGTTGAGATTATTTAGTCCGCAGCTCACAAACCTGTTTGCTGTCCTTGTGGGGACTTTCTACACATTAGAACTAATTCTGTGTTTAAAGAGTCAGTTCACACAAATCAGACAATCAAAGGTCAATGAGACACGTCTTTGTTAATATAAGATGTATAGTATGTTAAAGATTTCTCTCACATATAGTGTAACGGTGTATACACAGTTATATGACGGATGTCACTGACATGCAGTTATAGGTTGACGTACAGCAGTATATGATGTTAACACTCACTGGTTTCACAGTGTTGTATAAATTAGGGACACATAACATCTACATAAACAGGTAAACCTGTGAGTCCCCACAGAGTGATATAGACCAGACACAAACACACCACACACCCACTAATGACACACACTGAAAAGTGACCTCCGTTGTTCTTTTTCTTCCCCTTCATTTGCATGATCAAATATCACCATGGCAACGGTGCCAGTGGTCGAGCAACAGATGAGTAGAGAGAGGGACAGAGATAGTAACAGAAGGACAGATCACTCACTCTGCCACTCTGTGCAGTGTTATTTTATCTACTAATGAATGCTGATTAATGACTGTCTCACTCTCAGTTCATGTTTATACTGACTTTTCATTTGTTTGTTTTTTTACATTTCCTTTGTTTCACATCAGCCTCATATCTCCATTGAGTGATATGGTTACAGAACAAACAAAGAGTGGACAGGTTTGTGTCCTCACAGTACTAGTGGACAGTCAGGTTTGTGTCCTCACAGTACTAGTGGACAGTCAGGTTTGTGTCCTCACAGAGTCAGTGGACAGTCAGGTTTGTGTCTTCACAGTACTAGTGGACAGTCAGGTTTGTGTCCTCACAGAGTCAGCAGACAGTCAGGTTCGTGTCCTCACAGTACCAGAGGACAGTCAGGTTTGTGTCCTCACAGTACTAGTGGACAGTCAGGTTTGTGTCCTCACAGAATCAGCGGACAGTCAGGTTTGTGTCCTCACAGAGTCAGCGGACAGTCAGGTTTGTGTCCTCACAGTACCAGAGGACAGTCAGGTTTGTGTCCTCACAGTACTAGTGGACAGTCAGGTTTGTGTCTTCACAGTACTAGTGGACAGTCAGGTTTGTGTCCTCACAGAGTCAGCGGACAGTCAGGTTTGTGTCCTCACAGAGTCAGCGGACAGTCAGGTTTGTGTCCTCATAGTACCAGCGGACAACCAGGTTTGTGTCCTCACAGAGTCAGCGGACAGTCAGGTTTGTGTCTTCACAGTACCAGAGGACAGTCAGGTTTGTGTCCTCACAGAGTCAGTGGACAGTCAAGTTTGTGTCCTCACAGTGTCCGTGGACAGTCAGGTTTGTGTCCTTGCAATCTAATAGGAGTTGTGTTTGTGTTGTCTTTCAGACTCATCCCACTCAGACAGCCTTCCTCTCCAGTGTCGACCTCCACACTCACTGCTCATATCAGCTGATGCTGCCAGAGGCCATCGCCATTGTCTGCGCTCCCAAACACAACGGGTATGTTCACTACACACACACACACACACACGCTGTAGGTTTAATCCAGGTGAGTCCAGTGGGATTTGAAGCTCTTATTCTGACCCCCCACCTCTCTCTCAGCACTGGCGTGTTCAGGCTGACCAGTCCAGGGATGTCGGAGGTTTCTGGCTGCAGACTGAAAGGTTTCCATCCTCACTCCAAGGATCCTCCTCTCTTCACTGTGAGGCCTTTTCTGTTACTCATTACTCTTGCTCTCTGACCTATGGTGAGATCAGTTTACATGATACTTTAGTCTGTATCAGATTAGTTTATCACTGGGGCTGTGATTGACTCGGTGAACTACATGCTGGACCCTGACCAATCAGAGCTCTCCGTCTATCACCACTGTTCCCATGTGGCCTGTGCTCTTTTAATTTCCCAAATACTCTGCGCTCATTTTAGTTCCTGAACGCCCCACACTTGTTTTAGTACCTATGAATGCCCCCTGCTGGGACTCTGTCAGGCTGATATCATTGAGTGTGAATTTACTTCTAGTCTTTGTGCTAAGCTAGGCTAAACATCTTTGCACTGGGCACAGACATGAAACAAGAGGATTCACCTAAATGTTTGACTGTTCCTTTGAAAATTTAAAATGACTCATGCTGTGCTTTAACTGCAGTCCTCTCTCTCTCTCTCTCTCTCTCTCTCTCTCTCTCTCTCTCTCTCTCTCTCTCTTTCTCTTTCGCTGTGTTTGTGTGAATGTCTCTTGCCCTCTTAGGTGTGTAAACATGTGGTGGTGAGAGACTCAAAGGTCAGTCTGCTTGACCTCAGGTGACAGACAGGAGGCGCCGTCTGTTTACTGCAAGGCTTTTATTTGCTCAAGAGGAAACTGTGAACACCCTGCCTGCCTGTGTGTGTGTGTGTGTGTGTGTGTTGATGTTTGAAGGAATCATTTTAACACACTCGATGTTGAGTTTTTGAAGTTTTTTGTGAGTGTGTTGTTTTGCCTTCAGTATCAGCTGCTGGTCGCACACAGGCCTGTAAAGCTCTGTTTGTCCTGGATCAGTTTCTCCTGTAGCGTAACACGTGCTGCAGTCTGGGAAACTAATATGAGGTGTGGCAGTTGAAGTGAGTTGAGTGCCTTCTCATGAAAAACCATCAACACATGAATGTTTCCTGTCAGACAGCTCAACTTTAATAATCTGATTAAAGGGAGACATGAGGACAAATCAATTCTTAATTTTAATCTGTCACTTACATGTAGAGATGCTGATTCTGCTGTAATCGTCCCACACAGGAAAAAGCTGTTGAATGTTTTCCTGAACAGTCCACTCACAGTGAGAGCTCACGTCACAAGTCAAGTTAAGATCTTTATTCAGTCTATGGACATGAAAACATAACATGGACATTTGTTAAAACAATGAGTAAAACTTCAACAAATGCTTGGATTTGGTCACATGATCTGCAGATGGTGGGGGTGTGTCCCCCCAGTCTGATTTACTCTAGAAAACTTCAGAGTGTCCAGCAGCTGACACCAGGACCAGAGCAGAGCTGACAGTAAAGTTTTAGATGAACAGACTTATTTCGCCCTGGTTGTTGTCTCTCAGGCTACACAGACTGCTCTGCCCTCTGATTGGTTACCTGCAGACACTACTCAGGGCGGCAACATACTGCAAAGTCTGCATGTTTTCTACTCTTTATCTATTCACATATGAACGCCCACTTGTGAAACCAGCCCTTGCAGCCAGATCCCAGGAATCTGTCACTGCATTTTTTATTTGATGGATCTTTTTCCTTTGGTTTTCTATATGAAAACAGAGTATTTCCTTTGTGCTGCTGGTTCCCTCTGGTCTGAACTCAGGGTCCAGATCTTCTCTCAGACATTAAGTCACAGTTCAGTCAAACTTACTGAGCTCTGTTCTGCTTCGGTTTCATTTCCATCCATCTTTTCAGACCCAGGATTACAGAGCTCACCTCTGAGCTGCTGGAGTAGAGGAGAAATAAAACAAAGTGAGACTCAGATGACAAGTTAAAAGTACAAATCAGAATTCAACAGGTGTGTCTTTGTGGGTCAGTGTGTGAGTTCAGTCTCAGTAAAACCAGGTTCAATGTTCTCTGAAGTGTTTCTGATGATGTCGACTCTGCCAACCCAGACTTTAAAATCCCTGATTTTTACATTTATAAAAACGTTCTCCTCAGCACTGAGATTATTTTCTCAAACCTTTATTTTTGAAGCTTTTGACTTTATTCTTTATCGTTGCTTTATTGTTTTGAGTGTTTGAGTGAAATGTGCAGACAGCTCTGATCTGCTGTTTGTCTCAGTTTGTGCACCAGCAGATGTTTTCAGGTGTGTGTGTGTGTGTGTGTGTGTTTTCTGGATGTCAGTGAATGAACTTGTGTTTTTGAAGCTAACTGCCATGTGTTGATAATAAAACACCAGCTGCTGCTGCTGCAGACTGTCAGAGTCTTTATTCTGTGTCACTGTAGAGACTCTGTCTCCCTTCAGATAATCATTCTCTGTGTTTGTGTGTATTTTTAAGATGAACAGGTGAACCAGGATCCAAACTCCTCAGACACAGACTCACTGACTCTGGTTTAAATAATTACTGTGTATGACGTTTAGTTGGGTGTAAAGTTGAAGTCTGGTGTTATTCAGCTGAAGACTTAAATCTGTAAACAGACGTCTTTTAATCTCTGTAAAATGTTTTCATAAAAACTGGTCTGAAGCTCATCTGCTCTGACTTCCTGACTCAGAAACCTGGATCAGGCCTTGGCCCCGCCCACCACCTGCTGGCTCCAGGTGTCCAGGTGACAGAGCAGAGAGGATGAAGATGTTAGAGGAGGAAACATCAGAGAGACTCAGCCTCATGTTGGAGCCTCAGTCAGACCCAGACTCAGATGAGGAGTCTGTTGAGACCAGAATCAGAGACTAGCAGACGGATCAGAACCGTTAGCGTAGTTAGCATCTTTTATTTGTTTATGTTGTTTGTTAGCTTGTAACTGGCAGTGGCTGACACAGTGTTAGTGGTTGTGCTAATGCTAACTCTGGCTCTCTGTACTGACAAGGTTTCAGGTGTATTTAGCTCCGCCCCCATCCTCACAAGTTGACAGGATTGGTTCCTGAGGTTCTATGACGTATGAATCCCTGTCTGTCTGAATCTGTTTATGAGACTGTGATTTGTTCAAGGTGGAAACACTCAGTCATGGTGTCGACTGATTATTTCACTCGTGTCTTTATGATATAAAAACATCATGTGGACGTGAACCAGGTGAAACAGCTGATCTCCGTCAGAGGCTCTTTAAAATCAAGTATATAGAAGAACTTTGGTGCATTTTATATAAATTAGCTGTAGTTAACAGTGATTACTATTCGTAATTATTAGTAAATATTAGTAATTATTATAAGTATTATTGAAGTGTGACTGATTTTGTTCTATAATTATTTCCTTTTAAAAAAGGTTCAGTAATTTAACAGCTGCTCACTGTAGTTTTTATCTTCTCATTATCTTGATCATATTCCTGGTTGTACCTGTGACCAAAAGTTGTCATGTTCACCTTGAACAGGTGCAGATGGACGGACAGTGAGCAGCGTCCTGTTTGGACTGAAGACACAGACACAGTCGTCTTGTATGAGAGCTTTTTATTGTCTTCCTGGGGCCATCGTCTGTCACCTCCATGTTGTTGACGTCACATCACACATTTTCCATCTTTCACCTTTACATGTCTCTAATCCAGACAGCACCATGAGGCCACGCCTCCTGCTCACCCACCCAGAGTTCAACAAGTGTGACATCATCATACACTCTGTGACATCATTCTAACACTGTGTGAATGTGTTCTGCTCCCAAACAACGGAAGAACACCAGCGGGCAACATTCAAGCTTTATTCATCAAAAATAAAAACACACCTTTTGACAAGAAACAGTACCAAAATGGAGGACTGGGGTTTGGGGCAGGGCCACAGGTGGAGCAAGGGGAGGTGGAGGTGGGCGTGCTAAAGATGGAGGACATTCACAGTTTTCAGGTGAGCAGAGAGGGAAGATGTTTGAGCTGAAAATCTGAAGATTTTCTGAAGGAAATTCTGAATAGTTTAAATGTTAAATTCACCAAAAACATCTGGATTTACAAAAGACGACATGACTTCCCTTTATCCAGCTGTCACGGAAATATTTAACCAGGAAGGGATTTTAGCATCTTCCTAAATACCAAACATGACTGCTGTCGTCCCTGTGTGGCTGTTTTTGGGAGCTGACCTGGGACCTGTTTGCTCGTGCTCAGTGAGGGTTAATGTGAAGACGGTGCTGGAGCTGAAACTAGAAACTGAAGGGAGGGGGCATAGGGGGTGGGGGGGCACGAAGACCATGGTGGAGCTTTTAGAAGCACTTGCGGTGAACGATGGACGGTCCAGCTTCGTCATACTCCTGCTTGCTGATCCACATCTGCTGGAAGGTGGAGAGGGAGGCCAGGATGGAGCCGCCGATCCACACCGAGTACTTCCTCTCTGGGGGCGCGATGATCTGAGGGATTGGGGGGGGGGGGAATTCAGTTCAAATGTTTTAACTCTCTAAGGTCAGAAATGTCTGACTGATTTTACTACAGCACTGCACCAAATCCCTCATCATTCATTGACTGATCAATAATGTTGTAACTAAGGTATTTTAAAGGAACAAAGTCATAGACTGTCGTTTGTTATTTTACTTGGTTTTGTAGTGGTGGTTTTTAGGAGCCTTTATACTTTAACAATGTTATATATTGATACTTAAACTAAGTCTATGTGATGTTTGCTGAACAATATTAACTTCAGAATAATAAAACTGTAGTGGGTAGTGAGTAAAGAAGATTTAATCAGGTCCACAGAATCATTAGTGTTAACAGCATTTTATTCATGAGAGTGAAGAAAGCTGTCACCTTGATCTTCATGGTGCTGGGAGCCAGGGCGGTGATCTCCTTCTGCATGCGGTCGGCGATACCCGGGTACATGGTGGTTCCTCCAGACAGCACGTTGTTGGCGTACAGGTCTTTACGGATGTCGATGTCACACTTCATGATGCTGTTGTAGGTCGTCTCATGGATACCAGCCGACTCCATACCTGCAGGACAGAGGACGAGTTAAATGGTGGTCAGAGTGTCACTTCAACAGGTAAACAGGCAGACAGGGGGACACGCAAGGAGACAGGTGCCTGACCAATGAAGGAGGGTTGGAAGAGTGTCTCAGGGCAGCGGAACCTCTCGTTGCCGATGGTGATGACCTGACCGTCAGGAAGCTCGTAGCTCTTCTCCAGGGAGGACGAGGTGGCCGCTGTCCCCATCTCGTTCTCAAAGTCCAGAGCCACGTAACACAACTTCTCCTTGATGTCCCGGACAATCTCTCTCTCCGCTGCAGACAGACAACAGAGACAGACAAGTTCAATCGGAGTCTTCCTGTTACCCCGTGGTAAACCTATCCAGGCATGACGTTATCGTTGTACCGGTGGTGACAAAGCTGTAGCCTCGCTCAGTTAGGATCTTCATGAGGTAGTCAGTGAGGTCACGTCCCGCCAGGTCCAACCTCATGATGGCGTGAGGCAGAGCGTAACCCTCGTAGATTGGCACATTGTGGGTGACGCCATCACCGGAGTCCAGGACAATACCTTGACAGAGACGCAGACAGAGTTACATCGTCCCAACATTTGGAAAGAACATAGGATCTGATGGGACCGAGATAAACAGATGTAAACAGTATGAGAGGATGGGGAGGATGAGTGTGATGGGCTGAAGAGTGTGGCCCAACCTGTGGTTCGTCCGGAGGCATACAGTGACAGGACGGCCTGGATGGCCACGTACATGGCAGGAACATTGAAGGTCTCAAACATGATCTGGACACAGGAAGAAAGGAGCTTCATTCTACCACAGTTTTACACAGTATTATGCAGAGTTATGTATTGTAGTGTGGTATAATGTTATGTGGTGTTGTGTAGTATTGTGTAGTACGACCTGTGTCATCTTCTCCCTGTTGGCTTTGGGGTTGAGAGGGGCTTCAGTCAGCAGGGTGGGATGTTCCTCTGGAGCCACTCGCAGCTCGTTGTAGAACGAGTGATGCCAGATCTGACCAATCACAGAGCAGAGATGTTGTCATGATGAAGTACAACAATCATAAGAATCACTGACATGAGGATGAAGAGGGTTTTTATCTCATGTTGTTTTCTGAATGTGAGTGAGACCTTCTCCATGTCGTCCCAGTTGGTGATGATGCCGTGTTCGATAGGGTATTTCAGGGTGAGGATTCCTCTCTTACTCTGAGCTTCGTCACCTACGTAGCTGTCCTTCTGCCCCATACCCACCATCACTCCCTGAGACAGACAGACAGAAAGGTCAGTGTTTGATATTATGGATCTCTGTTTTCTGTCAAACCCAGGTTCAAATTATGGGGGGGAGACTGGGGGGTAGGGGTGGTCTGACCACCCTGATCAAGACCTGGAACCTACAATAGGATCAGATCTGGACTCTCCCAATACAATTTCAGAGACCCCCGAAGAGGACCATACCATTTCTTAAACTTGATGTTAGCCGAACGTTTTGTCTCCCTGCCTCAATCCATCAGTGGCTCGCAACCCTCAAGGTGCACAAGCTAATTGAGACAGTGTAGATAAATGTAAGTAGCAGTTGCTAACTATCCAGCTTGATTAATGCACTTTATTACTTTCACTTTCAAAATTAGACTGCATCAAGTATCTACGGACAAATGCTAAGTTACAGTTAAGCTAACTAATGTTAGCTAGCTGATAGCGCACCCTTTTATTTCCGGTGTTAGCTTGTCATGTCATCACCAATATAAAATGTCATATATGATCTAATGTTAGCAAACACTGGTGCTCAGTCCTGAGCAGCAGACAGTGGAGGATCAGTTGCTGTACAGATACATGTTGACATCAATACAGAGTTTATTATTTCATGTCTTTTGTGTCTGTGGTGGTTCAGTTAGTCTTTTATCTTTTTGATATCAGCTTCTATAACAGACGCCTCCTTTGTTTTAACTTCAGGAGTTTCACCTGTTGGCTCATTGAACAATATTAGGAAACGTGCTGAAGGATCAGTGACTGTATTAGCAGTGATGGAAAGTAACCACGTCTGTGACAGCTTTAATCAAACGAGAACGACACTGAGGACTGAAACACTCAGCTCACTCACACTCCTGTTCTCTTCTAGGTTCCCTTGTGCCCTGTAAAGTTGACCCCCCGACTGTCACTGTATGATTCACGCTCTGGTCACAACTGTATGTAGGTGTGAGTCCTGACAGACGAACAGGGAGCGATAGTGGCAGTTTTAGCATTAGCATTAGTCTGTCCCTGTGTGTGTGGACCAATCGGCTGTCACCTGGTGCCTGGGCCGGCCCACGATGGAGGGGAAGACGGCTCTGGGGGCGTCATCTCCGGCGAACCCGGCCTTACAGAGACCGGATCCATTATCACAGACCAGAGCGGTGCTCTCCTCATCATCACACATGACTGCAGGGGGCGCTGTGGACGAGCAACGACACTACGACACTGACTCACACTGTGGAGAGATGAAGAGATGGGATGATTAGATTTAGACCAACATTTCCCCAGTGGTTTGAGGTTTTGTGCTGTGACCACCTGCAGGAGGCGCTAACATCTGGTCCACATGTTACAGACACACAGGAAGACATCGTGGATTTGAGTCTTGGAATAAGAAGATCACACCAAGAGAACTATCTGTACATGGTTTAATGCAGGGTTTTAAATGAAAACTTGAACACAATGTAAACAAAGACAAAAACGGTAAAATGATGACCTGACTCCTCAATAATTAAATAATTCAATTAACTCACAGATAGTTACTGCTCTGCATGTCAGCAACCAGTGTCAAGACCAATAAGGACTTCATTACCCAGAAGCCCCTGTCAGGTGACAGGTGCAGCTGCATGTTTTAAATGTTCACTGTGAGAAATCACTGGATTCTCATGAAACTATAATAAAATAACTGTGTTTACAGCTGAAACCATTGATGGATCATCAGGAAACTGTTTGATCATCAGTTCATTGTTTAAGTCAAAAAGTTGAACATTAACTTAAACTTAATGTAACCAGCAGATGAACTGATGCGTGTTTTTAATGAATCTAAAGCTCATAGATGTTCAGATAAGAACCTCTCCAGACATCACACTTTAGACAAAATAAGTTTATGAGTAAAACAACAAGACACGGGGCTGTACAGTGGATATAAAAACAATATCATGTTAGAGAGTAAAATAAAATAGAAGATGAAAATAATCTAAAATAAACTATAACAGTAGAATGAAAATTAGAGTGCACAGTGAGATATGAAAAGAATTTAATTTGAGGTAATGACAGTGGTGTCTGAGCAGCAGGTTGTCAGAGGAGGAATTTTAAAAATGAAAATTTCAGTGAAATAAAAATGTTTTTATCATCAGACAGTACAGTTTGAAATGAAGGAAAATTAAAATGTGTAAATCAGGCTGAACAGCATCAGTTCACAAACATCCACATCTGACTGCAACAGCACCAAACTAGGAGCTGTGAGGTTTTCACGTGACAGATGTGAACCTCCACCCACCCACACTGACACACACACACACACACACACACACACACACACACACACACACACACACACTGGACTACTACTGTCCTTTACTGAATGAACAAGGCACTCTGGGAAAACTTCCTAATTAGGACATGAAGCAGAGTCCTGCCTGTGTTTGGTATGCTCTCTCTCCCTGTGCTACCCTACCTCGCTCACCCAGTGCTTTTCTCCTTTTATGCTCTCTCTCTCTCTCTCTCTCTCTCTCTCTCTCTGTCTCTCTCTCCCCCTCTCTCTCCCCATCTGTCCTTCCTCATCTCTCTTCATCTCCCTCTCTCACTGGGAGACAGAGATGACTTTAGACCATATTTAGTCATGAAATTTGGGAATCAAATATTTATCAGATTTTTCTGCCAGCAGGAGCCTGACAGGAGAGCGTGGGTTCACTCTACCCTCAGTTTTGTCTGCTTCACTCTGTCTGCTTCAGTCTGTTCTATTCTGCATCATAGTCCCTAAATCCCACCTGAAGACCTAATCTTTGAAAACACCTCATGCACATGTAGTTTCATTTTTAAACTAGACCTGGAGGCAAATACCAACACAACAGCACAACAACCCAACACAACTTAGGGCCAAAGGCTCACTGACCAGAACTGACAACAATCTAAACCTCAAATAAACAGTTTCATTTAACAGCTGTCACTTTAGTTTTTATCAAACAGGAGGAAATACTGCATCTGTTGGGGACTATTTTCAGCAGCGGATTAATGCATATTTGGTGCTGTAGGGAGTGTTTAGTGCAGCAGGACAGTGTGTGTGTGTGTGTGTGTGTGTGTGTGTGTGTGTGTGTGTGTGTGAGAGAGAGAGAGAGAGACAAAATAAACTGCAGTGTGTTTTAATAGTTTCTGGAAATGATGGAGCTCTGTGGCTTTGACAGTTAATATGGTGTAAAGTAAAAACTAAATTAATTCTAACTCCTCATCCTAAAGTTTATAAGACAAGAGATAAACATATTAATGAAAAGTCAGAAATATGAGATAATGACCCAAATCATCAACTAGGTTTTCAAAGCTTTTTTTTAAATTGAGCTCAGGATGTTTTATGAGCTGAGGATCAAGAAGAGGTCAGACAGGAAAACCCTTCATTTGAAATGATTTCTGTGGATGTTTGTAGAGTTCACTGAGCCCTGCAGGAGGTCAGTTACTGCCCCCTGCTGGTGGCATTTTAAACTATTTCAGCAAAAATCCAAATTTGAGACATAATATTTTAAATATTTTCAATCTTGGTGCTGATTTTATTTCACAATAAAATTATGTGATTATCTGTAGTATTCAACACACAGTGATTTTATTATCAACAAAAGACTGAGATCAATATGTCCTGATCACTGTATCTTAAAGAACATCATGATTCTTTCCTGGCTTTCTCTGGAGTTTCCATCATGTCTTTCATCAGTGACTGAACTTC
>NW_027273876.1:300000-377500 GCF_046630095.1 Trachinotus anak | reverse complement strand
ACTCACTCTTCCTCTGTCTAAAACCAGTCCATAAATAACTAAAAGCTTCTCTAAAACTTTGGTCAACTGCTAAAACTGAATTAAAATGCCAGTAGGCACTTTTAGGTAAAATATTTCTAATAAAAACACGACATAAAACCAAAGCGTGATCTGTAAAACCCACTGGCAGAATCTTACATGTTTTAAAAACATTAAGATGGTGTTTAAAACAATAAAAACGGTCAAGACGAGCTAAAGACATCCTGTCCTCTCTAACGTGGGACCAGGTGTACTGTCTGCAGCTTGTGTGCAACCTTCTCCATACGTCCACCAGGCCATGGGAGGAGACCAGCTGCTTCAGAGCCTGCTGAGAGGCTGGATGAGGCTCTGCATGGTTTCGATCTAAAATCTCATCTTCAGTACAGTTAAAATCCCCACCTAAAAACAAATAATCCGTTGAGCTACAATCTTTTAATTTGTCGTTAATATCTCTAAAAAAGAGCTTCCTCTCTGCACCGTTATTGGGAGCGTACACATTGATAAAAACAACAGTAAAACGGTCAAACCCGGCTCTGACTAAGAGACACCTCCCCTGGATGACGTGCTCCACAGTCAGTGACGTTGGAGTAAAACCTTTGGAGAACAGGATGCCCACCCCTGCACTGAGTGCAGTGCCGTGGCTAAAAACCACCTCCCCTTCCCATTCTCTACACCACTCGCCTTCATTAGCACCGTCACTGTGAGTCTCTTGTAAAAAAACAACGTCCATCTTTTTGAGTCTCGCTGCTTCGAACACGACAGCTCTTTTCTTAACCTCTCTGGCCCCATTGATGTTTAAACTCCCCACTTGAAAGGTGTCCATAAAAGGTGAGGGATTTAAAACAGCACAAAAAACAGTCAATAAGTTAAATAAAATATAAAGCAGTGTCTTCATCATTAACAGATTTCTTTTTTGACTTTAAGAATCAGTTTCTTCAGTCTGAACACTTCTTGATCAGTGAAGTCTGATTCGGCTTTATTCCTGACGTGACGTCTGGCTGAGGTGTAGAACATTTGTTTATCAGGAAAATAATGTTCCAGATTCACACCTTTCATGTTCTTGGTCTCCTGGAGGAACGTTTTCAGCACTTTGGCTGAATAAGCCTTTTCTTCCTGACTGGCTGTTTTCTGAGTGTGATACAGATCACTGTCATCAGAGACACAGCCTTCACTGTCACTGCTGTCTAACTGCTCCACTGTCCTACCTGTCTGTCTACCTGTCTGTCTACCTGTCTGTCTGCTGCTCTTCGCCCTGACATCTACATTTCTATCTCTGCTGCGGCGCTTTAGTGGGACTGACGTGCACGCAGCCTCTTCTTCTATCATCTCCACAGCTTCACCTGTCTGTTCACCACCTGCTTCACCTCTGTTCTCCTCTTCATCCTCCTTCTCACCCACCTCACCTTCCTGAACTTCAGTTTCCCCAGTTAAGTTACCTGTCTCACCTCCCTGTTGTCCACTCTCTCCACCTGTCTCACCCCCCTGTTGTCCACTCACTTCACCTGTCTCACCTCCCTGTTGTCCACTCTCTCCACCTGTCTCACCTCCCTGTTGTCCACTCACTTCACCTGTCTCACTCCCCTGTTGTCCACTCTCTCCACCTGTCTCACCTCCTTGTTGTCCACTCTCTCCACCTGTCTCACCTCCCTGTTGTCCACTCACTCCTCCTGTCTCACTCCCCTGTTGTCCACTCACTCCACCTGTCTCACCTCCCTGTCTCACACTCTCTCCACCTGTCTCACCTCCCTGTCTCACACTCACTTCACCTGTCTCACCTCCCTGTTGTCCACTCTCTCCACCTGTCTCACCTCCCTGTTGTCCACTCACTTCACCTGTCTCACCTCCCTGTTGTCCACTCTCTCCACCTGTCTCACTCCCCTGTTGTCCACTCTCTCCACCTGTCTCACTCCACCTGTCTCACACTCTCTCCACCTGTCTCACCTCCCTGTTGTCCACTCTCTCCACCTGTCTCACTCCCCCGTTGTCCACTCTCTCCACCTGTCTCACTCCACCTGTCTCACACTCTCTCCACCTGTCTCACTCCCCTGTTGTCCACTCTCTCCACCTGTCTCACCTCCCTGTTGTCCACTCTCTCCACCTGTCTCACTCCCCTGTTGTCCACTCTCTCCACCTGTCTCACCTCCCTGTTGTCCACTCTCTCCACCTGTCTCACTCCACCTGTCTCACACTCTCTCCACCTGTCTCACTCCCCTGTTGTCCACTCTCTCCACCTGTCTCACCTCCCTGTTGTCCACTCTCTCCACCTGTCTCACTCCACCTGTCTCACACTCTCTCCACCTGTCTCACCTCCCTGTTGTCCACTCTCTCCACCTGTCTCACTCCCCTGTCTCACACTCTCTCCACCTGTCTCACCTCCCTGTTGTCCACTCTCTCCACCTGTCTCACTCCCCTGTTGTCCACTCTCTCCACCTGTCTCACCTGCCTGTCTCACACTCACTCCACCTGTCTCACCTCCCTGTCTCACACTCACTCCACCTGTCTCACTCCCCTGTTGTCCACTCAGTCCACCTGTCTCACCTCCCTGTTGTCCACTCACTCCACCTGTCTCACCTCCCTGTTGTCCACTCACTCCACCTGTCTCACTCCCCTGTCTCACACTCTCTCCACCTGTCTCACTCCCCTGTTGTCCACTCACTCCACCTGTCTCACTCCCCTGTTGTCCACTCACTCCACCTGTCTCACTCCACTCATCTGTCTCACACTCTCTCCACCTGTCTCACCTCCCTGCTCTGCTCAGACCCGCTCGGACCCTCGGTACCGGCACCGGGCCGGTCCTCCGCAGCTCCGGGCCTCACGGTGCGGGGTCCCGCAGCGGCGGAGCGCTGCTCCCCGGGGCCCGGCGGAGCCTTTACGACGTGTCCTTCTTCTCCACAACCAAAACACTTCATCAGCGCTGAAGCAGCAAAGAGCTCATAATCACAGTCATCGACTCTGAAACAAACATTGAATCCTCATCCCGGTTGTTGAGGATCAGGTGCAGGTGTCTCCGGGGGGAGACCACGTGCTTCAGCAGCGGAGATTTACAGCCAATCAGAGTCTTTTTAACTGGAGACAGTTTCCCCGTGTCTGGACACCTCCCTGCTCAGAAATTCATCACTGATGAACGGAGGGACATTAGACAGAGTGACCCCGGCGGCAGGTTGACTCAGCGGCAGCACCGACTCAAACCTGCCGCCGACATTAACCCCGGTCTCCACCAGCCGCTTCACCTGCTCCACCTTCTCCAGGAACATCAGCACCGCCCCGTTCATCCGGGCGGTGGTTTCACACAGCCATGCCCGATCACCTCTCCCACAGCCGGGGCGATCTGCTCCACGGTGTGCGGAGACCCGGCGCCCACCTTGATGCCGTGTCTCCGGGTCAACCGGGAGAAGTCGCCGCCGCTCAGCGCCACCGGGCCAGAGAAACACACACAGCCCCTCAACAAACTGCAGAACCCTACAGAACCCTGCAGAACCCTACAGAACCCTGCAGAACAACACTTAACACAACTACACCTACAAGAACATTAAAGAAAAAAAGACAGAAAAAGATGAAAAACCTCAAAGTTTTTGCTCACAACCAGAGAGAGAGAGAGAGAGAGAGAGGAGGGAGAGAGAGAGAGAGAGGCAGAGAGAGAGAGACAGTGAGAGACAGAGAGAGACAGAGAGAGAGAGAGAGAGAGAGACAGAGCGAGAGAGACAGAGAGAGAGACAGAGAGAGAGACAGAGAGAGGGAGACAGAGAGAGGGACAGGTGTATAGTAAAGGTGTATTCACAGTAAAATGTCTGAGTGTTTCACTGTTGTCTGTCAGATTATTTCTGTTAAAGTGAAAATAAAAACTTTAATTATCGGCTGATTAGTTTTCAGCTGCTGTGTAGTCACGATGACGGCTGAAGCTCTGACTCTCACCACCTGCTCTGGAGCAAGAGCAACGACTTCAGGATTTCTGTAATGTTTCAAATATTGCTTAATATATTGATTAATTTTCTGCTGCTTCACTAATTCATTAATGCTGTTTAGTGTTGATTTATTTTTTCTAAATGAGTCTGGGGGAGACAGAAATGTGGATTTCATGGAGGAAATGTGCTTCATGTGAGGACAACTCAACATTGCACCCAGGACCCTGATGCCTGTAGGACTGTAACCGACTGTTGTTTTTCATTGTTGATTAATTTGCTAATCAATTATGTTTTCAACAAATAGCTTAATGTGCAAGAGTTTAACAGTAGGAAGATAAAAGTTAGACTCTTCAGGACTGCCAAGAAACTTACCAAAACATGTAAAGGTCCAGAGATGAGAGAGGAGATGTAAAACTACACTGAGATGGTTTTTGCTTCTTAAAACCACAGATATATCTTCTGATGGAGATCAACACTTCAGATAAACCACAGGAGAAGTTAAAACATGGAGCTTTAATATTTGTATATTGTACAGTGTATACAGTTGTACAGTTTATTTCTTTATGTTGTAACAGGTTTTAGTGGGGTTTGTGTCTCCGAGGACAAACTGAAGACTTGTCTTTAGGCTGAAATAAAACTGACTTTACTTTGTAGAGAGTCAGTCTGTGTGTGTGTTGTGTGTCTGTTAAAGGTCAGGCAGTGTTTGGTGACACAGTCTCACACCTCAGACATCCCGGACATCTCGTCTCACA
The DNA here is from genome assembly GCF_046630095.1 of Trachinotus anak. Taxonomy (NCBI): domain Eukaryota; kingdom Metazoa; phylum Chordata; class Actinopteri; order Carangiformes; family Carangidae; genus Trachinotus; species Trachinotus anak. The sequence continues at coordinate 372,828 of NW_027273876.1, read as the reverse complement.
CCTCCTGTTAGCGTCTCCTCAGCTAACCAGCTAGTCAGCTGTCCATCCTGTGCTGATTTCAGTCGACAGTAGAGACCAGTAGAAACCTGACAGCCCTGAACAGACTGATCTATTCTAATGTGTGTGCTGCAGAATTAACTGTTTTTTTAAAGGGTTGAAATTAGCTTTTTAAAATGACTCCTTTTTCAGTTGTAGTTTGTCAAGGCCGTTACAGGGTCGACCACAAATTTAGGCTTAATTACTGGATAATTTATCGATTTACCGTTCACGATTAACAAATTAGCATTCAAACATTTCATCCTCAATGAAAACAGACAGATTAATTAAACAACTACTTAATACTCTGCTCCCAGTCCACCTGGACCTCCACTCTGAGGACTCTTCTAACCATCTGGATGAAAACATTTTCCATCTCCTGCACAAGTTAAGATTTTGAACTTTCTGAAGTTGTGACTCAGACTCGGAGACAGGTCCATGTAGAAGGCTTTTCTTTTTCCTATTTATATCCAGAACACATGTGGAAATGAGGATAAACCTGGACCTGAACCTGCTGGTCCCCTTTACACCCATAAAACGTTCAGGTCAAACTAAATCTGTGTGAGCTGTAATGACTAAATGAAAGAAGTCAGATCACACAGCTTTAACCTGCTGCTGGCTGACGGTGGACCGTGACCTCACCTACTGACCTGCTTCAGTCACACATCAGTGGGATGTGATGAGGTCCCGACAGGGGCTGGTCCTGGTCCCTGCTCCAGGTTTAGGACCCACTGCTGTGAGAGCTGAGGTCCAGCTGTGTTGACTGTGTCGGTCTGTGTTGAAATGAGCATCCTGAGAGACTGACCTCCACTGCACTGTGCAGCTGACACTGACTCAGGCCTGGTGAAGAACATCCACACAGATTTCACCTGTGAATTCACCCACTGACCAATCACAAAGTATCCTGTCGGAGCCAGAGGTGCAGTCACAGCAGGAAGTGTGAGTCTGTGAGTCCTCATGAAATCACTGTTTCTAAAGTTTAGTCATGAAAACTGTCAGAGCCAGTTAGCTGCTGAGCTAATGATACAAGCTGCAGTCAGTCCCATTATCTCTGAGCTCTTGTTTTCACTCCCCTCACTGTTTGTGCTTCATCTCGTTGATGAAGAAGTTAAATCATTCATTCATTCATTTTTCTCAGACCAATGTGAAATGCTGTTGCTTCGCTAGTCAGAAGAAAACATCAACATCTGTCAGAGGATCAAGACTCAAACCTGAAGACACCAGAAACCAAATGTCATGTAGACCAGGTCTGAGGCTCCTGGACCACTGCAAGTTCTCTAGACTCAAACTCTGATCTTCTCCTGGACCTGAACCTCACTGAACTACAAAAACTGAATATAATAATCATCCTCCTATCTATGTGGACTTTGAACTGAATATAATAATAATTAAAACAACATGTCAGCTTTGTCTAAAAGTAAAGTGAAATGATGAAAATATCAAACCAGACTCCTGGGCACCTCAACCTCCTCCCTGACTTTGTCACCTGACTTCCTCCGTCCTGTCTTCTCCTCATCAGCTGTGATGGTTCAGGGTCCATGTTTCATTCTAATGTTTGTGAGCTAAAAGTAGTTGTTTTTTTTTAATTAAGTTTGGTTGGATCTGTCAGGTGTTGAGGTAGGTTTGTTGGGGTTCTGCCCTGAGCTCTGACTGACAGGCACATTTCATGATGACCTGGCTGCTGGATGTGAGGTTGAATCTGCATCTGACTCAGATACGTGTTTGAATCCTCCTGAGTCGAGCAGGTTTCCCTTCTCAGCTGTCATCCCCTCCCCAACCCCCACCCCCCATCACCATGTTACTGACTGATTTACACTCATTACCAACACACACTGACTGAGCCCAGCACAAACACTTGAAAACAGATCATGTTACAAACAGCTCTGTTGATCTGTCGTCAGCTGGTTAAACTGATCCAGGACAAGACTTCTTATCCTCAGTGAAGCAGCCAATAGGAGCATTGTTTAGGCTGCAGGTGTCAGTGTTGTGCAGTGCCTCCATTAATCGTGCTCAGGTTTTTGTTTAAATGAACGAATCAGAGTGTCGTGCACCGGACAGCCGCTGTAATGCACCAAAAAGCTGTTTGCTAACCGCCAAAAAACATCAGAAGAAGAAGAGCTGTGTTTTATGATATCACCTAAGGATTTACTGCACCTGAAGAAATGAAGGTGAACTTGTTTGAATCTGTGTGAGCTGAACTTTGACCTCTGAACCTGACAAATGATCATCAAATCACTGAGTTTTCATTTCTGACACTGAACTGATTCAGATTTTCTTTAGTAAAATAAACACAGAACAAGTTTATGTCATTATTACAGCAGATTATATATAAAACTGTAATAATGATGAATCCATATAAAGAACCTCTGGGTTATTACTGATCCACTCCTCTGTCTGCCTCTCACATCCTGATATGGCAGTGTAGCATGTTCATTCACACACACACACAGTATACACTTCAGCCGTGTGCCAAAAAGTGACATAATCAGTTTACATGACGTATACGACAAACCCTATCTGAGGAGATCCCAGAACATCCAGAACACACACCCACACCCACATACACACACACACACACACACACACACACTTGTGTCTTTCTGTGCAGTCTTCAGTCTACAGTTCTGTCTTCTGTCTATGGGGGGTATATGTGTCTTAAGCAGGAGCTCAGACCTCCCTAAACCCCCCATAATTCAAACTCTGTTTATTCCCCACTTCTCTTCAAAGAAGCCTCTCACCTGTCCAGCTGGACCAATGAGGCTTTCTCCTCACTCTACCTCACCTCAGTGCTGCACCCTCACCTGTCCACTGTGTTTCACTGCTGTGGATTCTGTGTTGTTTTTATTTTACATTTAAAACTGAGCAGCAGCGTCTCACAGCTCAGTGTCTCTGTCGCACAAACAGTGTCAGTGTGTTACATTACTGAGCAGTGTGAGGAGGGGGCAGCAGTCCATCTCCTTAAAAAGACAAACACGGCACGGTGGAGGAGGGAGGGAGGATGGAGGATGGAGGGAGGATGGAGGGAGGGAGGGAGGGAGGATGGAGTGAGGAGGTCAGTCTGAACCAAGCGAGGAAGAAGAAGAATGTTTTGTGTTTGTCTGACTGATATCTGTGTGTTTCAGTCAGTCACAGCTCAGTGCAGAAAAGCCCCTTGTATGGAAAAGAATTCTGGGAAATGTAGGATCCTGATGATAGTTGCTGAGATAATGATGACCTGATGGTGGCATTGGAGAGCAGGTGGCGATCAACCTGTCACTGTAGGTGATCACATGTTTACACTGAGTCGTGATGTCAGAGTCATTGCTACACCTAACCCTAACCCCAGCCACGGAGGGCGGGCCACAGGACACACCTCAGGGTCAGTCGTATCCTCCTGTGGTCTGAGTTGTGTCTGTAAACCTCCTGTGTCCATCTGTAGAGACACTGACGCTGCGAGACTGTAGGGAAACGTCTGAAATACAGCGTCAGTGAGTGTCAGTGAGCATCTGTGTTCCTCTGACGAAGCCCTGGCTGCAGATCAGCCGTCAGCTGAAGAGATTTCCTGGGTGATGGCTCAGGGGAAAAGTAAACTGGGAAGCAGTGGCTCCTTCCACTTTGCAGCTGTTTGATGCAGCTCTGGATGGAGTCTTCTCCAGGCGGGAGCTACTGAGACTCATGGGTATCGTAGTATTTGGAGCCGTCTGTGTGTTGTACCAAACTGGGGGAGGAATGTGTCGGGATGGAGATGAAGTCTCTCCACATGAAGACCATAACATTTCTCTGCAGTGTGGTGGAGGTAGACTCACACTCAGGTTCTCCTTAAAAGGAAACTTTACTACGAGGAAACAAAACTTCCTGCAACAGAGGCTCCGCCCACTCCTCCACTCCTCTGGAGTGTAACACTTCCTGGGAAACTCCAGGAAAAAAGAGATGACAGAGACAGTCGGAGCAGCCTGGATACGACAACAGACAGCAGCTCTGTCTGCGTCCTGACTCCTAAAAAGGAAGCTGGCGGTAAATAAGAGGAGACTTGGCATCGCACTCTGCCTCCGCCTCCTCCTCCTCCTCCTCATGTAAGGAGAGGAAACATGGTGGGTGTGGTCTGGCTGTGTGTCTGCAGAGTGTGTGACTCCTCATACACACTGTATACAGTAGTATTTGTCTGTGAGTGTGTGGTGTCCATTAGTATGTCCTTGTTTAGTTGTACAGTGTTCATCTCCTCTGCCCCTCCCCCGTTCTGTGTCCTTCATACCTTCACACCACACTAAATTATTCTCACTGCTCACGCTCTAATCTGTGCAGAGTTCACACATACACACACACACACACACACACACACACACACAGCTGTTTGTCCTGCACGTGTAAATCTGACTGAACATATCTCCACACTAATTAGAGTTAGTTTCTTACAATCACCCCACAAACCACACATTATTGACCATGCTCATGTCCAGGGGCCCAAGGGGCCCAAGGGGCCCGAGGGGCCAGATCCTGAAGTGACTGAGTTTCAATCAAACGACCATAAACAGCCTCCATGATGCCAGATGTGGTTGTTGCTGACCTTGGATAAATACAGTTATAATGGATGTGCTTGCTTCCTGTTGCTATGGTGATGGTGGCTATGCTAGGATAACACACCCTGTCTCTCTGTAGGTAACTGTGGTTAGTGACACTGGTACTGACGAGTGAAAATCAAAGACTACAATGTCTAACAACACCGGGGTTGTTAGTTCTGATGTCACTGTGACGTAGAACACCTGACGCTGACGCTGACGTTCAGTAACATTGTTTCAGAGGTGTTTCATGAGTCCTGAAGTTTAAAACTAAGTTCATCAGTTTATCATGAAGCTGCTGTAGAGACAGGTTGGAGGACCAGGTGAAGAGCTGGCTGAAGGTTCCTCTGAGAACATGAGAACATGTTCTGAAGAACTTTATTCACTTCACAGCATTTTGTCCTTTTTGTTACTGTCAGCAACAAAAAGGAAACTGACTCCACCTGCTTCAGAGCACACAAACACACACACACACACACACACACACACACATTCCTGAGCTGGTTGTGCCGACTCACTGTGTGTTGATGTTAGCTGACCAATCAGAAACAGTTTTAGACCGTCCCTTTAAGAAGTCCAGCTGTTTTCCCATTTTCGGTCAAAGTCCAGGCAGAGTGTGTGTGTGTGTGTGTGTGTGTGTGTGTGTGTGTGTGTGTGGTTCAGTGTCTGGCAGCAGGAGACCAAGGCTGTAGGTAAAAGACACAGGTGAGAGGGGGGTGTGGGTGGGTGGGGTTGAGGCGTTGGGGGTTTGATCAGAGGCAGGTAAGAGACAGGTGTGAGTCTGACAGATTTCATAAATACAGTTCATTCAGTTTGCGTGATCTCATCGACTCTACTGAGCTACACTGTAAAAAATCTGAACCGTTACTTTAGTGAAAGTCTGATCAAAGTTATATTTGTATATGATGTCATCAGTTTTACTGCTGCAGCTGATTTAACTGATCAGACAACAACTTGTGATTATTTTCATCATTATTATTATTATTATATAATTATATAATATATACATTATTATTATTAACCTGTTTAAGGTTTAAGAGATTTATTTGCCATTTATACACACACAGGTACATAGGAATTTTTTGTGCAGAGTCCCTCAAGTCAGCAGTAGAGATAAAAAATAAAAGTCAGAGAAGAAGATAAAGTCATAAAGTGCAATAAAATACCTGCTATAGATGATAAAAAGACACTGTAGAAATTCCATTTAGATACAAGATTGTTGAGTTTGTTTTAATTAAGTGTAATTAAGTGTCCTTACCTCCTCCTCTCCCTCCTCCCCTCCTGCGTAAGGCTGCAGCTCCTCCTGTTGGTTGGATGCTGTCAGTGCAGTGTGGTGCAGTGACACACAGCGACCTGCAGGTGGTGCTGTCTGCTGCTGGTTAACACCTCCGGTCAGATCAGAGCACAGACTGACCTCAGACTGCCTCACCTGCCTCACCTGAGTCCATGTTTTATTTTGTAAACCTCAGACTGGTGGATTCACTTGATGTGAACATTTTAAACTGAAAATCTCTGGTTTGTGTTGTTGATGTCAGACAAACAGCTTTACACTAATGTTGTGTTATTAATGGTATAATGTGTTCAAACAGCACCATTGGATAGTCTTTTTCTTGTCTTTATCTGACAGCTGCAGTTATCATCATCATCATCATCATCATCATCATCACTATCATCATCTGACCAGTGAAATGTGATGCTGGAATTTTTTTGTGGAGTTTCCCAGTAAACATCCTGCAGCCTGCTGAGTCTCCACAGGAAATCACACACACACACACACACACACACACACACACACACATACACACACGCTTGTTGCTTCACTGGCAGAGCCTCATTTCCTCAGTTCAAACAATGTCCTTCACTTCAACATGTTGTCATTATCTGAAAGTGGCCCCTCACACAGACACAGACTGTCACCTGGTGTTTTCTCAGTGACAGTACTAATACCATATTAGTACTGTCAAACTGTACTGTGGTAATATTACCAAAGTATTAGTATCAATGTGTGCAGTAAATGCAGTACTAATGATAAACATACTCTTTATGAAGAATGGCTAAATTCAGAATTACATATAATATTAAATTAGAATTAATGATGCATTAATGTGTTCATCACTTTAGTGTTGGTGGAGCTAATCTAAGTAATCTATAAACAGCCTGTTAGCTTAGCATACAGTCATACATCATAATTTATTTGCTGAGTAGATTTAATTATTAATATTCTGTATGTGTAAAGTTCAGGTACCTCAGAGATACAGAGTACTTCAGTAAATGGAGTAAATGTACTTAGTTATTTTCCAGAGTTCAGCTACTGATGTACAATTACCGTATTTTCCGCACTATAGGGCGCACTGGATTATAAGGCGCACTGTCAATGAATGGTCTATTTTCAAACTTTTTTCATATATAAAGTGCACCGGACTATAAGGCGCATTAAGCGAAACAAAACTGTCAGATAAGTCAGTCAAACTTTATTAAACGCGTTCACAATAACTTTCGACCTTGTTCAGTTGTAACACGTAAAAAAGCACAGTCTGATACCACTAAATCAAACGTTAGCGTATTCACAATAACTCCTTATAGGTCCTTATACACACACACTGTAATATTATGGTGAAGCACAGTATGTATTACTCCGCGACGCTCCTGACTACGGTAGCCGTGATGCTGCAAGCGGTGCGGCTTTGTAGTTTACCAAAGTCGTACTAAAACATTTTGACAGAGCGCCGTGAGCGCCGTGAACCACACAAAATCACTTCGAGGTCAGTAAACACAACCAGAATTAAAGGCTTTTAAGTGCGCCTTATAGTCCGGAAAATACGGTATTATAAAAGTCTGGTCTTTGGTCTCTCTCTGGTCTCTGGTCTCTGGTTCTGGTCTCTGGTCTCTCTCTGGTCTCTGGTCTCTGGTCTCTCTCTGGTCTCTGGTCTCTGGTTCTGGTCTTTGGTCTCTCTCTGGTCTCTGGTCTCTGGTCTCTGGTCTCTGGTCTCTGGTTCTGGTCTCTGGTCTCTCTCTGGTCTCTGGTCTCTGGTCTCTGGTCTCTGGTCTCTGGTTCTGGTCTCTGGTCTCTGGTCTCTGGTCTCTCTCTGGTCTCTGGTCTCTGGTTCTGGTCTTTGGTCTCTCTCTGGTCTCTGGTCTCTGGTCTCTGGTCTCTCTCTGGTCTCTGGTCTCTGGTCTCTGGTCTCTGGTCTCTCTCTGGTCTCTGGTTCTGGTCTCTGTCTGGTCTCTGGTCTCCGGTCTCTCTCTGGTCTCTGGTCTCTGGTGTCTTGTCTCTGGTCTCTCTGGTCTCTGGTCTCTGGTTCTGGTCTCTCTCTGGTCTCTGGTCTCCGGTCTCTCTCTGGTCTCTGGTCTCTGGTGTCTTGTCTCTGGTCTCTGGTCTCTGGTTCTGGTCTCTGTCTGGTCTCTGTCTGGTCTCTGGTCTCTCTGGTCTCTGTCTGGTCTCTGTCTGGTCTCTGGTCTCTCTGGTCTCTCTCTGGTCTCTGGTCTCTGGTGTCTTGTCTCTGGTCTCTCTGGTCTCTGGTCTCTGGTCTCTGGTTCTGGTCTCTGTCTGGTCTCTGTCTGGTCTCTGGTCTCTCTGGTCTCTCTTGTCTCTGGTCTCTCTGGTCTCTGGTCTCTGGTTCTGGTCTCTGTCTGGTCTCTGGTCTCTCTGGTCTCTCTTGTCTCTGGTCTCTCTGGTCTCTGGTCTCTGGTTCTGGTCTCTGTCTGGTCTCTGGTCTCTCTGGTCTCTCTTGTCTCTGCTCTCTGGTCTCTGGTCTCTGGTTCTGGTCTCTGTCTGGTCTCTGTCTGGTCTCTGGTCTCTCTGGTCTCTGTCTGGTCTCTGTCTGGTCTCTGGTCTCTCTGGTCTCTCTCTGGTCTCTGGTCTCTGGTGTCTTGTCTCTGGTCTCTCTGGTCTCTGGTCTCTGGTCTCTGGTTCTGGTCTCTGTCTGGTCTCTGTCTGGTCTCTGGTCTCTCTGGTCTCTCTTGTCTCTGGTCTCTCTGGTCTCTGGTCTCTGGTTCTGGTCTCTGTCTGGTCTCTGGTCTCTCTGGTCTCTCTTGTCTCTGGTCTCTCTGGTCTCTGGTCTCTGGTTCTGGTCTCTGTCTGGTCTCTGGTCTCTCTGGTCTCTCTTGTCTCTGCTCTCTGGTCTCTGGTCTCTGGTCTCTGGTTCTGGTCTCTGTCTGGTCTCTGTCTGGTCTCTGGTCTCTCTGGTCTCTGTCTGGTCTCTGTCTGGTCTCTGGTCTCTCTGGTCTCTCTCTGGTCTCTGGTCTCTGGTGTCTTGTCTCTGGTCTCTCTGGTCTCTGGTCTCTGGTCTCTGGTTCTGGTCTCTGTCTGGTCTCTGTCTGGTCTCTGGTCTCTCTGGTCTCTCTTGTCTCTGGTCTCTCTGGTCTCTGGTCTCTGGTTCTGGTCTCTGTCTGGTCTCTGGTCTCTCTGGTCTCTCTTGTCTCTGGTCTCTCTGGTCTCTGGTCTCTGGTTCTGGTCTCTGTCTGGTCTCTGGTCTCTCTGGTCTCTCTTGTCTCTGCTCTCTGGTCTCTGGTCTCTGGTCTCTGGTTCTGGTCTCTGTCTGGTCTCTGTCTGGTCTCTGGTCTCTCTGGTCTCTGTCTGGTCTCTGTCTGGTCTCTGGTCTCTCTGGTCTCTCTCTGGTCTCTGGTCTCTGGTGTCTTGTCTCTGGTCTCTCTGGTCTCTGTCTGGTCTCTGTCTGGTCTCTGGTCTCTCTGGTCTCTCTGGTCTCTCTTGTCTCTGGTCTCTCTTGTCTCTGGTCTCTCTGGTCTCTGGTCTCTGGTTCTGGTCTCTGTCTGGTCTCTGGTCTCTCTGGTCTCTCTTGTCTCTGGTCTCTCTGGTCTCTGGTCTCTGGTTCTGGTCTCTGTCTGGTCTCTGGTCTCTCTGGTCTCTCTTGTCTCTGCTCTCTGGTCTCTGGTTTTGGTCTCTGGTTCTGGTCTCTGTCTGGTCTCTGTCTGGTCTCTGGTCTCTCTGGTCTCTGTCTGGTCTCTGTCTGGTCTCTGGTCTCTCTGGTCTCTCTCTGGTCTCTGGTCTCTGGTGTCTTGTCTCTGGTCTCTCTGGTCTCTGTCTGGTCTCTGTCTGGTCTCTGGTCTCTCTGGTCTCTCTGGTCTCTCTTGTCTCTGGTCTCTCTTGTCTCTGGTCTCTCTGGTCTCTGGTCTCTGGTTCTGGTCTCTGTCTGGTCTCTGGTCTCTCTGGTCTCTCTTGTCTCTGGTCTCTCTGGTCTCTGGTCTCTGGTTCTGGTCTCTGTCTGGTCTCTGGTCTCTCTGGTCTCTCTTGTCTCTGCTCTCTGGTCTCTGGTTTTGGTCTCTGGTTCTGGTCTCTGTCTGGTCTCTGTCTGGTCTCTGGTCTCTCTGGTCTCTGTCTGGTCTCTGTCTGGTCTCTGGTCTCTCTGGTCTCTCTCTGGTCTCTGGTCTCTGGTGTCTTGTCTCTGGTCTCTCTGGTCTCTGTCTGGTCTCTGTCTGGTCTCTGGTCTCTCTGGTCTCTCTGGTCTCTCTTGTCTCTGGTCTCTCTTGTCTCTGGTCTCTCTGGTCTCTGGTCTCTGGTTCTGGTCTCTGTCTGGTCTCTGGTCTCTCTGGTCTCTCTTGTCTCTGGTCTCTCTGGTCTCTGGTCTCTGGTTCTGGTCTCTGTCTGGTCTCTGGTCTCTCTGGTCTCTCTTGTCTCTGCTCTCTGGTCTCTGGTTTTGGTCTCTTTTGAAGAAGGAACCACAACCCACCACAGGAGGAGTCAGTGTTGTTGCTTCCTCCTCGTCCTCACCTGCCTCGACATGTGTCGCTGTCAGTTCAGGTATTTGAGGAGGGGCCTGACCTGCGGCGCAGAGAACGAGCTGCTGCAGGTTCAGAGTCGGTGCAGCTGGGGGGCAGGTCCGTGCAGGTTCAGGTGAGAGGATGAGACGTGATGAAGACGACCAGTTTGAGAAAGGGATGTGTGAGTGTGACCGTTGGGTCAGGGTTTGCCGTTGGAAATTAACTGACATTTAATAAAAGTTCAGTTTGAGCTCAGGCTGAGATCCAACCACCACAGCTCTGGGTCTTCAAGATGAAGACTGTGGATCAGGTTCACACTGTGACTATTAAAACCTAGTAAGAGACCTTGAGTCGAGATGATTTTGTCTCTTATGATAAATAATTATAAATGAGTCTCTACAACACCGTACAGGTGTTGGATTGATGGACTGATCAGGACTTGGATCAGGACCAGGACCAGGTCTCTCTGAGCCTCTGTGATGTGTATTAGCTGGAATAAAACAGTGAGAGCTGAGTGTGTGTGGTTTCTGGGATGAAGGCCGTGAAGCTGGTTTCTCAACAGTGTGGTGCGTGACGATGATGAGAAGCTGCTCAGAGTCAACATCATGTTGTAAACGTCACTTTACACAGTAATTATTGTGTCATTGTGTGATGTGTGAGGCCACTGTACATTATAAGATTTACATCTTCAGTGGGAACCAATGGGCTTTATTACCAAGACGACTATTTATCAACAGAACCACAATGTAAAATCCACTGAACTCCAACACAGAATGATTCACATTTGATCATTTCAAACTTCATGAACAGTTAATTCTTAAATTAAGTAAATCAATACCAGTTAGTTTGGTTCCAAGTTGTGTCAGGTGTTTGGATCCTGGACCTGGTCCCTGTAAGTCTAGTTTAAAAAATGCAGCTCCATGTTTGTGAAGTGGTAATGATCCACTCAGCAGTGATTCTGATAGAAAAATACGAAACAGATAAAAATGTGAGATGTAAAAGTGTTTTTCTTCTTTACTTTAAGTAAAAAAATGAATTTGGGTTCAAGTTAATCTATTTGCATCAGTATTAAAATAAACTGCACTGGAAAATGTTTCACTGGTAAGAAAATAAAACTTCAATAAAACAACGTTCAGACTCACTCCTCTACATTATTACATGATAAACAGACCTCTCATGTCACATGTTTTCACAGATTTTTCAGTATAATTACAGACAAAAATAGTCAATAAGTCTGTTGTACTGTGGACTCGCTCCTGGAAAAGTGTTTGATTTGGTTTCTTCCACTTCCTGTCCCTGCTGTTTTTATGTGATATAATCTCAGTTTTCCTTATGCGTGAGGAGGTGGATTTCATCTGACAGTTTTTCTAAATTGAGTTCCTCCGTCCTCTTGGGCTATTTCTGCCGCAGACACTCAGCATGTGGTGACCTTTAACATCATCAGTCTGCAGCCTGATGTCTTTCCTTCCTCATAATCTTGTTATTAACCCACTTTCCTTTTTCTGGGGAATTCCTCCTCATTGTTTTATTGAGTGAAACTTTGATTTCAATCCACTGAAATCCTGCCAGAGGTCCCGTGTGTTATGGATCACTCTTGCTCAATCCATAATGAGTCATTTGAAGTCAGAGCAATGGCTGCTGGTTAAAAAATACTTTCCCACTGACTCACTTCACAGTTTACAACTCTATAATATCTTTGATCACAATCACTTATGGCCTGTGATCAAGTTTGGAAATGTCAATAGACCAGAAAGTCCCAAAGAATGACTCAGATTTCTGATGAAATAGAGTCATGTTGCTGCTCTTTTACTGCTGCATCTGAACCTGTGACTCTTCTGTCAGCACTTAAACACTTCATACAGTCCCCCTGTTTCTATATGTGGTAACTTTCCTGGTGGACATGTCCACATCCACTGCACGAACATGTATGAGTAATGATTTTCCTGAACATTATTCTTGTTTTTACATCTGTTCATGCAGGGAATAACCCACCAAACTAAGGAAAGTAAGAACACTGATTTCAGTGCTGTATTGATATACATTTTTTTGCTTTGCTTTGTAAGATTCTACAGTAACAAAAGTAATTGACTGAATTGATTTAGAATATTAAAAGAGAATATTTTTGGGTTTTTATCCAAAAAAACCCCAAAACAATATGAAGCCATGCAAGAGGCATAATATTCTAAGAAAAAAACTCAAATATACTCTGAGATTATAAAGTCATCTCATTTCTGGTATTTACCCTCTGTATGAATAACATATTCACAGCGTATATATATATATATATATATATATATCACCTTTAAACTGTGGCTTTACATGTGATCCACTCTTACCTTATAGTACAGTATTTATTATATCCCTAAATGACAGTGTGAACATATTTCCCATACTCCCCTCATATGATAACTGGCTGGTGGTGCAAATAAATTAGACAAAGATACTCTGATAAAGAATGATCACGTATTAGAAGCTGCAGCAACGGGATGAAAATGGAACAGCCCCTGTCTCCTAACAGAAACTACACAGCAACCCCTGAGTGTCCAGTGATGCCATTGAGCATCAGCCATCAATACAACACTCCCATTCAAGTCGACTGAACAACACAGTATCTAACCATACTATCACCTTTTTGACTTATTATACAATGGCATTTTTATTACTTAGTATAATATGACTTTTTTTGTGACTAAGTATATAATTACAATTTTATGACTTTCTATACTATGAACTTTTTCATGACTTAATATACCGTGACATTTTTTATGATTTACTATACCATGACATTTTTATGACATTTTTTATAACTTACTATACTGTGACATTTTTATGACTTAATGTACTATGAAATTTTTATGACTTACTATAACATGACATTTGTTATGACTCACTAAACTACTATTCATGACTTAGTATACTATAAAAAAAATCTTTTATGACCTACTATACTATGACATTTTTCATGACTTAGTATGACATCTTTATGACTCAGTATACTGTGGATCATATATGTATGTGTGTGTGTTTCTGCAATACATGGATACATACGTATATAGATACAAAGATACATACATAGATAAATAGATCAATACAAACATACATACTGTAGATATGATAGATACATTCAAATAAGCAAATATATACGATACTTACTTAGATACACATACATATACAAAAATATATATAGCTACATAAATAGATGCATACATATATACATACATACATACATAGGAAAGATGTCAGAAGAACTGATACTTTGGTACAATACTTTTTTTTTTTTTTTTTTTTTTTTTTACAGTTTTTCCGCAGTACTGAAAATACCAATGATTCTGTAGGCACTGGAGATGCAATTCTTCCAGGACTGATGAGGGATGTATATTAATACTATAAGTGTAACCGCAAAAAAAGAAGAACACCAGCATAGAAAATAATTACAAAAGCATCTGGCATGACTGTGGCAAGTGTGGGTGCAGCAACAAGTCCACCACAACTAGGGAAAAAAACACACCAAAGATTGGTGTATGGAGATATTTCACACTTGATGCAGATCATCAGGGACAAGTTATAGTCAATCAAAGTTTGCATAGTGACAGTAGTAATAAGCCACAAAGCAACTCAAATTAAAAGTTGAAACACGTCAAACTTATCTAAGCACCACAAAGACAGGTGTCCAGGTCTGCACACAGAATTCAGAATCAGAATCAGAAATACTTTATAAATATTATAAATAAATATTTTGTTACGTTGCAGTGCTCCGTTTCACAATTACAGAATATATTAAAAATGATAATAATAATGTACCCCCCCATCTTCAAAATATATAGAATAAAAAAAATTTGAAAAATGAATATTACCCTATCAATAATAGACACTATATTCATTCATTTGAATGGGAAAGTGGTCTCAGACATTTGTATGTATATATATATATATATATACATATATATACATATATATGTAAAAACATACAAGTATACATAAATACATAGATACAGAGATCCAGACATACAGTCTGTAGATACATAGATGGATGCATACAGTATCTATCAGTGGTTTTGAGTCTGACTGTGTGGATCCCCCCTCAGACAAACTGCAATTTTTTTGTTAGCCTTTTATTGTTCGTTTTGTCAAATTGGGAAAATGAAACAAAAAAATTAAAAGGTGCCAAAAATACATGAAAATACAATAAAACCTGGTGAAATTATAGGAATAATTTAAAATAAGATTGAATTGATTGAAAGAAACTTAGATTTAGATTCAGTAAACTTGCAAATACACGAGTTAAAATTAAGATTAAAAAGCTGAGTGTGAAGATGATTCTTAAAGGAATGAACGGAAGTTTAATGTCTGGTGTTTATGTTGAGGTTGTACTTGGTTAGTAAGAACATACTGCCTCCACACTTCTTTATCTGTTGTTTCATTTAATGTTTAGTTTGATGAGGATATTCAGCTCAGTGTGGATGTGTTGAACCATTCACAGCCTTATAAACTAGTGACAACATGTTAACATCTAACCCTAACAGGAGTAGATGTGATGTTTTTTATTTTGTGACACTCTGGCAGCTGCACTTTGTACAAGTCTCCTGTTGCAAATACTTGGCCTGTAAAGAACAGGAGTTCATTAGCAGGAGTTCATACTGATTATCTGATCTGGGTGTGTTTCAACAGATTTGCAGCATGAGATCATGTTTTTCCACTGATAAAACCTAATGCCATTATCCCGTCAGAGCCTGTATCAGCAGCACTGTTGTTTCCTCAATGTAACAACCACATGACTTTCTGTAAATGGTGGCTGCTGGCTGTCATGCTGCGTTATTATGAAGGAATGTGTGGCGGGAATCCAAATGGCAACAAAATCCCTGTAAACCATTAAACAGGCTCTTTGTGTGTGTGTGTGTGTGTGCGTGTGTGTGTGTGTGTGTGTGTGTGTGTGTGTGTGTGTGTGTGTGTGTGTGTGGGTGTGTGTGTGTGGGTGGGTAGGAATCTCTCTGATGGTTTCTAGGAAATTCATCCAGATGTTTACTGTTAGAGCCAGTGGTCCCATCAGTGGTACCACTGATGAATACTATGAATACTACAAACATCACAGCTACTACAGACATACAAATTCATTCATTCATTTTAATCTTCTTGATAAATAAACCTCAGTATCCATCAGTTTGTTGCTGTAAACTATACAGTTCCTGAATCTATAGAGTAACTCAGAACTACAGATATTAAATAAATATTGTGGGTTAAAGCTCAGACCTCAGAGCTGCTGCTCCTTCATGTCACCAGGAGCCAGGTGAGGCGATTCAGGAGGAGGAGACCCTGGGTAGACCAATGAGAAGTTCAGATTGTTCTTCATTAACTTGTGATTGGCTGAACTGATCTTATCACAGGACAAAATCTATAAATAATTCAAAACATATTTCACACTCATAAATGACTGCTCTGCTGGAGACCTGAGAACAATGACTGTGTGTGTGTTATCAGCTTGAGTCACAACCAACTCATTGTGTTAGTGGAGGCCATATTTATGATATTAAACAAGGAAACTCTTTGGAGTGACCTGGGTCACTAAGTTTGAGTGAACTCTTCAGCTGATACTGATCTCTGATGTCATGAGAACTTCAGCGCTGCGCTGAGGTCCTCCTTAAAAAAACTGATCAAATCTTTTTCTCAGTGTGTGATTTTCCACAGACATGTTCAGTCAGAGACGTTTGTTCAAGGATCAATTATCACAAGTGTTGTGCAGTAGTCACAAACACAGATGAAAGGCCATTATCTCATATGTTTCTGTGGGGGAGGGGTGTTTGGCACCATGTGCTGCCCAAATTTACATTAGTTTGATTTGTGTTAATTGGCTCCATAAATAAAAGTGACTGGTTATATGTGTGTATACGTGGTGTCGTCTGTGTCTGTGTGTGTGTAAAGCAGAAGGAGAACACAGATATGTGAACAACAGGAGGTCTCTGTTTATCAGGACCAGAGGAATGAACACATCAAATATTTCAGTTTAAAGAAGTGTCTAAAGGCACAGAGCACCAGCCCTGGACAGGAACATGGGACCGTTTGATCGTTAATGTGTCAGATCATCATCAGTCACTGTTGTTTGTGTCCAGCTACAGTCTGAGCTGCTGTCGTCGTCATTAGTTAGTGGCTGATGGAACAGATAAAGAAGAGGGAATGATGCTGTTGTCATGGCAGTGTCTGTGACACAGGTAGTGACAGGTGTAACGCTGACAGCGTGCAGGTTGTGTGTGTGTGTGTGTGTGTGTGTGCAGTGACCTGATGAGTGTTCCCTGAGCTCCTGTGGATGTTGGTACCACATCTGTCACATCTGGTAGCTTCAAATCTTATCTGGTTCAACGATGCTGTGTAAAGATTCACAGTTACAGCAGCTGTAACCACAGCAACAGCTTCACCCAACACAGCTGAAGAACAGGAAACACATGCATCATGTCTGCAGGTTTCTGTTAGAGCTCAAACTTCAAACTTAAAGTGACATTAAAAGATGAGCTGGAACAAAATGAAGAAGTGGATAAAGTTTATTCCGAGGTCACAGAAACACATTTCACATTGAGTCATCATCACATTCACCTGCTGAGGATCCTTCATCACAAAATCATCCTTCCTGCTCCTCATCCTCTGAGCCTGCTCCACTCTCACTCTTCATTCTCCTCACTTCCTCTCATCCACCTTAAATAAATCAGTCACCTGATCACCTGACTCTCACCTGTCTTTATATGACACGAGCTTACCAACAATATTTAATCAATATTTAAATAAGAAGCTTTTAGCAGGTTTGTTCAATATGAACATTTCTTCTGTTAAAGATTATCTTTAACCTTCATATCACTTAGCTGCACGTGAATATATTTCAAAGAACATGACATTAATGCTCATAAATACACTGTAAGAAAATGTAACCTAAAATCCGGTTTTCAGCTGCAGAGCAGTGACATCACTTCCTCTGTTTCATCAGCCTCTTGTTTTAAAAAATTTAAGATTTTAGGACAAAAAAAAACAAAAAACTGTGTGAACAGACAGAGTCCAGGTTCAAAAAGTGAAATGTTAATAAATAAATAGATGAATGAATGAATGTTCATATAGAGAGTAAATATGCAGAGTGTCCAGCACTTTCTTCTTACATCTCTGTGGTTTAACGAAGAGACCAAACCGGTCACTTCAGAAACTTTTCAGTCCAGGGTCTCCATCAGGACTTCAGGCTTCTGTACACAGCGTCCCAGCCAGCCTGTCCCAGTGGGTGAAGTAGGGGGCGTAGTTGCACTTAGACTTCAGGTGGTGAAGGTCGTGGTGGCGGGCCCCGCCGTACAGCCCCAGCGGCACCAGGCGGTGGGTGGCCCAGGGCAGGTCGTAGCCACAGTGGTCCTCCACCGACAGCCAGATGTTCAGCATGAAGAAGGCCAGCTCGGTGAGCGGGTGGCAACCCAGCAGGAGGGGGTTGGCGGCGGCGAAGAAGCCCAGGCTGAGAGTCTCCCAGGCTCCGGAGTACTCAGCGGTGAGGGCGGAGGTGGAGGTGAAGGTGTGGTGCACCTGGAGGAGCAGAAGAAGAAGAAACATCAGGGAGGAGGAACAACACAACTCCACTGTGTCTGAATGAAAAACATGAAAAAGGTCAATCATCGGATCAATCAATGTATTTTGATGATTTATTGAATCGCATTTTTATTGGTTCTTGTTTCATTGTTGATCTGTTTTAATAGTTGTCTCAAACATTTTGTTTTACCAAGAATCTAAAACCTAAAGAGGCTCAGCTGAATAGGTCACAGGTGGCATTTTTACCTGAGACAGTACTTGAAAAAAAAACAATCAATTGACCATCAATTTGAGCTCTAGATACAGAGTTTCTGACAGGTCTGTACAGTCTGTTCATCTGAGGAGGTGAATTGAAAAGTTAAGACAACAGGTACGAACCTTGTGGAAGTTGCGGTACAGCCAGGGAACTCTGTGGTGCAGCAGGTGCCAGATGAAGCTCTGGAAGTCGAAGAGCAGCAGGCAGACCAGCACCTGAGCCAGCAGCCGGGGGAGGGACGGGGCCTCCTCGGGCAGGAGGACTGGCCTCAGGTACCAGTGCATCATGGTCAGTGGGAAGATGAAGACCACGTGGTTGTAGAGCGTCAGAGCCAGGCAGCTCCGCACTGAGGCCCAGCTGACGGAGCTCAGAGGCTGCAGCTTGTACCTGCACACCAGGGCCCACCTGGAAGACAGCAGGTCCAGCAGCAGGAAGGGCAGGCAGAAGGACAGGTAGACGGAGAAGGAGAAGAGGACAGGGAAGACAGGGGAGCGCAGGAGGGAGGAGTATCCCAGGAGGAAGGTCCAGAGAGGCTGTAGCAGCATCCTTCCATCAGGTTAATACACCGTGTTCCTTTATTCTCCGAGTCTGAGCTCAACGGCAGAGGTTCATCATCGCAGCTGCTGCTTTATCAGCTCACCAACCCATGTGATAAAGTCATAATCCCACCCCCATGCCCTTATAAGGGCATGGGGGTGGGACTCTTCCTGGCAGCACTGCCCTGGAGCCAGTGGACGACACTCTGGAGGATTCACTCCTGACAGACACACAGGCATGGTTCCTGTCCTTGGACACAAAGACATCACAAAGTTCAGTCCCACATAAACTTTATTGGGCAGATACAGGTCAGTGGTGTGTGTGTGTGTGAGTACACTTGTACTTGCTACATAGTAAGGACCAAAAAAAGTATTTTACTAACAGAGTGAGGACATTCTGGGAAAGTGAGGACATTTTGGCCGGTCCTCACTTTTTGAGACACCTTAAAATCACATTTTGAGGGTTAAGACTTGGTTTCAGAGTTATGGTTAGAATTAGGTTTAGGTTAAGGTCAGGGTCAGGGTCAGGGTTAGGGTTAGGCTCTCAGTTGTGATGGTTAAGGTTAGGGTAAGGGGCTAGGGAATGCATTATGTCAATGAGTGTCCTCACAAAGATGGAAGTACAAGTATGTGTGTGTGTGTGTGTGTGTTAACAACCTGAATAAAGACTGAACATTCCTGTGGTCCTCAGAGCCCTCTGCTGGTGAAAACAGTCACATGATGATCACCACATCTGCTTCTCTACAAACACAAAAACACACAAAATCATTCCACAACTTTGAAAAAACTCACACTTGTACAGTTGGCCCGACGACAGTGACGACAACTTGTGGACTCGTTGATCTGCAGCTGTGATGGTGTCATCACAATAATCAGCTTCACCCTGATGGAACCTGATCAGCTGGGTCCGAACCATAGACTGTATATAAAAATGGACGTCGACACCGGCTCCGGAAAGTGACGCCAATGCGGAAGTGCCTTAAACCTGCATTCTATCCAATGACCATCAGGGGGCGACACCACTGGTTTCAAAAAGAAGTGCGATTGTATGGAAGTCTATGAGAAAATGACCCTACTTCTCACCTGGTTTATGACCCCAGTAAACGTTTTCATAACGAGTTTATGGTCTCAATCGCTAGTTTCAAGTCTTCTTCAATACAACATGATGTTCATTTTTTAAATTATAGTCCCATTTAATATAAAATAGACGATAAAGTAGGGTATGCATTGGGGCGTGGCTAATGTATGATTGACACATTTTGGCTTGTCAATCAAGAGCAGTCCCTTTGAACTATTAACTATTAAAAGTACTTTAACACTTCGTAATAAAGTTTAGGTGGGCGTGCACAGTGACCTCGGCTCTCAGGTCAGCTCCACCCCTCGCTCCTCCTCAGCTCCACCCTCTTCTCCAAATATGGTTTTTTCTGGTTTCAAAAAATCAAGATGGCGGCGGCCAAATTGCAAACTCGAGGCTTCAAAACGGCAGCTCGCAAACCAATGGGTGACGTCACGGTGGGTTGCCACTTGGTCCGAACATCAGACACTAAACCAACAGTCTGGAGGAGGCTGGTTTGTAAACATCACTACAACACCTCACTGATTTTAATACTTTCAGTTTATCCAGAGGTGCTGCAGATGTTGGCAGATGTTAATGTGCCATATGTTACAGACGTCGCTGGGCCTGCGTCAGCAACGGGGAGGACCACCCTGCTCACTGTCAACACACAGGCCAGAGAGCAGGAAACCAGGAGGGTGACAGTAAAAAAGAAACGTCACAGCTCACTCACTTGGTCTAATATGACATTTTCAGTGTGGCCCAGTTCTGTTACAAAGATTCTTGATTTTTTTCATCTATTTCTAAATGTTCAGTGTGAGCCACAGTGTTCATGAATTTATGTATTAGTTTATTTATTTATATGTTTCTAAGGCAGATGTGTTACATACAGGATTGTAGCCAAGGTCCCGTATTCAATCTAGTTAGAAACACTCAACAGATAAGGTTAGATTAAAATGGGAGAAAGAATCTGGAACTGTCATCACAGAAGAAGAGTGGTTGAATATATGCTCTGTGCAGTCAACTTCCACTAGCTCTGGTCTTTGGAAAGATTTTTGCTGGCAGAATCTGGTTAGATATTTCATAAATCCTAAATTAAAATATGTGCAGACAGGGGAGACGGTCAGAGGTCTATGTTGGAGGAACTGTGGAGAACAGCTAGCAGACCATTTTCATATGTTTTGGAGCTGCACAGCTATTCAGCCATTATACGGGTAATGCAAAATATTTTTGGTGATGAAATTTACTGCTCTTTTTCTACAATCTATTTGGGCAATATTGCACCCCATTCACTGGTGCGGGACAAATATCTTTTATTATTATTTTATTATTAGCAGCCAGCAAGAAAGGTGCAACCCGAAAATGGTTGCAGGCCACACCTCCAACAGAGACAGACTGGATTGATATTGTGACTAATATTCAAAATATGGAACGGATGACCTTTTCGCTAAACCTACGGATGGATAAGTATTTGCAATACTGGGAAAAATGGATTGTGTTTGTGACCACAAGAGATGCTCACTGAGCCATCACTGTATGAACTTGACTTGTATCACCATTAGTATAACATCTATATGAATGTATAGGTGACCAGCTGTTTGCTCTATGTTTTTCTGTATGTTGTTTATGTTCTTTCTATAAAAATAAAGTACAAAAAAAAAAGGATTGTAGCCAAGGCCTGAGTCTGGTTAAAAGGTCATAACATGTCACACATATCACTACATCACATCACTATCATTTCACATGTGGTGGATGTGTATGTGCGCACAGATGTGAATGGTCCCTAATACAGGCGTGTGGCAGTGTGTGTATGTACATTATATTTATGGATGTGTGTGTGTGTGTGTGCATTGTCATCGTGTCACAAATGTTTTGCAGACTTGCAATAAAAAATTAAATGAAATTAAAAACATGGTTTACTTGGTCGTAGCATTTTAACTAACTTACTACCTGGTTTATGTTCTATAGAATTAGTCAACACCACATATAATAAGAGAGGAGGAATGCAGATTTCATTTAATATGTAATTGTTAAATTGTTATTATCATCATTATTTAAAACCATGTCAATGTTATAACATTCACAGTTGGTGATGAGGACCTCTGCTGGTGACTTTATAGATCAATAATATCCCCATATATCACCATATATCACCCTAGTAGTTAACTTTAACTCATTCTGAACCTGCAGGCAAACAGTGCCTCGCCATCCTGACAGTAAAGTGTTTTTCATTTTTATTTCTTTCATTTTACTTCCAGTTGTTTTCAGCCTGTGTCTTTAATTCACCAGGAAAAACTGAATAATATAAAAGACACCAAATCAGAAAACTACACGTTGTTTTTTACAGTTTGTTCCACTTGATATTCAATGTTCATGAACATAAGAAAAATGGAAAAACAGATTAAACTTCAGTACACGGCCTGCCCACCTCCCTATTCATCGGTTTCTAATCCCGCCCTGATTTTAAAATGTGTTGATCAACCACTGTTAAACCACAAGGTTTCCACATGACAACATGATGATCTATGAGACTGTGTCACAATTTGTTCATGTTTGATTTTTAACTTTTCCTCTCTTTAAATCATCATCTTTGTTATCTATCCCTGCTCTCTTCTTTACCTGATTTCAGATAGGGCAGTGAAGGCATCATCAGATTGTTTCAGTTTTGTTTCTTGGTCTGATCTCAGGTCTGAGTTTCTGTTCAGTCTCTGAGCAGATCAGTAACTCTTAACTCTTTAATTCCTCCTCCTCGTCATCATCATCTTCATCCTCATCATCAGACCTTGTTTTCACTCTGCTGAAGGGAGAAGGGGTGTTTTCTGTTTTCCAGCTGAGTCTGAACTTGGAACATTTCATCATGAGGTAAGTTTGCTTCAGTTTAACAGATGATTTAGATTAAAACTGAAAAATAAAAGCACCAGCGGGGAATCAGTTGGTACTACATCATCATAAAATCAGCATTACATTATCTGACAGCACCTAAATGTCTCTTCAGTGACAGTATCTGTACTTCGTGTATCTGTGTTTCTGTAAGACTCCTCTCTGCTGTAGAAAGAAACAAACTACAGCTGAAGTTGAAGAGCCTCTGATGAAGATCAGCTGTTTCATCTCGTTAACGTCCACATGATGTTTTTACATAATAAAGACATATGATGAGTGAAATAATCAGTCAACATCATGACTGAATGTTTCCACCTTGAACTGCAAGTGAACCAGTGACAGTCTCATAAAAACAGATTCAGACCAATCTGACCAATCCTGTCAACTTAGTTAGTATTATCAGTAAAAAGCTGCAGAATCTTCCAAATAAAAATTTTTACATCTTCTCAGTTTCTGTAGTTACTGTGCTCTGCCTGTGGCGGGCAGTATTCGTGGAGCTGGATACAGCACTCGGTTTGCTGCCAACATGACCCAGTGGCCTTAAAGGCCACTTTTATAAAGAGATATCTGTAAAACTACTGATGGGACGCCTGCAACTGCAAACCAAGTCAGTGTGTCCAGGTCAGGCCAGTCCAGATGTGTATGTACCTGATGGTCATGTGACTTCACAGGTGGACAGCCCCACGATGTATGATGATGAAAACAGCCTTTTTTTATGACTCTCCCACAGTGATTCTCACAGTGCTCTGCACTCCAGACTGCTGCAGCTGCAGAGCCGCTTCACCTGGGACCTGAAGGACCTCATGGACCTGGAGAACCTCAGCACTCGACTCCAGGATCATATAGAGCTTCAGCTGGGACAGCGGGGTGCAGTGGCTCGCTCCTACAGTTTCTTGGCTTACGTCAGGTACAGTTGTTAAAGTGTCCACCACTCACCTGGCTGAGGCACAAACACAGGAGTTAAATAGACAGAGCAGAACTCAGAGTGCAGACGCTCTTCTTGTAAAGTCTGTATTAAATGGATTTGTTTTTCCCGCACCGGTGATTCCTGCTGTTAAAGTCCCACTCATTTTTCCCAGACACATTGTTAGTTGCATCAACATGAAACTCTCCTCCTGTAGTCATCAGAATAAACAATGAACATCTGCAGGTGTGTTTCTATCCACCTGTTTTTTTTTGCATTTTTAAATTGTACATGAAAAGACGAGGTCCTATATGTCCAGACCAAGTATGGTCAATGACTGAGGACATAGTTGAAAACTGTTGTGGAACAGCTGTAAACAACGTCACTGTGCTCTATTATCATTCAGTCGTCGAATCAGCAAAGTGATTTGTGATTTCCACCTCTGTAATGTCTGTTTTCAGGTATCTTCAGGATAAACCAGAGGAGGCGGTGTCAATTCTCAACCAATCACAGGAGAAGACCAGAGACTGTTATGGTGAGGAGAACGAGCAGCGGCTCATCGTGACGTATGGAGACCTGGCCTGGCTGAAGTACCACACCGGAGACTACAAAGAGTCAGAGACCTACTGTCAGAGAGTCAATGACATACTTGTGTGTATAAAGACACTGTTCTATGGGGAACTTGTATTAGTACTGGTTTCAGATGTGAACTCGCATGTTGTCGGAGTCACTATTGAAGTCAACAGTTTCTCAATCTAAGAACTGTCTATGTTTTGTTTCTTTCTCCACCCATCCTTCCCTCTCTCTTCACAGTTGAACTATCCTACTGGCTCCTCTACAGTTCTCCACCCAGAGGTGTACGGAGAAAAGGCCTGGACCTATCTCAAGTTTTCGAGATCCTACTATCCCAAAGCCATTGACTGCTTCTGCAAAGCATTGGAGCTGCAGCCTGACGACAGCGAGTGGAACGCTGGCCTTGCTATTGCTCTTTACCGCACAGAGTCGGTCAGTTTTCTGATGAAAATGATGACAGTGAATTAAATTAATGCCTGTAACTCTTAGCTGCACCAGCTGTTTCTCAGAAGTCTCGTTGACTAACGTTTTCTTTGAAGAAAAGATTTTTTAGCCCAAGAACTTAAAACAGGAAACTGACCACATTACAGGCGGGTTCAGAAACATCCCAGGAATCTGAGGAGTCACCGGCCACCAAACAGCTTCGCAGGGCCCTGGAGATCAACCCTGATGATGGGGTCCTGATGTCGATGCTGGCTCTGAAGCTGGCTGCCTACCAGAAACACCAAGAGGCTGAAGACCTGATAGAGAGAGCACTGAAGACTGATCCGGACAACCCTCATGTCACCCGCTATATTGCCAAGTACCTACGCAGTAAGGTAGGTCAGAATTAGGTAGAATTGGTCTTACTCTTACATCTCCAACCATCCATTTAGTCTGGATCTTTGTCATGGCGATAGCAGGCTGAACAGCATATTCAGGAAGTCTTTGCTTTGAGACACGTCCCCCAGTACTTCCTGGGGGATCCAAAACCATTTCCAGGCCACATGGGATAATCCCACCAGAGTCTTGAGGCACCCAGATGCAGTACCAGCTCATTTATCTTGAGGACCAGTGCTTATGAATTCCCTCCCAGACCTGCCACTGGAAGGGGACTCTGACTACCCTTAACTTGGCACAGTGACTCTACCCTGTTTTGCTGAACTTGTGATGAAAAAAGTATGCATGTTCATTCTGACCTAAAATGATCTGAGTGTACGTGACCATGTTCCAGGATGAAATTGAGCGGTCCATCGGTCTGCTGGAGAAAGCTCTGAAGAGGACCAGTCAGTCAGCTTTCCTCCACCACCAGCTGGCTCTGTGCTACAAGAAAAAGAAGATTGATGAACAGAGGAAGCCCTCCAACAACCAAAGTATACACACACATAGAGTATGTAGGTCTAAAAGTTCTTTACTATGACATAAAAAAATCCTAGATAATCTATGTTCTACTGCACTACTCCAGGAGTGAAGCAGTGGAGGCGTCTGTGTATTCAGCACCTTGAGGAAGCTGTCAAGATAAAGCCTTCATTTCTCCTCGCAATAGCTGAGTTGGCACTGCTGTATGGAGAGGAAAAGGATTTCAGCAGGTACTCTGTCTGTCTGTTTGGTTCTGGCTTTCTTTTTAAGGGACTCATCATTGTTTTCTCTTTCTCTTTCTCTTTTAGGGCTGAGGAGTGGTTCCAGCAGGGGCTGAAGATGTTAGAGTCAGAGTCAGAGAAAAGCATTAGTCAGGTTGTCCATCACCGCTATGCTGAGTTTCATTTCTATCACACCAAGCAGGAGGCCAAAGCCATCAATCACTACACCCAGGTAGGTTCATAACTGCATGTGTGTTGCTAATACACAAAATAATTTATAATACACTTACACTATACTTTCACCTGGAACCAAAATCCTGGAGAGGAGCTGTACTCCTTTTCTAGTGTTTCTCAGGGGTGAGAGATGCCGGATCTGTGTGGGGATACTCATGAGCCCCCAGTTGGGATCTTGTGGGGGCTATTGTGAGAATATGGGGTTCTGGGGCCATAGCTACAAGCGATCAGGTCCCTGTATAGTAAAAGTGAGTGTTTTGTCCATATACTTAGCAGGAAGTAAAACAGGTTTCTGCTGGGTGTTGCCCCCCATCAGGGTTGTCCCTTGTCACCAATCCTGTGATTTTCATGGACAGGATTTCAGGGCACAACTAGGGAGAGGAGTATGTCTGGTTTGGTGACCTCAGAATTTCTTCTCTGCTATTTGCAGATGATGTGGTTCTGTTGGCATCTGGCTTGACTGAACCTTACATTGGATTACCTGTACTACGAAGCTGGTTATCAGCTGGCTCAGTTAATTCTGGGTTTTCTCATCCAGCTACGAGGACATTCATGTGAAAGAGTTTTTAATTAAAGGCAACATCATCAGAACCATAAATGATAATATGGATGGAATTGATCTGTGTTCTGTTTTATTCACTCAACAGGGCCTGCTTTTAACATCGAAGACATGGGAGTCGAAACGATGTGCTATGGTAAGTGTAAGGTTACACAGATCTGCCAATGCAGTTGTACAAAATGGAGGTGATGTGTTGTGTATTGTAACTCTAGTATTAGAGATCACCCTTCTGTTTAGTCTCACACAATCTCCACTGGCAAGACAGGATATTCTTGCTCAGCCAGTCAGAATGACCTAGTCAAGACTACACCCAAGCACTACTGAATAAGTCGTTCCTGTACCTGTTCAGCAGGGACTGCTGTTGACTAAGTTTGGTTGTGACACATTTAACAACCACTCAACAAATCTAATGTTGCCTGGTGGCCATGGATCATCGGGTCCTGGTAAAAGGGTGAGAAAAGCCAGCTGGTGGTCTTTTTACAGACCAGGAGAGAAGGTCTCTGAGGTGACCATTTTAATAAGACCAGCAGAGTCATGTTTCTATCAGTTAGAGCAGTTTGGGCTGTCAGGAGGTCAATCTTCACTGTCCTGTAGTCTCCAGCATGATGGAGTCGGGTCAGTGGAGAACCAGTGACAATGGGAACTAATTTGAACTAATAAGTAAACCTTTCATGTTAATATGAATATGCTATCGGCTGAACACCACTGTCGTCAAATGCTGATATTTAGTTCAATGCAGGTTGTGCAGTCAGTGTCAAAAATTTAATGTCAGGAATCATCAATTTGATGTAGGACATTTGTAGACATTTTAGTTGTGAGCAAAACGCAACACCTGCTAAATTTAAATTAGCAAACGTTTTATGGCAATCTGATTTTCATTTCCAAGCAAACTTTAATGTTTAAAGTTCTCAGAGTCAACATCTTTTTGACATTACATTGATGTCCAGTGTTTGCTGGGGTCGTTACATCATAGTGTGTTATCCACTGCCTCACCTGGGCTGCAGCAGCAGGTGACTCAAACTGTTTCACTGGGAAGGGGGACGGCATAGTCCCTTCATCCAGGTCTTTGTCTTTATGAGACAACAGGACAGTGAGTTTGAGGCATCAGGCCAATGTAGTGTGACACCTAATGTAACCTCGAACAGTCAAACATAAATGCATCTTCAGGTGTTGTTCCTCTGCTTTTCTCCAGAAGCTGAAGCAGATTGCAGAACGACGCATCTCAGAAAACGAGAGCGATGGGCAGGCCTTCGCTCTGCTGGCTGTGGTGGCCAAAGCCGAGGACGACAAGAGGAAAGCTGCTGAACTTTATGAGAAAGCTCTGGACTGTGATGAAGACAATGATGAGTACCTGTCTGCTCTGTGTATGCTGCGTATGGAGCTGTAGTGACCTGAGAGGAGACATCTGAGTGCACTTTAATTATAATTACTACTCTGCTGTTGCACCTGTTCAGTCATTTAATCCAAACTGTTGACCTGATTTCCCTCACTTATCAACAGATGTAGAACTTACACCAGTTCTCCTACTGACCTGAAGCTTCACTGATGAACCTCATATTAACATTAACAGAGACTTCACTGAACCTGAATGTGCTTCTTATTTATTTATCTGATCTGATATCAGTTAATCCTCATTACTGTGTGATGTCATTTTAACGTACGGGTTTGGAAGATAAATCTCTCTGTGAAACAGTGAGACGTGTTAAATGTAGATTTAAAAACACTAATCCTGATCTGTTTCTCACTGTCACATGACTTCAAATAAATGCTGCCGCTACCATGTTGTTGGAGTCAGTATCAGTCTCTTTGTGGTCGTTTATGCTGTGTCCAAAATCACTCACTACTCCCTCAATAGTCCAATATATTCAATTAAATTTAATTTGTATACCGCCAAAACATAAACTACATTATCTCAAGGCTCTTTACAGGGTCAGGTCAGACCTGAGCTTATTATAGAGAAAAACACAACAGTTCCCACAAAGAGCAGCAGCTGGACACAGGGGGGAGGAAAAACTCCCTTTAACAGGAAGAAACCTCCAACAGAACAGGGCTCAGAGGAGGGGGGGTCTGCCTCGACCGTTTGGATTTAGAAGACAGAGCGGGTGGGGGTAGGAGAGAGGGGAAAAAGAGACAGAGAGAGCGAGAGAGCAGGAGCAGCTGTATATTCTATAGGTAATGGTGTTATCAATAATAATAATAATAATAAATAAGATATAGTAATATATATATAAATAATATATATAGTGAGTTCACCATTTTGTAGTGCAGTCTGATTCTATAGTGAGAATTAATAAACCTTATATAGTGGACTCATGCACCATGAAAAGTAGTGTACAACTCACTAACCAAGCAATATACACTCACCGGCCACTCTATTAGGTACACCTTGCTGGTACCGGGTTGGACCCCTTTTGCCTTCAGAACTGTCTTAATTCTTTGTGGCATAGATCCAACAAGTTGCTGGAAACATTCCTCACAGATTTTGGTCCATATTGACATGATGACATCACACAGTTGCTGCAGATTTGTCGGCTGCACATTCATGATGCAAATCTCCCGACCACCACGTCCCAAAGCTGCTCTGTCGGACTGAGATCTGGTGACTGTAGAGGCCATTTGAGTACAGTGAACTCAACGTCCTGTTCAAGAAACCAGTTTGAGATGATCTGAGCTTTGTGACATGGTGCGTTATCCTGCTGGAAGCAGCATCAGAAGATGGTTCACTGTGGTCATGAAGGGATGGACATGGTCAGCAACAATACTCAGGTAGGCTGTGGCGTTTAAACGATGCTCAGTTTGTACTAAGGGCCCAAAGTGTGCCAAGGAAATATCCCCCACACCATTACACCACCACCACCAGGAGCCTGAACCATTGATAGAAGGCAGGATGGATCTATGGTTTCATGTCGTTGACCTCTGACCCTACCATATGAATGTCACAGCAGAAATCCAGACTCCTCAGACCAGGCAACGTTTTTCCAGTCTTCTATCGTCCAGTTTTGTTGAGCCTGTGTGAACTGTAGCCTCAGGTTCCTGTTCTTAGCTGACAGGAGTGGTACCTGGTGTGGTCTCCTGCTGCTGTAGAACATCTGCTTCAAGGTTCGACCTGTTGTGTGTTCAGAGATGCTCTTCTGCAAACCTTGGTTGTAACAAGTGGTTATTTGAGTTACTGTTGTCTTCCTATCAGCTCGAAGCAGTCTGGCTATTCTCCTCTGACATCAACAAGGTATTTTCTCCCAGAGAACTGCTGCTCACTAGATTTTTTTTCTCTTTCTCGGACCATTCTCTGTAAACCCTAGAGATGGTTGTGTGCGAAAATCCCAGTAGATCAGCAGTTTCTGAAATACTCAGAGCAGCCTGTCTGGCACCAACAACCATGCCATGTTCAAAGTCACTTAAATCACCTTTCCTCCCCGTTCTGATGCTCGGTTTGAACTTCAGCAGGTTGTCTTGACCATGTCTACAGGCCTAATTGCCCTAAGTTGCTGCCGTGTGATTGGCTGATTATATACATGCATTAACAAGCCGTTGAACAGGTGTACCTAATAAAGTGGCCAGCGAGTATATACCATCATGCATTGCACTTGCGATGAAAGACTGAAAAATGATGCAGAGAAAATTACCCATGTAGAGTCTGAGGTGTTTTTCAGTTTTCCAACCTTTGTGTCTCTTTGTGGTCGTTTTGTGTGTGAGACAGTGGGAGCAGAGTTGTGTTGTTAAGGTTTTGAAGTTTCCCTCTGTGATGAACCATCCCGTCTCCTCCTCTGTCAGACACAGGGGTGTCAGGGAGAGTCTCGATGGCCTTTGCCACCACGGCCTGTAGACTGTATGTGAAGACAAAAAGGCCTTTGTACAGCAGGACTGCAGGATTTATTCTGCTAAACCAACCATGCACATTATCAGTTATTACAAACCATAAATAAACGTGACGCTTCTGCCCGTCACCATAACCAAACAACACAAAACAAACCCCTTTCTTCCTTGTTTACATTTCACATTGTACCGTGTTAACTACGTTAGCAGTTAGCAACCGTCACCCAAACACTGACATTAAAGCAGTTAAAACTCAAAATTTCTTGGTTGAAACTCTCCATTCTTTCCACACATAACGTCAATACTCTTGAAACTTGTTTTGAAACACACACATGTACATTCGGAGAAGGTAACCCCACCTGTATGTGAAGACAAAAAGGCAGAGCGACATCTGCCTTTGTACAGCAGGACTGCAGGATTTATTCTGCAGGACCTGCCGAGGGGTTTGGAGTTTCTCTCCGGTGTAAGGCATGACAGAGTATCGCGCTACTACCGAAAACAACAACAGTACAATGACATGAGCACTGAAATCCCATTTTCTGATACAATAAAATGAAATTTTAAAAAAACATTTATAGGGGTGTCTTGTTTTCTTTTTTTGTTAAACCATTTCAAACACAATTTTTAATGCACTCAGTATTTGTTTTAACACATAATGAGCTGTACAACTACTTAAATGACAACATATTTTCCGTTTACGGCGTACTGTTTTTAATAATTTCTTCTCTATGAATTCAATGTATTTTTAACATTTTTCTTTTTTAACCTCTACACTCAATGAACTTAGTTTTTAACCCTTTACACTTCACTTCACACACACTTCACAAGGTCGGAGCCTGAATGCTGAACAACAATGAGGTGACTTGTTTGTCTGGTCTTTATTTTCTCTGTAAAGTGCTTTAACAGCTTTGTGTTAATGACTGTTTCAAGCCTGATGATTTTGATCAGCAGTTTTTGATGACAACAGCAGGAACAAATGATGCACAATTTCCAAGTGAGGCTGAGTTTCCTGTTTCAGTTGACACAGAAGATGAAGAACTGATGATGATGATGATGATGATGATGGTTTTAGGTTTAAATGTCAAAATGTTTATTTGTGGTTTTATGTCTTCATTTCATCAAACTACCTCATTTTCAGGAGGTGCCTCTGCAGCACAGGCTACACTCCAGACATGTGTCAACGTGTTTAAATTATTATGCAGGTAAATTTCCTTGGGGTGTGTGTGTGTGTGTGTGTGTGTGTGTGTGACCTATTTTTAGTTGTAAAGGTGCTTTTTGAAATGGTGCAGTCATTATCTACACCACCTTTCTGCTGAGCAGCAGATGAATTTAACCATAAGCCAAATTGTGGGTTCAGTGTTGTTTCACAGATGTACCAGATAGTGTTTTGTAGTTTGTGATGCATCACTATCTGGATGGTTTTAAAAGTCAGGTGTAGAGTATATGGTATTGGAGATTCATTGAGTGTTGACATTAGTGCTGAAACAATGAATCAGTCATTGGATTGGTTGATTGATCAAATATTTATTTATATTTACTGCTCAGTCCAGGAGAGAGAGAGAGAGAGAGAGAGGTTGGCGTTCACCATGAACTCCGTTCTGACTGAAGCTCCTGTTTCTCTCCTGTAGTTACACATGAACCCAAACAGAATTGGTCAGAAGCTGGAGAGCCCGCCCTCTCTCTCGTGACCAACCTGTTTCTCTTGTGACACCCTGTCGCTAAACATTACAACAGTTCACAGGCAGAAAACTAAACACACAACTTTACACAACTAGTTACACACCCTGAAACCTGTTACCCTGGAGCTTTTCAAACAATGTCATATTCCATAAGCAGAGTGTGCTGTTCTCTCTGTGGAGGCCAAGAGCTGAGGTCACATGATCTAACACATCACAACAGGAACTGGACGGGAAGGACTTTGTCTCCACTGTCACTAAAGTAAAACCATGAGAAATGAATGTGTTACCGACTTTGACGAGGGGTTACGAGCGTTTCATGTGTGTTGCAGTGATGCAGGTGAGGACATCCTCTCCAGGCTGCAGCAGCTGCAGAGTCGCTTCACCTGGGACCTGAAGAAGGAAGACTTGGAGCTGGACGACCTCAGCAAGCAGCTGCAGCACGACATAGAGCTGGGGCTGGGACAGCGGGGGGCGGTGGCCCACGCCTACAGCTTCTTGGCTTATGTGAGGTGAAAGATTTCGACCAGCAGGTGGATAAAAACCTTGAAGATGACCTTGGTGTATTTGTGTGTGAAGGACAGTGAGAACTTCCTGTTTTCATGCTACAAAGCTAGGAGCTGAGTCAGTGAAGACTTGTGACGCACCTGAAAGGTGAAAATGTGTTGATCCAGGAAGCAGACGTGCAGGCTGAGGCCGGACAGAGAAGAGTCACAAACCTGTCTTAACAGCTAAAAGCAGAAAGGCGCTGATAACGTGAATAAAATCATAATATTGTTCATCCGAGTGTGGCAGAGCCTACAGCTCTGGTCACCTCTGGTTCTCTCAGCCACAGACATGTGAGTGTGGTGTTTACAGTTGGTATCATGAGCGTTTACCTTCTTTAAACATGAGCTGACTGTCAGCACGTGAGCTGCTCTCTTCAGTGAAGGTGACACTCACTCGTTGCTGGTGTGTAAATTTAGTCATTTGTTGTGCTGGACAGAACAAGGTTACTATTACACCGATGCTTTTATTTTGGTAAATTGTGCCTGTGGTGCAGTGGCTTTAATTATGAAGGTTTTCCTAGTGTTTCTCAGTTTGACAACAAAAATCATGAAATCATGCAGCTGTTGTGTCTCTGTACAGCAACAAACACAACCTGAACCCGGAGAACCTTAAGCAGGTAACATGTTCTGTGTTCTCAGTAGAACAGAAGCAGATCGACTACAGTTCGTTCGCACATCTCATGACTCAGTGATGACAGAGCTAAACATCCAGTGACATGAAGGTGATTCTTCTGTCCTCCCCACCTGTCTGTGCTCAGGTACCTTCAGGATCGACCAGAGGAGGCGGAGTCGCTTCTCAACCAATCAGAAGAGAAGACCAGGGAGTGTTTTGGCGAGGAGAGTGAGCGGCGGCTCACTGTGATGTTCGGAGACTTGGCCTGGCTGAAGTACCACAGTGGAGACTACAAAGAGTCAGAGACCTCCTGTCAGAGAGTCGATGACATACTTGTGAGTAAACACAGTTCAACCTGTTGGGAATGTCTGTGTTCAGTACAGATGTGGTTAGCTTAGCTTAGCTTAGCACAGCACAAAGATGCAGTGGTAACCTGTGTTGAGTACCAGAGGCAGTCAGGGTCAGGGAAGGCCTTCATGTAGCTTCATCCCTACAGGTGAAGCATCCTGTTGGTTCCTCCACTGATCTCCGTCCAGATGTTTATGGAGAGAAGGGCTGGACCTTCCTCAAGTTCTCCAACTCCCACTACCCCAAAGGCGCCGACTGTTTTCGCAGAGCGCTGGAGCTGCAGCCTGATAACTGTGAGTGGAACAACGGCTACGCCATCGCCCTCTATCGCACAGAACCAGAACTGGTCAGTCACACTGATCTGCTCAATCAATATGTCAACAGCTGAGGCCTGTCCCAACTGGTTCAGGCTGTGAAGTGATGACACCTGCAGCCTTCAGCTGTACCAAACAACATGTAGTGCACAGGTGAATGATTTGATTGGCCAGTATGAATAATGACACATTGAGGTCATCTAATACGTCTGATCTGCAGAACATCACAGAAACACATCCTGAAGAGTCACCGGCCACCAAGCAGCTCCGTCGAGCCCTGGAGATGAACCCTGACGATGGCGTCCTGTTGTCCCTGCTGGCTCTGAAGCTGCTCATCTACCAGAAACGCAGAGAGGCCGGAGGTCTGGTGGAGAGAGCGACTGAGGTCGCACCTGATGACCCTCAAGTCATCCGCAACGTAGCCAAATACCTTCGCAAGCAGGTGGCGTCAATTCATCTCTTGCATCATTTTAGGTGAAGAAAGCCAAACATGACACAAGGAGGCGTCACTGATGGGAACAAGCTGGTCCAGGCCTGTCCCAGTGTGGGTCAGGTGGTCTGTTCCCTCAACTCCACCTGGCTGCATCACTAACCAGGGAACAGGAACCTGGTTCTACCTGCTCGTCTCCCTGAGGTCACCTTTAAACCTGTCCCTGTTCCAGAATCAGCTGGATCCTTCTATTGATCTGCTGAAGAAGGTGCTGGAGAGGAGCAGCCAATCAGCTCACATTCACCACCAGCTGGCTCTGTGCTACATGAGGAAAAAGAAGCTGTTAACACAGAAGCCGCAGCGTCCTGAGAAAGGTACTGCTGATGATGTCACACTGTATACAGAACACTGTACAGTAGGGGACAGGTGGGGTCTTTTGTATTGATATGACTGTATTTGAACAGTGACTCAGACGTCATCACTGCAGACAACAGGTTCTGATGAGTTACTGTGATGAGTCACTGATGATGTCACACTCTGTTAGAGGTGCAGAGTTTGAGGCGCCTCTGTATCCATCACCTGGAGGAGACCGTCAGACTGAAGAGCTCCTTCAACCACGCAAAGGCCGCTCTAGCTCTGCAGTACGCCGAGGACTACCAGAGGAACAGGTACAGGTCTTTGTGCAATGTGTGGTCAGAGCCTCTAACCATTCATCCAGTGACCCCCCGTCTCTCTGCAGAGCTCGGGAGACGTTCGAGGACGTGCTGGAGAAGTTGGAGAAGGAGCCTGACAGCATCCGCCAGTTCATCTATCGCTGCTACGCTGAGTTCCTCCAGTACCACACCACCCAGAAAGACCTCGCCATCACCTACAACATCAAGGGGCAGCTCACAGCTGGGGGGTAGGGGGGACCCTCTACTGTGTTCTGCTGTGTTCTACTGAGTTCTACTGTGTTCTACCAGGGCCTGGAGTTCAGCACCATGGCACCAGAGGGGAGACAGTGCATCACAGTATGTCGGCTGGTTTCAGACCTTTTAATCACACTCAGTGTTTCTGTGGTTGGATCCTTCAGACTCAGGGAGTCATGTGATCCAGTTGCCTTCAGTGACAGTTTTACATGTGATCACATACAGTGACATCATCTACAGTCGTTCATTTCAACTGAATCATCTGACTGAACCTCATCCAGGAAACAGGAAGTAACCTTGATGTGTTTCCCTCCAGAAACTGACTCAGATCGCAGAGCGACATCTGTCCAACAACCCCAGAGATGCCAGGGCCCATGGCATTCTGGGAGCAGTGGCCAAAGGCAAGGGCAAGCGGAGGAGGGCAGTGGAACACTACGAGAAAGCTCTGGGAGGTGACGGGAACAACGAGGATTATGTATCTGTGTGAGCTGCGCCTGGAGCTGCAGGGAGACGAAGATGATCAAGGATCCTGAGTGAAAGCACTAGTTTAAGAGGCTGCAGTGGTTTCACTTTATAATCCAGGTCCCAGTGAAACACTGACTGGTTCCTACTGGTTCCTTAATGTCGGTCCAGTGTCAGCCCACAGACTGTGCCTGTGTTGTTTTTGCTGCAGTTTTACATGTTCAGGCAAATAAAGATCATTCAAAATGATCCAAGGGTAAAAATCTCTTCGCTTTATGTCCTCACAGCTCAAACCAGTGACGTTATGACAGGAGGGTCACAGACCAATGCGGGGGAGGGGGTAGCAGTAGTAGCAGTAGTAACAGTAGTAGTTATCCTTCCTACCACCACCCTGACCTGACCTCTGACCCTGGGCGTTCAATGATCCCATCACAGACTCTTTGTTCTGGATCCAAAGAGACCTGAACTGAAGTCCTGACCCTCACACCTCATGACCTCACTGGCCTTCATTCACCTGGATCCAGATGTTGAAGGTCAAGAACACTGACTTAGCTTCCTGCACGATTCACAGAACACACCTGTACGAACACACCTGTACGAACACACCTGTACCACAGAGTTTATAAAACACAAACACAGTTTACATCACAGACCCAGTTTCAGTGCAAAGAGAAAACATCTGATTATTACTGTCAGTCATTTTATACACACTGCTCTCAACAGCTTAGGCTTTTATTTTGAAGGCAAAGCAAGTCTGTCTGTCATTAACTTATTAGAAAAAGTTTATTGTGTGTGTGTGTGTGTGTGTGTGTGTGTGTGTGTGTGTCAGTGCTGGATCAGTGTGTGTATAAAGTCTAGTTGTGTGTCCTCAGTGGCGGTCAGGACGCTCTCGACTCGTCTCTGCAGCTCGGTGTCAAGCAGCGTCGCTCCGGCTGAGAATCGATCCTGATGAAGAAGAGTTAGGTGTTAGGTGTAAACGAGGTTAAAGGTCACTGCCTGGTAGATAAAGATCAGACTGTTGAGGAGAAACATTAATTGACCCCTAAACATTTATCCACTAAAACCACCAACAATGTATGAAGATACGTTTGGTTTCTCTACCTTCTTCTTGGTGCCGGGCGGTGCTACAGGGGGGTTAAAGGTCATGTCTTTGACACTGTAATCACCAAACAGCTCCACTGGATGCCTGGACAGGAAGTCAGCACAATATTAATATCACATGAAAACGTGCACCACTCCTTTAAGGTGATGACACCTGCAGACAATCAGCTGTTCATACCTGCGGCTCAGCTTCACTCCGAGCGCCGCCGACCCTTCACTGGGAGCTCCCTGACACAGGTGAGCGGCAACCTGCCGCACCACTGGGTGGTAATGTCTCTGTAAACACACAGGATGATGTACCTTTATACACCTGCAGTGTGTGTGTGTGTGTGTGTGTGTGTGTGTGTGTGTGTGTGTGTGTGTGTGTGTGTACCTGTAGTGTGTGTAGCTCCCACAGTGCTGTGTTTTGGGCGTTGCAGTGTTCAGGTTCGTCCAGCTCTGGCAGGTAGAAGCCGCTGCCCTGAACTTCATTATCCAGTAGGAAGTCACACTTAGGGAAGGACTAGACACACACACACACACACACACACACACACAAATCACATATATGTAGACATGCACAGTTTCCTATTTACTCATCAAATGACCCACATGAAAGTTGAACCAGGTTCCATCTTTAAAATAAAATAATAATTAATAATCATTGAACAGTTCAATGATCCCTCACAATCTCTCTCTCTCTCTCTCTCTCAGACTCACATGCATGGTGGCTCTGTTGGCGGCGAGGATCCCCACACTGGCGTTGGGCAGTACATGCAGACTGAGCGTGCTCAGTCGTTTGACGAATGCCATCGCTCTCTGCAGAGTCACCTGCTTCCTGCGGCGAGTCAGCATGGCATCCAGGCAACGCAGCACAATGATGATGTCATCATTGGGTACCCCTGTGTCAGACAGAATTTTCACTGTAACACCTCCTCTGGTCTGTGTGTGTGTGTACCCTGTGTCGGGCAGGTGTAACAGTCACTCACCTGCGTGCAGCCGCAGCAGCATTTTGTAGAGCTGAGAGTAGAAGGTGAGAGGGTCGATGTTCAGGACGTCACCTGATGCACAAACACAAACAGGAAGAAGTTCTGTGACCTTTGACCTCCTGATTGTCAGCTGTATTCAAGTATAAACTTAATTCATTCACACACACACACACACACCTTGTCCTGATAGGATGGTGAAGACGGTCTGGATGCAGTGGAGACTCTCCCGATTGGTCAGAACCTGCAGATATGACATCATTGATCACGAATCAATCGATCGATCAGTTTTTGACAGTGGACTAACAGTTGGATGGTAAGGGGGCGGGGTCAAGGCGAATACTCACTCCTGACTGGATGAGGTTCTGCAACACGTTGAGCAGGTCATCAAAGAACTCCAGGTTGATCAGGTGAGCAAAACTGACAGGAAGTGACATCAGTCAGTACTGCTACAGTATTGTGTGTGTGTGTGTGTGTGTGTGTGTGTGTGTGTGTGTGTTGTACTTGGCCAGTCCCTCCAGTACAGCAGGAAGGAGAACAGACTTCTGAGCTTTCTTCAAAATCCTGAAGTAGATGAGGAAGACGATGTTCAGAGTCTCTGTGTGCTGAGGAGGAGGAGATTAGTTTCTCATTCCTTTCAATAATAAACTTTTTCATTTTCAAATTCTGTCTCAGCTTTCGACTCACCAGCTTGATCTTCTTCTCTTTGCTCTCTGAGGCTTCGGCCTCCAGCAGCTCCTTCTCCAGCTTCTCCTCCGCCTTCTTCCACTGCGCATGCACACACGCACGCACACACACACACACACACACACACACACACACACACACAGAACATGTTCTTGTATCTGCCTATTAACTACATCAGTCTCTTATTAACCAGTTATTATTAACAGTTATTACAGGCGTTATTAATGTGAATAAATTTTGAATTTCGTTCCCATGTGACTGCAGCTGAAACTAAAAGGCTAATGCTAATCAATGCTAACACATAATTACACAGACGTACCTTCCTCTGCATCCTCGACAGATTCTTCTTCTTCTCTTTGTTGTTCATGAACTTCTTCTTTGGTGCCGTCGCCTCTATGTCCTTCTTCATCTCCACCTCCTTAATCCTCAGACTCTGCAGGGTCCTCAGCACCTGGAACGGACGGGCAGGCAGGTGACATCAGCTCTGCTACTGACATGGTGCTGATTGGTTGGTGTTGGTATTGACATGGTTTGGGTGCGGTTGATTCGTTACCTCAGGCCTGACATTGTAGTTGAGGCTTTTGATGAGGCCGGAGATAACCCTCACAGAGGCCAACGAGACCCCGCCCAGTTTGTCCTGCTGGAAGAGCTTCCTGAACGCATCACAACACATGTCTGACACCTGTAACACACACAGACACCTGAACGCATCACCACACATTCTGACACCTGTAACACACAGACACCTGAACGCATCACAACACATATCTGACACCTGAATGCATCAGGCTCTCACCTTCTTGGCGGGCTCGTTCATCAGTGGAACGAGGACGACGATGATGTTGTTGTGGAAGTTAAAGTGCGGCAGCGCAAGCAGCAACTCACACAGGCAACGAACGGCAACCTCAGCCAGGCTGCGGTAGGACTGGAAACCCACGGCCTGACTGCGCTTCTTCTTCTTCTGCTTCCAGTCTGGACACGAAGAACACATACGGTGACACCTGTTCTCGTCACAGCTGATGTGCAGTGTGTGTTTGAGTGTGTTGCTGTGGTTGTGTACCTTTGACGGTCTGCTCCAGGTCCTCCAGGTAGAACTTGTACTGACTGACCAGACCCTCCTCAAACTCTCGGAGCTGCTGAGTCTCCTTCTTCACCTGCAGCAAACACACGACAGTTTTCAGTGGTCACCGGAGACGGAGGAGGGAGAGTGAGGTCTGTTAACACAAAACACCTGAGCAACACGTCACCTTCTCTATCAGTCAGTGTGTGTCTGTACGTGTTGGAGCAGCACCGTCCACAGACCTCAGGTCAGATTAATTTAACAGCAGGAAGAGCTGGTCTGAGCAACACAGTTTTATTACGTTAAATGTTCCGATGTGTTATATATAAATCTATGGTTCTGCTGGTGATCTCTGTCTCTGCTGCACAAACAAACGTGCTCATACCTTGGCGGCCTTTTCTGCAGCAGTCAGGGGGCGGATCCTGTAGGTGGGGGCGATGTCTTTAAAGATCTCCATCAGAGAAACCATCACCAGCTTCCTGACTGTCACCGCCACAAAGGGGTCGGACTCCATCAGCATCCCCCGCAGCTCCTTCACCCGCTTCATCTGAACACACACACGATATTATACACGCACACCGTCCCTTAAATCAAGAGTCTGATCCTGGATCAGCAGTTCGGACTTACATTACTGACGGGGTCTGAGATGATGGCTGATCCCAGGCTGGCGATGAGCAGCTTCTTCTGGTTTATCTTCTGAACTCTGAGCTGCTCCCTCTGCTCTGCTGTCAGCTCTGCAGTGCTCTCTGCCTCCCCCTCTGCACAGGTGGACACATCACAACCACATCAAGACCGAGTCCCAAAATAGGTCCCGAGCCAGGAGTAACAGGCCTCGAGTCAGGACCAAGACTGACCAAGATGTTTTATTAGTATTTATAATTAATATTTTATATTATTA
Organism: Trachinotus anak; assembly: GCF_046630095.1. Classification (NCBI taxonomy): domain Eukaryota; kingdom Metazoa; phylum Chordata; class Actinopteri; order Carangiformes; family Carangidae; genus Trachinotus; species Trachinotus anak. The sequence continues at coordinate 332,619 of NW_027273876.1, read as the reverse complement.
TTGAGACTTCATTTGTACCGTTTTCTAACTCCTCGGGCTCATCAGCAGTTTCCTCCTCCTCTTCTTCCTCTGGCTGCTGTTTTTTGACAACTTCAAACATACAAAACAGACGTGATGCTTAAGCCTTTGATACAGTTAACCAATCAGATCAATCACCAGATCAATCCCTGGATCAATAGTGTGGTACCTCTCTCTACACTCTGCGGGATGACTCCGGTCTTGTCTTTAATGGGCAGCAGGTGGATGACCTCCTTCTCCTCTGTCCTCGCCATCTTCCTGGGAACCTTCTCGTAACCCCGAACAACCTCAGAGCTCCTCTTCTTACCGCCGTGCACCGGCCCGCTAAACCAACACACCTCAGTCACTGTTTTCTTTTTGCATATTTCTAATTTCTACCACAGGTAAACAACAACAGTGCCGACACCTGACACCAGCCCTGTTCCAATATGTGTTTGTGTTGGCTTAGTTACCATGACGAGAGATCTCTGGTGATGAAGGAGGCTTGTTGAGCCATGGCGGTCATCTGCTGCAGGTCGTCGTCCTCCATCATGTCTGTGGGCAGACTCTCCAGAAACTCCTCCTCATCCTCCTCTTCCTCTGTCAGAGACAACGAACGGTTGTTAGATCTGATCCAGAAGGGTTGAGCCACAAGGTCGAGAACCTCTCTCACCTGGTCTCTTCCTGTATGTCTCCAGTGGGCGGGGCGTCCTGATGGCAGCGTCCTTCACTGCCTGTCTCAACCTCTTCTGTTCTTTCCGTTGCTTCTTGGCGACGTTCTGCTGCTTCAGCTGACGGTTCTTCAGTTTGTTCTCCAGCTTCACGCCGCTCGTCTTCAAGAGGCGGCGGAACGTTGGCCTCCGCTTCTTTGACCGAGGCTGCAGGGACGGGCAGGACAACAGACTTGTAAAACATATAACTCACAATTCACTAAGATGGTCAAAGATTGTTCAGAGAACAAAAACACTGCAAAGACCTAAAGTTAAATCTGGGTTTTTCAACACACTTTTATTTTGAAAGTCTCAGTTTGTCACAGACTTACAAACAAAGAAAAACTGAAAAAAAGACATATTACTCATAAAACTAAATCTTTAGAAAGTAAATTAGGAACTGTGAGATTGACCAAATGTACTCAAGTATCCCCTACAAATAAAAAAACAAACATTTAAATAAATATGATCCAGTTTCAATGTCTAACACGTCTGTGTTTTATCATCAGCTGGTAGTGTCAGCACTTCTGTCACAGTGTACCAGCAGTGCATTGATAATATGTCATGTTCATTAATAATAACCACTCCCTGGTTACTAATATGGATGCTGATTTTATCAAAAAGCCCAGTTCATGAAATATTTTACTTTAAACTTTAAGTTCACAGATTTCTCTATGGAGTCTGGTGTTGGACTGTTTGAAATTAACAGGAGGGTTCCGTTCTGTTGTTGTTTACAGCCAAGTGTTAAATCAGCAGCGATAATTTTCACATTGAAAATGAGAACGGAAACTTTAAATCCTCAGATTTTTCTATGGAGTCTGGTGGTGGACTGTAAAGCTTCACCAGAACCTGTTGGTGCTGGGCGCAGGTTTATTGAGCTCAAACAGCCGCTTCCTCAGTTTCCGTCCTGTGATGCAGCAACAGTAAAATGTTCATTTCAGGTGATAATTTTCTGAGCCCCTTCCTGTGAGAGCACCACCGTGTGACATAACCAGAACACTTCTAAAGTTAGCGGGGAAACTTTAAATTCTCAGATTTCTCTAGGGAGTCTGGCAGCAGACTGTGCAGCTCCATCAGCGGGAACATGGGGCTGAGAAAACACGCTCTGTCTCCGCTCTGTCAGCGTTTATTTAACGGTGTCTCCTCTTGTCTCGTCTCCGGTGCCCGGGTGTGACCTTACCGGACCCATGGCGACAGCAGCTCTCCGTCTCACGGCGCGGATTCAGACCCGGGTTCTGTCCTCGCTCCTCGGTGCGGGCGATAACGTGAAGCGGTGTTTGGGTGCAAAGCTGCGGGTTGTTTCCACACGTGTTTATGTTGAAACCGGGTCAGACCGACGACCCGGAAACACTCGACCAACGTCCTCCTCTGCTGAGACAGCAGCGACACCAGCGGCGGGAGGACCAGAGGGACGAAACAATCCGAACCACCTGGTCACCACCTGATCACCACCTGATCACCAACTGATCACCAACTGATCACCACCTGGTCACCACCTGATCACCACCTGATCACCAACTGATCACCACCTGGTCACCACCTGGTCACCAACTGATCACCACCTGGTCACCACCTGATCACCACCTGGTCACCACCTGGTCACCAACTGATCACCACCTGATCACCACCTGGTCACCACCTGGTCACCACCTGATCACCACCTGATCACCACCTGATCACCACCTGGTCACCAACTGATCACCACCTGGTCACCACCTGATCACCACCTGGTCACCACCTGGTCACCACCTGATCACCACCTGGTCACCACCTGATCACCACCTGGTCACCACCTGGTCACCACCTGGTCACCACCTGATCACCACCTGATCACCACCTGGTCACCACCTGGTCACCAACTGATCACCACCTGGTCACCACCTGGTCACCACCTGGTCACCACCTGGTCACCACCTGATCGGCCTCACAGAATCTACTCAGTGTCAGAGTCAGTGTGGACGAACCTGAACCCACATGTCCACATAACTATTGATTATTGAGTAAATTATACAGTTATTATTGTTTTTTATTCATTCACAAATACAGAATCAGATGTTCTCTAAGAGCCAATCAGACACCACAGGACCTGTCAACCAATCAGATAAGACAACAGGTCACTGTACAAACAGTCAAGTCTCAGAGGAACCTGTCTGAGTCCAGTCTCAGGTGACTGGGACCAGCTCCAGACACCTGTTGTGCTCAGGTGTTCACTGGAGGCAACAGTCACATGAATCTGAGTGTTGAGTGACACACACACACACACACACACACACACACACACACACACACGTTTTTGTCTTGTTTTGTTTGTGCTCCTTTAATGTTTCATTACAGACGGAATAAAAACTGAAACCTTCTTCACAGAAATCACTTTGATCTGTGAGGCCCAGAGTATGAGGCTGAGTCCAGAGACCAGAACCAGAACCAGAACCAGAACCAGAACCAGGGTGTGGATGAGTTCAGCTGCTGCAGGAGGACAACACCTGAGAGAGAAAACAAGACCTTGCTACAGCTCATTTATCTCTTTATTACTGAGTCATCCGTCTGTCACATGACTCACCTGACTCCACTTCCTGGTCCCACTCTGCATGGGCGTGGCTGAGATGCAGGAGAACAGCCTATCAGAGAGCAACTCTTCATCCGGGAGGCGGGACAGGAACTGAGCTGGAGGAGGGTCACAACAGACTAGATGAGAACTAACGATGTCATAATTACTCACACTGGTCGAGTGTCAAAGTCACCTGAGACAATTCCAAGTCCAGTCCAAGTCCCCTGTGAAGAGTCCTGGTTGAGTTTCAAGTTACTCAAGATCCAAGTTTCTACTTATTCCAAGTCCACATTGAGTCTCATTACTCAAAACTGGTCCAGGTCAGGTCTCAGGTCGGTTGAACTGGATCAAAAAGTCTTCATGAGGTCAGCTGCAGGTGTTTCAGGCCTATGAAAGCTGATTAGCCACCGTGTGAGTGATGTCACCAACGTAACAGCAGTGAGGTGATCGCTCACCGATGCTGATGAGGTCCATGTGCAGCAGGACGTCCTGGTACAGTCTCAGGATCCCCAGAGCCGTCCTGAACAGGAACTCCTCCCCGTCCCGAAAGAAAACGTCCCAAACTCTGCACACCACGTCCAGGGGGAGGGGCTTCGTGTAGAGAGACAGGATCCTGGAGAGTTGGGGTTGGGGGGGTGTTGTGTTCAGGTGTGTTTGTGTCAGTCTGAATGTACAGAAACGTTTGTTTCAGCTTCATCTCTGTGTTCAGTGCAGGACCTGGTTAGCCTAGCTTAGCACAAACACTGGAAGCAGAGGGAAACTGTTAGCCTCCAGTTATCACAACAGCTCCAAGTCTGTTTGATTGACAGGTTGTTTCTAGGAGACACTGAGATCACATCACAAACACAAATCACTTCAGATATCAATAATGAATCATTAATAACAGATACCAGTGTTTTATCAGTGCAGGACTGTGACTGATCACTGAAGTGGGTTTAACGAGCAGCCAGGATGACCCGGTCTGTGACACTCACCAGTCCATGAGGTAGAGGTCAGGGGTCACACCTAAAGACCGGAAGTAAACAAAGAGACGAGGAAGAGTCTCCTCCAAAAACACCTGGAAGGCCCCGAAATACCTGAACATCTGCAGACAAACAGAGGGTTGATAACACGTGAACAACAAGATAACAATGTGTTAACAACATGTTAACAAGTTAACAACATGATAACAAACAATGAAAACATGTTAACAACACGTTAACCACAACTTAGAAACAAGTTTACAACATGTTATGGTTCAGTTTAACATGTTTTCTTCACATTAAATCAAGTTTCATACCTGAAACTAAAGGTGTGTGTGTGTGTGTGTGTGTGTGTGTGTGTGTGGGGGGGGGGGGGGGGGGGGGGGGGGGGGGGGTACCAGCTGCTGGTCCCCCCTGTAGAAGGCCAGCTGACAGGGTCTGTTGATCAGGTTGGAGAAGCTGATGAAGACTTGGACTTCGTCCATGTTCAGGATCAGAACAGCTGCGATAGAGGACATACCCTGGACCTGAGCGAGAGACATACAGACAGACTGTGAGACAGAGACAGAGAGAGGACTGAGGGTGTGGTGGACCCTGCTGGATCAGGATCAGCCTGTGGGGGGTCGGAGGGAACTTCAGAGATGGTCCAGATGAGTGTGTGTGTGTGTGTGTGTGTGAGAGAGAGAGAGACTCACATATCCCACATCAGGTCTGTAGCAGGTGTAAGCTCCCAGAATGCTTTGCAGCAGGTCATGGTAAGGGCCATCCTACAAAATAAAAGTCTGAATTAATTTCCTGTATCTGCAGTTTTACTTCCTGTTTGAGTCGACTGTCCTGAGCTCTGCTGTCCCACCTTCTGGAAGATGCACAGTGAGGGGAACGTCCTGGAGACGTCCCTGGTGATCAGGTCAAGACTGGAGTGTCTGTCAGACAGTGATGCTGCATCTGCAGGTAAACGCCCCCAGGTGAGTCGTCCAATCACAATCATGAGTCAGTCACAGGTAAAGTGTCTGTCTGTTTTCTTACCGTGTGTCTCTGTCTCACTGAGGGTCCACTTCTCCTTCGCTCTGGAGAGGAAGATCTCATACAGCTCTGAGGAAGAGGAGGGGGCAGACATGATGAAGGGGAACAGACTCAGGTGAGTGACTCAGACATCGTCCATGTGGTTCATACCCGCAGTGATGTTGAGCTCATTGCTGATGGCGAGGCACCACACTCGTCCCCGGACGCTGGGGGGTAAACCCCCCCACCACAGGTCCCGAGCACGCGCACTGGACCTCCTGAAACACAACAGGAACATGACTCAAAGACCTGATCCAAGGTCAGACCAGGTCAGAATCCACCTGAGGGTCAGTTTTCATATCAACTGATCATCATCATGACCCTGAACGCCTCATGCTGCAAATACTGAGGTGATGATGTTGTTGGTGGACAAGTTGTGAGTCTGTCCGACACACACACACACACACACACACACACAGGTCATACATGGTGTCCCAGTGCGGCAAGATGTGCTGGTTCCAGACCAGCGTGGCGTTGGAGATCTCCTCCTCCTGTCTGAACTGCTCCTTCCTCTGCTGCTGCCTCCGTTGTGCCTCCTTCAGCTCTGACAGGGAGGAGGACACCGGCTCATGAGAATTACTGTGTGTGAGTAGTGACATTAACGCTCCACCCGTGTGGGAGGTGCAGCAGGTTAAAACCAACAGACCTCTCCTCTTGACTCCAGCCACTATCTGCTCGTACTGGTGCCGGTGTCTCTGTGTCTCCTCGGCCGATTTGGCGGGAAGATTCCTGCACAAACACAGAATGAGGACCTGCTGACAAACAGGAAGTGGTTACATAAACGGACTCAGTTCTCCAGGGAACAGATGGAGTCTGAACTATCAGGATCAAACAGAAACAGTATGAAACAATAACGGAGACAGGAAGTGGTCATACGCTGGGCGGTGCTCCAGGATCAGCGCTGTGGTCGACAGCGGCTCAAAGTCCACCTTCCTCCTGCTCTGCTGCCCCGCGGCATGATGGGTAGGAGAACTGCGGGCCTCGAACTCCTGCAATGACATCACAACACACACGTCAGTCGCCATGACAACAGGACAACTGACAATAAGAGACGAACAAACAGACAGGGACACGGTGTGAAGTTGATGAGTCCTCCAGGTGGTACTGAGGAGCAAGGTCACAGGTCACAGGTCACGTGTCACAGGTCACAGGTCACGTGTCACAGGTCACAGGTCATGTGTCACAGGACAAATGTCAGAGGTCACATGAATTGATTCACATGTTCAGAACAAAGACAGTGAAGCTTTAGTCCTGAGCGCCACTCTGCCAATGAGATGACAGCTGTGGATCATGATGTCATGAGAGGTTGTGTTTGAAGGACCTTTACTGTGAAGGACTTTGAAATATTTTAATGTAACATGACCTCAGAGGAGATCTGGTCTGGTCTCAGTCAGTACCTGCTGGATGGTCCGGGTGTGTTTGGATGGACTCTGTCTGGGAGGAACTTTACCGAACAACTTCCAACCAGGAACACTGTGACTGAAGGACTGCTGCCTCCTGCTGCACGCACACACACACACACACACACACACACACACACACACACACACACACAAACTAATATTAATATGAACTAATTAGCTGTGGTCTTCAGGATCTGGCCTGGTCCAGTCCTGATGTGGTTTACCTGCTGAAGTACTCGACAATCCCCGGCCTCCTGGACTGCAGCTCAGACGCTGAACCTCCACCGTCGTCCTGAACCAGCTCCCCCGGAGCGCTCTGTCTTCGACTGCACTCAAACGTGTTCCTGGAGCGAGGAGCCGCGGTGGGGGGGCTCAGCTGGCCCCATGGCAGCTCCGTGATGACGGCCTCATCATCAGAGCTAACCTCCAGGGGTTCAGAGGTCAAACTCCTCTCCTGTGAAACAGAGTCTGAGGCCGGGGTCACAGGGTTTTTGTTTCTCTGAAAGGCTTTTGATGGCCATATAGAAGGGGCGGGAACACCCCGGTGGTGGTCAGTGCCTTGGGTAGCCCCGCCCCCACAGAGACCCTCAAGCCTGTGACCTGGGTTAACCTTTGACCCCTCGGTGTAGGACGCCAACCTGTCTGTGCACAAACAGTTTCTTTCCACATTTGGACTTGACCTGTCTGTATATGATGTGGTGACATCATCATTTGTATTAGGTCCCGCCCCCTGATTATCACCTGTCTTTCTGACATCAGAGCAGCCTCTGTCTGGTCCAGCTGGCCCGGCGTGATGTGAACAGATGAAGAGATTCTCCTTCCTGTCTCCTGAACATTTCACCCAATGAACACATGGACAGGTGGTGTGACCTGTGTTGCTTACACTCAGTGATGGAGATGAACCATCTTGGCTTCTTTCCATTTCACATAACAACCACAATGGGATGAAAACACCCAGAATACAAGACAACACACTTCCTTTGACTTAAAAAATAAAAATCTGAAAAATCACAACTTGATAGTAAATTAAAAGTTAGATGTTTCCACCGCACATTAATGTCTATAAACTCCTCATGTTATCTTCTACCTTCAGTATCATTTATCTTTCTCCGTATTATCACCGTTATGGTGATGACATTGTCAAAGGGAGATCTGGTGAGATCAGGATTAAATGGTAAAGTTTAAATTTACCAAAAGCCAAACATCTACAAAACATAAGAACATAAACTTTTTCAACAATCATTAAAACACTAAAAGAAAAAGATCTGATGACAAGGGGAGTTTCAGTTTTCACCAAGTGATGATGAAAATCAACAGTTTTTCTATAGTCAACAATTTCACTCGTAGAACTGACATTTCAGGTTGTTTTTTTTAAGTCTAATTTAAAGAAATCTGATCTGATTCGTTTCAACTTATTGAAGCTCATGTCAAATGTCAGCTTTTATTTTAATGGAACGTTTGATTCTGGTTTAGTTTAATTATCTTCTTTTGTTAGTTAATCTGCTGCAAACCAACATCCTGTGTGAAAATCTGTCCAACCTGTATTTATCTATGTTTTCTTTTTACATTCGCAGTGATGTCAGGTATTATTTTGAAGGTGACATCACTTTCCTTTATTTAAATACAAAAAATCCCTGAAATATTTTTGTCTTTTTCTTGTTAAATTATAAAAAGCTAAACTGTAATCTTTTCAGGTTTAATGTGGGTAACTCAAGTTCAGGTAAGATTGGTTCAGATGATAATGGTCCATTTAAAACCCTGTTGTATTATGCATGTGCACAGGCTTTTTCAAAAATCAAGTTTATTTATAAAACATGTTTAAAACAGCTTGTGTTGACCAACAGCTGAACACATTTTAGTCAGAGGCACATATTCTGCAGATAAACCCGTTGGTTCTCAGTTTTATAATCCTTAACTTATTGAAGTAGTAATTTATTTTGAAGGGAAAACAGAGATTTCCCCTTTTCGTCGGTAAAATCTTGTGCGAGTGATTTTTAGACTCAGCTGGTTTCCGGCCTTGTAATGTTTCAGGTTTTATTTTGAAGGTAAGCCCGCTGGTTTCCGGCCTTGTAATGTTTCAGGTTTTATTTTGAAGGTAAGCCCGCTGGTTTCCGGCCTTGTAATGTTTCAGGTTTTATTTTGAAGGTAAGCCCGCTGGTTTCCGGCCTTGTAATGTTTCAGGTTTTATTTTGAAGGTAACCCCGCTGGTTTCCGTCTTGTTGTCGATAACTTATCGTTACCTCCGCTCTCCGGCTCTCTCTCTGTCGGCGCTGCTCGGAGGAAACAAACCCGGTTACGACTCCTCACCCTCGGTGAACAGACAGCGCAGTCCTCCGGAACTTCATACCGGGGCGCGGAGGCCTCACGCCGGCAGCAAGGCGGTCAGTTGGTCCGCTCTCATCCTCTGGTGTGACAGGTGAGCTCGGGGAGGAGAGGCGCCATGTTCTCATGTCCGGTGACGTAGGAGGGTACGTGAGCGTGACGTTACATTCAGCGTAGGACGTCAAGGATTTTGACGTTATATGGAAAATATGTATTTATGATTACGTGTGAAGATTAGTCCAAGAGATAGGTGCGTTTTAATAAGTTATTTAAAGATATTAATAGGAATAAAATACATTTTTGATTAATTTTAAATAATAATAAAAATAACTAAACAGTATTCAGCTCTTCCCAAAACAGAATGAATTTTTATTTAATCAAATACTGAACTACTGGTTAAAGCTTTTACATTATTTGCTTTATTTTTGTGTTTTCATTTTCAAATAGAAAAGAAAAAACTGTTTTGATGATTAGTATTTTTGCACTTGTTCTGTACTGACTGTATTCTGTATTTATATACTGTTGTGATTAAAAACTGGCTTTAGTGTAAAAGCATATAAAAATATTTTTAACACTTATCCTGTCACAAAATGCTGAACTGACCCTTTAACAGCAGCTGGATGGAGGCAGACAGATGAAATCTTCATACATAAGTCTGTAAATTTTATTCATATTTCTCCAACATGAAAAATATTATTTTTATAATATTATTACTATAAAATTATATAAAAAAAAGCAACAATGTGCATGTTTACAGACAATTTCAGCAACATAATTAACTTAAATTCATGGTTTTAACCAACCACAGTACAATATTTCAGTGGGCGGGGCATATATGATGCAGAGAGCATTGCTGTAAGAGTCATCCAATCAGAGATGTCACAACTCTAGGTGGAGTCGTCTCCATGGTTACAGCTGAGGCTGAGGCTCCAAAACCTGTAGCCTGGGCTCTGCATTCAGGATCACTCAGGTATCTGTTCAAAGGAAAATATTACCTGAAGCAGAGGCTCTGCCCACATCAACAAATATGAGCTCTGATTGGTTAAAACAGGTCAACTTCCTGTATAACCCCCACAACCCCCGTCAACAAACTGAAAAAATAAATTCTATCTTCGAACAAACTCTCACTCACATTCAAAACTCCATTCAAGAAACTGCGACTCTGATACCAAACATCTCAAATTAAATTAAATAGTTTGTTCTTTCTGAATGTTCCAAACTCCACTGACAAAAATGTTATTTTTGATCCAGACATTTCAAAATGAAATTTAATTTGTTCCAAACTCCTTCAAAGAAACTGAATTAATCTGAACATTGTGAAATAAAATCACAGTTTGTGCCCTGAATGTTCCAAACTTCACTGAAGAAACTGTCATTTTTATTCCAGATATTCTGTCACGTCAAACAGACCTGAAGAGAAGTGTCCTGGGCTTGTCATCACATTTATGCGTAGCCACACTTGTGCAGCTTCAGGTTGCGTTGGTCAGAGTATCTCTTCCCACACTTGTCACAGATGTACTGCTTGCCGCCTGCGTGGACGTGTCTTTTGTGCGTCCTCAGGTGGCTGCCCTGGCTGAAGGTCTTGCCGCAGATGTCGCAGGTGTACGGCTTCTCTCCGGTGTGGACGCGCAGGTGCAGCTTCAGGCTGTTGGCGTTGTTGAACTTCTTGTCGCAGGAGCTGCAGGCGAACGGCTTCTCGTCGGAGTGCGTGCGGCCGTGTGAGATCAGGCTGCTCTGCTGGCTGAACGTCTTGCCGCACTCTTTACAGCTGAACGGCCGCTCGCCGGTGTGGATCCTGCGGTGGATCTTAAGGTTCACCGACTGGCGGAAGCTCTTTCCGCAGAGGTCGCAGCTGAAGGGCCGATCACCGCTGTGGATCCTCAGGTGGTTCTTGAGGTTGACGGCATGGCGGAAGGTCTTGGGGCACTGCTCGCACTTCAAGGGTTTCTGTCCGGTGTGGATGAGCTCGTGAGTTTTGAGCGTGACTGCGCGGGTGAAGCCTTTTCCACACACGTTGCAGACAAAGATCTTCTTGCCTGTGTGGGTGTGTGCGTGGCGGTGCAGGTTCTGTAGAAGGTTGAAGCGGCGGCCGCACACGTCACAGCTGTACGGCTTCTCCCCTGTGTGGATGATGGAGTGCGTTTTCAGCTGTGCCTGCTTAGAGAAACATTTCCCGCACTGCGGACACTCGTACGGCCGCTCCCCGGTGTGCGTCCGCATGTGGCTCTGCATGCTCTGCCTCTGACGGAAAGCTCGGCCGCAGACGCTGCAGGAGAATGGCTTCTCCCCCGTGTGGATGCGGTAATGAGACTTCAGGTTGCTCTGAGATGTGAAGGATTTACCACACGCCGTGCACATGAAGTACTTCCAGGTGAGGCTCTGCAGAACAAACTCAGGTGAGCTGGGACCGTTCTGCTGCTGCGGGTCGGGAGGACCCGGCTGAGCTTCCACTCGAGCTCCTGGAAGGAAAAATACAGATCGGTTTACACTAGATCTGTTTCTTCATATGTGGTGAATACACTCAGAAAGAGGACGGACTCTGCTGTTTCTGCTCCTGATAGGTACGTCTCAGAGCCTGGACCCACAGAGACCCGTTCTCCATCTGAGACCTCTCAGAAAACAGCAGACTGGTTCTGCACTTGACTAACAACTGAGCCAATGAGGTAATCGTCCGGCTCATGTTCCTGTGCAGTCTGACCAGCAGAGGGCGACCTCTGGTCTGTGTCACACTGGTCGGATACATGTTAGTCTACAGGTTTTTTCACAGTTTCAAGGCAGACACTGAAACCTGAAGTCTGACAGGGAGCAGCGGGCCTGTTTGTGGTGGAGAGGAGGAGACCTCTGAGGAGGATTCAGCTCCAGGTAAAACCAATGAACCACTGACACTGAAGGGCCCAGATCAGGAGAAGACTACAACTCCCATGATCCCACACTGCTTCACGACATCACCAAACTCAGAGACCTCTAGTGGCAGAAGTTACAGACTGTGTTTAAAACACCTGAAACATTTTCATCTTCAGCCTGTGAAGCTGCTGATACTGAAACACTAAACTTCCTGTCAGCCTGTCAGAGTAAAAGCCCACAGGAGCGTCAGTATATTCTGTCCCATGACCTACTGCAGGCTTTTACTGTGAAAGAGATGGAGGTGGTGAATTAACAGCAACCAGAAGCAGTGATCTGATCGGCCACAGATACTGATCTATAGGTCTAATTAGGGAAAGATTTTGATCAGGGACTTGTATTGACAGATACTGATCAGGTGCTCACTCTCAGCGATGGCTCCCAGGTCGATGTTTCCATGTTCATCTTTAACGGTGACCGCCATCACAAATGGAGTTTCAGGTCCCTCCTCCTCTTGTTTGGTCTGCAGAGATTCAAAATACAGACATCACAGTCAGGTCAGTGAATGCACCACTGATGAGCAGGTGAGTCAGCAGGGGAGGAGCCTTACCTGAGTGGACTTGTCCATCTCTAAGCTCTGCGGTCGGAGTCCGTACGAGTGTTCCAGCTCTGTGGCGACAAATCACACATCACGTCTGTATGACATCATCAGGGGATAGCCTACCTGATTGGTGTGCGTGATCATTGAGGTGGGGCCTTCATACTTACCGACTTGTGCGTTGTTAAGGACGTTGAGGATGCTGGTCTGAGGTCTTTTGGCCCCCCTCCCTGACTCCAGCTCCGCCAGCAGTTTTGCTTCATCCACGATGTTCATGATCTTCCCCAGAGCCTCGTTCCCTAGAGTCTCCATGATGGAGGCGAACAGCACCTGATGCAGGTCAGAGGTCATAGGTCAGACACATGCCTGTTTAACATCAGCTCTTCATGTAACCAGTGAGTTCCTGTTTCTCTTTCCACCCAAAAACAGATCAACAATTATGTTAACAACTGTGAAAAGTCAGTTTTAGGCAGAACCACTAAAGACTCACTGATTTCTGCTTCTGGATTTGAAACTTATTAAATCAGAATTTATATTATAAAACAGAAAAGAACGTATAATTTATTTTAAATGAAATAACCACATGTTGACCTCATGTTACAGCAAATTCTAATGAACTATTGTTGTAGTCAAGTCTGTTAAACATGTGGAAACTAACTGTGAGAACCTTCAGGTCTCATCACGTCCTGTTGGTTGTTCATTAGAACCCGCTGCTCGGTTTTACCTGAACCTCACCGAATCAACCTCAAGGTGGAGTAAATACAAAACGTGTGCATGTAAACCGACTACATTTAAACTACATTTAATCACAGTTGACTGGACCCACACAGATAAAACATTTCTAACTGTGACTGATCACCGGGGTCCAGCTCTCCAGCTGCCCCGCTCCTCACCATCTTCTCCCGGCTCTCGTCCCGCACCCTGCCCGATAGAGGCGGTTCCTCTCCAGCGCCGCTGGTCCGCACCTCCAGGCTGAGCAGGAAGGCCGAGCTGTCCTCCACCAGTTTCTTGAGCTCCGCCACCGCGGCGTGGACCAGAGACTCCATGACGGTGGCCAGCTGGGTGTGCAGGGCCACGGAGGAGCTCATCCCGTCCGCTACCGACCGCCGCTGCTCCCGCTGAACCCAGGCTAACCCCGGCTAACGGCGCGGAGCACCGGCTGAGCTCCGTTAGCTCAGTGTTGAGGGGATGAAGCAAATAAAAAGAGGGAAAATAACTCTGATGCTAACCAGCTGACAACACACCAATGTGTGCTGAACCGGAAGAAGGGTTTATTTCTCTTCCGGTTCAGACAGGAAACGGTTCGCCTCTTGAACGCAACATGCAGTATTTTAAAAAGTACTCCGATCCGTTAATGAAGTAAAAATACTGCGCTACAAGCCAAATCCCTGCGTCCAGAATCGCGTACAGGGTGATCCTGTCAGAGTTTTAAACCGTTTTTATTTTAACAACTTTATAAAGTATTGGATCGTTTAACCCGCAATAATCTTTTTTAGACTTGTGTCCAGACCAGTCTTCAAACGTTTATTCATGTTGGTCTTTAAAATAACGACTTTTTGAACAGAGTCTGGTGGGAGGTTTTCTTCCAGTTTCTCTGTTTACGAGCCAAGAAAACCCTGTTAATAAAAACAGTCTTTGTTTCCTGCAGGGGGCAGAGACACATCTGCTCTAAGCTCAGGAAGACGCAGAAGAAGAGAAGGTCCCAGAGGCCCCTGCAGGTATCTCACTCACACGTTTAAACACACCACCCACATTTATTCATTAAAACACACTGATCTGGTTCCTGGTGAGGCATGCGGCTCGTCCCTGTCGTTGATCATCTGTTGTTGCGGATCATTTCTCGCCAAACCCCATTTAAAATCTACAAATTTAAGGATTCTTTAGGAAATCGTACATAACAGTACAGACCTGAGACCTGGAACCGGACTGTAAATACCGGCTGAAGGCTGAGGTTAAATGAGGTGACTGTCAAACCTTTATTACTGTTTTATTATTGTCTCATAGTGTAACAGCCTTAGGATGTATTTCTGTTGAGCAATCATCTATAAATCAGAACAAAACGGATCCAGAGTCTTTAGACGTCAACCCAGCGTGTTAAACTGATCTTCCCAGGTAGTTATTATACAGTCAGTTATCTCAATGTTATCTCATGGAAGATATTTATAAGAATAGGAAATATGTCTTCATATGGTCCCCAAGAAAGAAAACAACATCCTGCTGATTTATTTATCCTGGTCCCTGTTACCTGTCTGCAGGCAGCAGAGCCACTTCAGACTAGTCCAGTCCAGGTCAGTCTGGTCCAGACCGGCAGCCATGTTGAGTTCTTTGAGGATCCTCCTCTCTGCCACAAAACATTTGTCAACCCGCCGCTGCTCAGGCTTCGTCTCCAGGATGAGGTTCAGTAACTCCCAGAGACCTGACTGATTGATTGACTGACTGACTGATTAACAGACCTATTGATCGTCCTCTCAGGTATGTGAACAGGCTGAAGGAGGATGATGCATCGTGTGCTTCAGCGCTGCAGACCGGTCGCATTTTCCTGTTCCACCATCTGTCTCCTCTGCTGCAACGCACCGAGAGGGGAACCTTCAGATCAGCAGTACTCATCTGCTCAGGTACAGGACCACAGAACCTCAGAAACGCAGAACCTCAGGTAGAGAAGCTCGGAAACAGAGAACCACAGGTAGAGAACATCCAGTAGAAAGCCTTCAGTACAAATATAAGACACCGCAGGTAGAGAACTGGAACCCCAGAAAGAGAACCTCAGGTACAGACAAACAAGTACAGAAACTCAGACAGAGAACTACAATCAGAGAAAAAACAAAACAACAAAGAAAAGACTGTCACACCCTTGCAGAACCTCAGGTGAAGAACAGAATTCTCTTCCATTCCAACGCATCTAATGTTTTATGTTCCAGATGTGCAGTCGATCCTGGAGAGACTCGGGTCAGATGGATCCCTACTGAAGGAGTCGGTTCTGATCGGCTGTTCTGAACAGAACCAGGCTCAGTTCTGTTTGGATCTCGGTAAGAAGATATTAAT
Source organism: Trachinotus anak (assembly GCF_046630095.1). Taxonomy (NCBI): domain Eukaryota; kingdom Metazoa; phylum Chordata; class Actinopteri; order Carangiformes; family Carangidae; genus Trachinotus; species Trachinotus anak. The sequence continues at coordinate 317,134 of NW_027273876.1, read as the reverse complement.
CCAGATTATTGTCTGGGTTCTGTTCTGGGTTCTGGTCTGATGTTGTGGTCTGTTTGGTTCTGCAGGAGAACTGGATCAGGCAGCATTAGAAGAAGAGTGTGGAGGAACCTTTGTGGACCTGAGGAGATCTTTCTTCCTGCTGAGCGGAGCAGACGCCCCTGTAGTGGCCAAGGTCAGGAACTACAACTGGACGCTGGAGTGATTTTATTTTGAAAACCTGCGGGAAATGCAGTTAAAAGGGTCAAAGCCTGGAACTGTCCACTGAACAGTCGCCAGTCTGTTGTGTGGATCAACTGTTCTGGTCCTGATCCTGGTCTCTCCTACAGGGTCAGGCTCTGCTCCGCTGGCATCAAACCAGCAGGTTCTGCAGCGCTACAGGTGAACCGACCCAGCGGAACCAGGCAGGGAGTCAGAGAGTCTGCAGCAGCAGCGGCACTGTCTACTACCCAAAGGTAAACCAGTTCTGACCCTGTTCATACCAGATCCACAACAGATTTAAACCAGATCTGAACTGGATCTAAACTGGATCTGAATCAGATTCAAACCAGAACCAAACCAATCCCAAACCGGATCCAAACCAGATGTGAACCAGCTTGTACCTTTGCTGTAAGTGATATGTTCTGACTGGTTTCTGACTGGTTTCTGACTGGTCTCACTGGTTTCTCCTGGTCCCTCCTGGTCTTGAAGATGTCTCCAGTGGTGATCGTCCTGGTGTCTGATGGGACCCGGTGTTTGTTGGGCCGACAGTCCTCCTTCCCTCGGGGGATGTACAGCGCTCTGGCTGGTTTCTGTGACATGGGTCAGTCTCACCTGTCCGTGCACACACCTGTCAATCACCTGTCTGTTTACCTGGTGTCTGACCTGTCTGTCTGCTCCAGGTGAGTCTCTGGAGGAGGCTCTGTGCAGGGAGGTGGCGGAGGAGGTGGGTTTGGAGGTCCAGAGCATCTCCTACAGCTCCTCACAGCACTGGCCCTTCCCTCACAGCTCCTTCATGCTGGGCTGCCACGCCTCTGTTAGCCCCGCCCACACACAGGTGAGCTCTGACGCTTGCACACACGCGCACACACACACACAGTCAAATGTGGTGACACCTGTGATGTTAACGATGTCAGAACTCAGGTGTGTTTGTTCTTTAAAACACCTTAAAATGACACTTAAATGAAGGGGAAAGTTAAGTGCTTCTAACATTTTACTTTATTTGTTAATTAACAGATTTTCAAATTAAAGTGTTTCAGGCTCAGTTTTTATATAAAATATTAGAATGTGACACAGGAAGTTTGTGGAGGAACAGCTCAGCTGCAGGTCAACAGGTGGAACCACCTGCTGTGTCATGTGACCTTCTGTGCTGTTTCCTGTCCAGCTGAAGGTGGACCACACGGAGCTGGAGGATGCTCGCTGGTTCAGTCTGGAGGAGATCACCTCAGCCCTGCAAGTGAAGACTCCGCCCAGGAGGGGCGACCCCCCCGTCCTCTGGCTCCCCCCAAAGCACGCCCTCGCCAACCGACTCATCACAGAGTGGACGGTTCGGCAGTGAGGCGGCGGGGATGGAGAGTAACGTCTAAACTTTGAGGAGCTGGGAACAAGTTTTCAACAAACAGGACAGATCCAGACTGAGGATCTGACGAGTCCTGAGACCAGAAGAGTCCTTCTACATCCAGACCCAAACACCAGCTGTGAGAGGGGGAGGAAAACCACTGAGCTCACATCCCGCAAAACTGTTCCAAAACAGAGCGTGATGAACCTCCAGATACAGAGACAGAATAACAACAAAGACCATTAATGTGAAGGTTTCTTTCTGACAGCAGGTCTGAGGTCAGTTCATCAGCTTCATCTGTGGTTTTATTAACGACCTTCTTCATGTTTAATGAGCGACAGCTGTGGAAACACATTAATAACATGTCTACAGCTAAACATAACACAACAACACAACAGCTACCTCTGTTATTTTACTCTCTGATAATAAACTGATGATGTTTCAACTTTCCACTGATTCTCATTTAAACAGACTTTGGACACTTTCTGTTGTCGTCTTTTTTCCTGATGACCCTGAACACAGCAGCTCATCACTCTGTCAGTGAGTCTGTTCCTGCTGCTTCTCTAAACTGATCTGAATCTGCTGCAGGTTACGCACTGACTGTACCCGACCACCTGACACAACCACAGGTCACATGACCACAACTGTCACTGAGAGAGTTGAAGTGATCATGTGACTGTTGGTCACTGAGCTCAGTCTCTGACTAATGGATCAAAGATAAAAACACTAAAATGACTCCGACATGAACCAGTTCAACACATTTATCACAGGTTTTTAGTCACTGTTGGAAACTGTTCATCATCAGTTCAAAGCAGTTTTAAACTCAAGTTTCCCACAACAATACAACTACAACTACAACACAGGAAGTTGTTGTTACCTTGCTGGCAGTTGACAGGTCACTGACCTCATCCAGACCCAGCTCCTTCTTCAGCTGCTCAGACTGAGCGCGCTCAGTGTCAGCCTGCACACACACACACACACACACACACACACACACACAGAGCTGATGATGTCACAGTGTACAGTGTGACATCACAATCCTTTAACAAAGATCAAACTGTGACTGACTGATATCTGATCAGTCTGATCAGTTCTGTGTATCGATCACTCAGCTCACTTTGCGTTTGCGTGCTGCCTTCTTCCTGTGGCTCTCGTGTATGAACGCTTACAGAGCTGGCGGATCACTGCTGTTGATGGCTGCCTGCAGGAGGTCAAAGGTCAAAAGTTTCTGCAGAGTCAAATGAAAGTTTTTTGATGTCACATAGAATTTAATGGACCAGCTGTGTCACAGCAGGCAAAGCATGATGGATAAAAGAGCCACAGTTAGAAGACACAGCACCACCCCAGCTCTCTGATTTGGGGGGTCCAGCTCAGGAGAGTGGGGGCCTTTTACATGTCTGCACTCAGAGTCACTGTCCCGTTTCCAGACCTGGACTCAGACAGATTTTTCTGTTCTCAACTTCTTCAGTTACAGCTCAACTCAAGACTTTTAAAAACCTTCCAGGCCTTTTTAAGGAAACTGAATTCAGTATGTCCAAGACTTTTCAAGACCTCCCGATCCTCTGTCAGGGTCAAAGGTCAGACAGAATTTTTTTGTCTGGCTGGAAAGTTACTAAATGGGACCCTGGTCTCCTCCAATCAGCTGTTACCTGAAGGATGCGTCTGACCTGCAGCTCGTTGTCTGGCCTGCAGCACAGCGCTGAGTCCAGGATACAGTCCATGTCCCCACTGCAGTCTCTGTAGAGGCCCAGCAGGTCCAGCCGTTCCTCCTCTGAACCTTTATACATCTGCTCAAAGTCCAGGATGTCCTGCAGGGTGATCTGGTTCAGGACAGAGAGGCGTTCACTGACACACTGGAAAACACACGTGATCTCACACAGACTGTCAGAGAGGCAGCAGGGTTAGGCTCTGATTAAAACTGTTTATTATATTCAATCTAAGTTAGTTTCATTAATTGAATTATCTGAATGTTCGTCATCAACCAGACTGAGATTCAACAGGATCGGTTTATCTGGTTTAACATGAGGATTAGTTAGAAACCATGTCTGAGGAACAGGACCAGGCTACTTCCTGGGTTAATCTTAGTGTTTGTGTCATTAAACCCTGAAGAAAAGGAGAGACAGAAGAAGATGGACAGGTGAGAAGATGAGGATGAGAAGGGAAAAGTTACTTTGGGGAACAACAGTCTCCAGTATTCATCCCAGTTTTGTTCTTCTTTCAGGGAGTCCGACTCTGCGTCAACGACGCCCTGCTCATCGTACATGGCTCGCTGCTCCACGTTGCTCAGCACAGTGTACACTTTCCCCAGAGTCTGCAAAAAAAAAAAGCAGTCCTTGAACTACACACAGCTGCCACCATGCTGCATTCAGGTGCTGTAGGATAAATGAGCGTCATGAGAATAAATATAGAAAATAAATAAATGTGAGGAAAAGATAAATCGCGGAGATGTGTTTTATTTTTCTGTGAATAACAGAACTTTATGCTTTTATCACTGAGATCATGGAAAGTTTTTATTTCCGTTATTTCAGTAAAGACCAGCAGGTTTATATATGGTTATACCACAATTAGGAATGATAGGGAAAATGGGTTTGGTGTGTTTTAATATCTCAAAGGAGTTTTAAATCGAAAGCAACTGGACTTGGTTATTTGTCAAGGAAGACGTTTCACCTCTCATCCAAGAGGCTTCATCAGTTCATCACCTGACCAGGCTGGGACTGGTCCAACTATCTGGTGTGGAGACCCAGGTATTTAACCTGTGGGAGGGGCTTTCACAAGGCTGATGATGTCACTGGTTCCCTTTGTGCTCCATGTGCCATGTGACTGTCTGGGTGGAGAGCTGGTTTCCACTTCATTAGAGCCCTATTGTGTTATAACCACAGTCGCTGGAGTCACATGCCACTTGTGAACAGTTGTTTTTCTTAGAGGTTAAATTGTTGAATTGAAACTTTGTGACAGTTAGTTAAACCTTCTTTAAGCTGAGTTAAGCCTTAATTAAGGCCCACTGTTATATCATCAGGTCATTTAAGTAAATTTAGAGTCATCACAGTTGTATATTTTCATTTCCCGGGGTTTTCCACAGACAGGGTGATACAAAAATACACAACCATTTCTAGAAAAAGAGACAGCAGCTGCAGGTAAAGAAATCAGCACAGGTTCAATATTGAAGGAAGAACAGGAGCAAAGCTTATTCTATAAACGTTTTTACTGGAGAAAATAAATCTACATTTAAATATCTGGGAAAATATAAAAATACGTGAGGTGTTAATAAGAATGAAAAAGCTGTTTTTCTTACGGAATCATTCACAGTATATGAAGAGTACAGCCTGTGGATGTAATAAAACAGCTACATCGGAGTGACAGCTGGTTACATAAAAAACTACAGTTCCCAGCAGGCCGTTCGGCTGTACGCATGTGGCAGCGTCGCGGACAGTAGGTAGCAGCATCATGTCTGTGTTTATGGACTTAAACCTGAGCTACACGGCGGACAGGGACGCACTGCAGAGTCTGATCGAGTCGGCGGCGCACCGTGAGTCTCCTCGGTCTGTTTCACGCTGAAAACCGGAGAAGTTGTCTGCTGCGGAGCGCAGAGCTAGCTGAGCTAGCTGAGCTAGCATCAGGACTCAACCCGGGCTGTTCCGGGTCTGTTGGTATTCAGTTACCGCTTTCAGCAGCGCATTAGACACCTGGTTGACCGCTGTTCACCTCTTTCATTAGAGTGCAGTGCAAAAGCTCCGAAAACTGGAAACAAACCTTACACCAGACTCCGTTAAAAAAAAAGATTTTTAATTTTCTCTGATTTTTAGTTTAACGACACTTTCTAAAACAAATTTAACACGTTTATTGTCTACAAAACCCGTTGTTAGCTACCGTCTGGTTTATTGGTTAATTAACATATTGCTCATTTATTAATTTATTAATCAGATGGTGTGTGTCCCTGTGTTTTGTCACATCTCGTATGACCAACAAACCGTGACACCAGACTTAATTAAAAAATCTCCCTATTTAAACTTTCTCTTATTTTAAAAAAAGTTAGTAACAGTCCAGAACATAATTTAACACGTCAGTCAATTAAATAACAGCATAACAGATAGCAACAACACTGGGGATGACCGGATCGATAATCATGATGAAATGAATGAATGCAGTGATCAGTGATTGTTCAGGTTGTGTGCTTCGTCTTCTTCCTGTAGTGGGTTTCTCCACAGTCGCCATCAACTACGTGTTTGAACCCACGGCCAAAAAGAAACAGGTGAGTGTCCTCACCTGCTGTGCTGCGTTCAGGAACACAGTCACATGCAGGAAACACAAACACCAGCACAGCTGTGTTTATTTATATTAATCTTTGAGAATCAAAAATGGAAAATGTAAGTGATTGATTTTATTAACAAAAACCAAAAACATCAAACAAGGAGCAAATCGATCACCAGGAAAATAATCTGAAATAAATGTTTGGAAACAGGAAGTTTACAAGGTTTAAGATGAAAGTAAAAGTATGTGGACATGGTGGATATGAATTCAGACTTCACAGATGAAGTCTGTGTCCCTCCACTTTTATTTTTTAAGTTTGTGTTTACTTTCTGTTTGCAGGAAATCCCCACTCCCACACCAATCAGTGAGCTGATCGATCAGCTGCCCATCGTACAGGTACAGTGAGGATGAAGCTGATGATGATGACCATGTATTTTCATTATGTTAACACCTGTGTGTGTATCTCTGGCAGGGTCGTTCTCGTCCAATCAGAGTGCTGAACAGACTGACTATTGTGATGTCAGACTCCAGTCACTTTGTGAGTGTTGATGGATTTTATTTTAGTTTCACTGTTTCTGCCTCAAATGAAAACCTGCTGCACAGGATTCACCTGTGTGTGTGTGTGTGTGTGTGTGTGTGTGTGTCCAGAGGCCAAACGCTGCAGAGTACCGTAGTTTCGACCTGCTGGCCCTGCAGCCCACCACAGAGAAACTCTTCCATGTGAGATTCACTGACAGCTGTTCACTGGTTCCAGCTCACATAAAGATTTAACATTCAAAATTTCATCAGTTTATAAAATCCAACACAATGTCACAATAAGATATGATAAGATAAGGGGTGTGGGGTGTGGGGGTGTGTGTGTGTGTGTGTGTGTGTGTGTGTGTGTGTGTGTGTGTTTTCAGGCAGCCTGTATGTTGTATGACGTCGACATCATCTGTATCTCAGTCACAGAGAAACTTCCTTTCTTCTTCAAGAGAGCGCCGGTCAACGGGGTGAGAGTCGTTAATATTATCATTGTTGTTACTATTGTTATTATTATTATTACTGTTGTTGTTGTTGTTTATTACATCACTGTATCTGTATATACATTATAGACCTGAACCAGGTTCAGTTTGATTTAATCCAACATGTCGACCGTTGCAGCTGAAAGTGAAGTGACTCCTCCCACCCTGGACACAAACTCTTTGTGACACTCCCCTCTGGCAGGAGGCTGCGGTCCTTCAGGACCAAAACCTCTCGCCACAAAAATAGCTTCTTCCCATCTGCTATCAGCCTTATCAACAAGGCTAGAGAGCCCCACTGTTGCTGATCAATTGCACCAATCACCAGAAAAAATTCCTTGTATGTGAAAACATACTTGGCAATAAAACTGATTCTGATTCTGATTCTGATTCTGAAATAAAGACAGAGGTTCAGTTAAAACATTTAAAACAGGAAATGATGTCATATAGATAATCAGTGATGTCATATGTTCAGTCTACTGGAGATTTAGTCAAGTTTAAATCTGTTTAAACGTCCTTCAGTGAAAACATCCACCATGTGTGTGGTGTGTGTGTGTGTGTCCAGGCTGTAGACAGAGGTCTGGTGTTTGAGGTGTCGTACTCTGCCGCCATCAGAGACTCCACCATGCGACGCTACACCATTGCTAACGCCATCAGTCTGATGGAGAGCTGTAAGGGGAAGGTATGTCTGTTGGGTACTGTTGACCCTACAGGCTCCTGTAGCTGTGACATAATGTGTGATGTCAGTGTGATGTCATCACTCTGACATCACACAAAATTTACAGACTGTTTCTGTCTTTCAGAGTGTGATCCTGTCCAGTGCAGCTGAGAAGGTCAGTGATCAATACATCAGTCAGTGATTGGTTGATCAGTATTGATCAGTATTGATCAGTATTACATCGTCTGTTTCAGGCTCTGGAGATCAGAGGTCCCTATGACGTCACCAACCTGTATCCTGCTTCGGCTGTCTGTGTGTGTGTGTGTGTGTGTGTGATGTTGTCTTCCTGACCTGCCTCTTCAGAGGTTTGTTGTTCGGTTTATCAGACGGAGACGCTAAAGAAGCTGTGTCCTCCACCTGTCGATCAGTCCTGCTCCACGCAGGTGAGTAACAAACTGTCACTGCTACTACTGAGGTACTGTAGTACTGTAGTGCTAATACTGCTGTTGGTAGTACTGTTTGGTTGTGCCAGTGTAGCTGAGGTGTGTTCTTATTGGACAGACAGGTGGACATATGTTCAGTGATTTAACAGCTGCTGATCACGTGTCACTGCTGACGTGGTTGAAAGCTCAGGAAATGCCTGTTATTGGACTTTTGAGTTGAGATTATCTCCAGATGTGTTGACATGTGATGACTGAGTCTAGCTGATCAGCTGATCAGAGGTGATCTTACCTGGACAGTGTCTGTCCTCAGAGACCAGGAAGACGGCCAGTGGGATCATCTACACCATGAGGAGCTGCAGTGAGTCGTCCTGTGAGCAGGAGGCGCCGCCGGACTCTGAGCTCTGTAGGTCCACCACCGTCAGAACCGCATCAGACACACTCGCTAACACAGCAGTCGACTGAAGGGAAATTAATTATGACAGAGACTCTGCAGGTCTTACTTCACTTTCCTGAAACAATCGATTATTTCAAATAGCAATCAGTTTTCTTTCTTGGTCCTTTGACTGATCGATTGATCAACAAACTGCTGCAGCTTTTTTCTTTTTAACGAGTTCACTGACAGCAGCAGGTAATTAATGCTCTGGAGCATAAATGTCCAGGTACCTGTAATGACAGGTGTGCTCCAGGTGACTGCAGAGCCCATTCATTGTCACAAGGTAATCATCTGCTGTTTTACCTGAACAGGTGAGGCTCCTGCTGCCAAGAGACACAAACCTGCTCTGACTGATTGAGTGACTGACAGCTGAGGAGGGTGGGACTTCTGGAGCTGACTGGCTGATTCCTTGTGTTTGGTTTGATTGACCGATTTACTGGACCACAGGATCTGATTTCACTGTAATGACTGTGGAATAAACACTTTGAAGAATCATGTGGACTCTTATTTTACAGCAGGTGATGGGACTGATCTTTGGATCTGAACCGCCTGAATGTGCAGAGTGAGAGATTCTGTTCTGTTCATCACGATCATGAAAATGATTCTTGTTTGTTCATCACAGCTAACTGAGCTAAAACAGCTATCTGAGACAACACAGCTAACGTTAGCTCAGAGGTCATATGGACACATCAGTGCTCAATAAAGATCTGAAAGTTCTAATCTGACTTCACACAAGTGAAGGAAACATGAGGAACATAACATCTGACTGAGGTGGAAATAACGTCAGTTAGCTTAGCATAATCACATATTTCCCTCAATTAGAAACTGTATGAACACTCGCTCTGAGCTTCACACGTCTGCACACACAACAAAATGTCTGAGCCTCTATAAGATTTGTAGTGGTGATGCCCTTCCCAGTTGTTTGCTGCTGATTGGACAGCAGCTGCAGATGTTTCCTGGCAACAGGCTTACACATTAACTACAGGTGCAGTCTGGTCACTGAATGGTCTGAGACACCGACAGGATGAACTGATCTGATGTGACATTCAAAAAACACACACACAAAGTTACTTGTGGGTTAAATCTTTGTATTATCTGACCATACCTCATGGTTTTATCTATAATCACTGTATTGATCTGACTCACTACAGCTTGTCAGACAAGGTGTTGAGTTTAGCTTTTCAGTCAGAGAGAAGCAGACCTCAGAAAAGTTTTTGGTCAAAAGTTTTATTTTGAAATTTGTCTGCAGTGCAAATGCTGCCCACTCATTGGTCAGACCCAAAGCAGGAAAAATTAAAAATAGAACTCTGCAGGAAGGTGTTTTACATTCAGTCACATTAAAAATAAACTGGTTTAAAATATAGACTCTTCATAAAAATATAAATCTACAAACAGGAAGTTCTGTTTCCCTGTAATTCATTAATTATAGGAGGAAACATAATCACTGAGAATGCGTCTCTCAGGTCAGTCCCTTTTACACATGTCTGAGGCTGACACAGGTCTGGACACCTGGGAGACTCTGATTGGCTGAGAGCAAACACATGATGTAAACAAATAAACATGACATCAAGTTACATTTCCTCTGTTCTGCTTTAGAAACAGTGTAATAGCCCTTTAGTGAGAGACAGTGAACATCTCATGAGCAGCGTGGAGGTCAAAGGTCAAATTGCTAATCATTATTGATTACTTATCATTAGCAGATATAAAATTACACACATAATGAGTGATGAGTTCACTGCACGTCAGACAAATCGCTGCCAATGCGTTCAGGTCTCTGACACAACATATGAACCTATCAGAAGTCACCAGGAAGAGGAAGAGGTTTGATTGGACAGGAGGAGCAGTGGTATTAAGAGGAGCATCACACCAAATTTTTGTGGTGTTTGAACTTTTTGCCAAAGAAACGTTAATTCCTGCTGGTTCTCCAAACTCCTCCTGATAGTGCGTTCAAGGACACGTGGACATCTTGGCAGCTGAGCAGTGATGAGCTGTGCTGTCAGATAATCAAATGCAGACAGAGGAGTCATGTGACAAAGCTCAGGTGATTTCAGCTGATCCAAACTCAGACATCGGATTGTCCTTGAACATATCAGCAGGAATAAATGAACCCTGGAGTTAAAAGGCCAAAATGTGACCAAAAAAGCACCTGATTGGTCCTTTATGTGGGAGTGGTCATGATGACATCATCCAAGTTAGTTAGTGAAACACCTGAAGCAGGAAGCTGAGGCACTGCAGTCTGGACGGTTTCTGAAGGGTTTTAGGATGACTCAGTGGACCCTGAAGGTGTCAGGAGGTCGGAGGTAGGGGGTAGGGGGTAGGGGGGGCCTCCTCCTGTAGGAGTGTTGTTGATCAGCTCAGTGGCCCATGATGTGGTTGATGTGGCCCTGAAATGAAAACTGTGTTCAGAACCAGGAGACAAGTCAACTACAATTCCCAGGGTGCATTTCACTGACAAACATCCAATCAGCTTCAGCTTCAGTTTCAGCTCCGCCCCGCCCCGCCCTGCCCCGCCCCGCCGGGTAGGGGAGGGTGTAGGGAAATTGGAATTGGGCCAGGGGAGTGAGTGTCTCAGTGAAGGTGAGGTGGGAGTGAACAGGTAGTTTCACTGGTCTGAACCTGCTTCAGCAGCATTTCCACATCACACACACCTGCTGTGTGCCCGCCTGTGATTGGTCAGTGTGCTCTGATGCTAGACTATGAATCAAGCCTTGTCTGTGTCTATGGAGAACTGTTGTCAGAGGTCAAAGGTCAGATGATAAACCAGCAGGTCTGATCATTTGATTAGATTAACCTTTATCAGCATCACAGGTGTTCATTACCTTAAGGTTCCTGTCTCATTCTCTCACACACACTCACACACACTCACACACACACACACACACACACACACACACACACACACACACAGACAGACACACACACAGACACACACACAGACACAGACACACACACAGACACACACACAGACACACACACACACACTTACTGGTTCTCCTCCGAGACATCTGGGACAGCGGAGCTGAGGAGGTCTGGATCGGACCTGCATCAACACACACAACACACACACGAACACACAAACATTAACATGTCACCATAGCAACAGCCCCATGACAATAACAGCATCACTTGACGAAAGGACAGTGTTTGACCTAAACATGATTTCTCATTGACAAAGTGTAACATGAACCACAACTCTATCGATGAGCTTTACTGTCTGTTGTCATGACGACCTCCACTGACCTGCTGTTCTTCTTGCTGATTGGTCACAGTGAAGCTGTGGGTCGTTTCCATTGGACATTCAGTTGTCTGGAGCTCCGCCTCCAAACACACCCGCTTCTGAAATCAATCATCATCTTCATCATCATCACAACCATCATCTTTGTCATTACGATCATCATCATCACCATCATATATGGAGACATGACGCTGAATTAAATCCTGATGGAATCACTTCTCTAAATTTAGCCACAGCTGTCTCAGAGATCAGGTGACGGTATGTTTGTCTGATGTCCAGGAACAGGAACTGAGGTCATGACATTGATCTGATAGATGAGGATTCTGTTAATGATCAGTTTTGATGCCATAAATGAGAAGCAGGTCGAGGGTGTGGTTAAACAGCGAGAGAAGACAGTTCAAAGAGCTGAAGCTATCGACAGCAACCACCAACAGTAATGACTCCATCTGTGCTGAGAACCGAACTCTGGACCAGGACCAGGGTCACTGGAACAGAACTGATGAGAAAGGCTGACAAGGTCTTGTGGAGTTTAGGTTCAAGGCTGATTGACCGTGACACAGCCAGGTGTCAGAACAAATCAATAAATGGATCTGATATCAGATTGTTTACTAATTAAAGCTTTAGACTCAGTGTTGGACGTGTGTTCCTAATAAACCAGACATGAGGACTTTAAGTTTCAGAACTCATCCATTCATCTACAGGTAGAAAACAGTAAGGGGTGAGATTATCATCATCATCATCATCATCATCATCATCATCAGTCAGGTCTCACCGCTCTGCAGCTCCACGGTTCCGGCTCCAGGCTCCTCTTCTTCAGGAGGTTAGCACACTGCATGCTAACGGAGCTAACGGAATCTCGGTCCCTGCTGGCGGACAGAGAAGACTTCGGTTCGGTTAGCCTGGAGCTAACGGCCGGTCCGGCAGAGCTAGCAGTTAGCCTGTTGTCTGAGAGGGATTACTGTGTCCAGCGGAAGTTCTCGTTTTCCCGCTCACAGTAAGTAAATCCTGAAACCGAACTGACCCGCGGAGTGAAAACTCACTTTCTGCGTCCAACTGACTGTTGTTGTTGAGCGACCTTCTTGTTGACCGGCGATTTCAAGTATGCAGCAACTAGGTCAACACTTCCGGTAATGGACGGAGACGATTCTTCACAATAAAAGCACCCGCGTTTCTGTGAGAAACCATTCATTTAAAGGCTAAATCACGCACAGTAAATCATTATTACAACGTATTTATTTTATTTTATCAAGTTAATTAATACAGATATTACTTATTTGCCTATATGACACTAATGTCAAAAAACAACTAATGTTACAGTATTTATTATGTCAAACTAATAGGCTATTTTAAAACCCAATTCTCATACTCATTTAAAACGCCAATATAAATGGCTGTTTAAATCTTTTATTTTACGGGTCCACTACTACTGTTCCAGTCTTTACTTTTAATATCCATTTTTATTTCATTCCATTTTATATGCGCAATTTCATTTTTTAATTTTTTTTATTTTATTTTTCATAATTTGGCCTTTTAATTGTATCTATTTATAATCATCATCTATCCAGCTATCAGATCCAATTCCCTGAAAAATGTGCTCCATTTCAACAAATGAAATATATATTTATTCATTTATTTTTATAAAACATTTAGATTAACAATGATGAAATTTAAAACAGACAAAAAAAGAGAAGTTGCTTTTACTTTGAAGTCCTACTCACTAACCCGGAAGTCTGATTTACGTCTGTTTGACACGTCACGTTTTCACTTTTTTTACGCTTGATTCCGTTTCAAATCGTGTGACGGCAGAGTGAGATGAACCAATCAGAGTCAGCACAAACTCTCACGAGATTTGAAGACCTCTACCCGCAGTGTGACGCTGCAGTGGCCGTGTGTGAGCAGCAGCCGGCAGCAGACACGTTCACATGAATCTGACTCCAGACTTTCTCCACTGGAGACTTTACTGTGGTGACAGTCAGCTGACTGTCAGCTGTCAGTCAGCTGACTGACAGCTGACTGACACTGAGGTCTGATGATGTTTGACCTGAGCTGATCCTTAATGGTCCTGATTGGGCCAGATTGTTCACCTGAACATGAAGAACTGAGGCAAAAACATCAGTTACACCTGCAGACAGAGAGAAGATGGAGGGAGGGATGGTTGGATGTATGATGGGTGGAGGGAGGGATGGTTGGATGTATGATGGGTGGAGGGAGGGATGGATCGAGGGGAGGACGGAGGGAGGGATGGTGCTTCTCTCCTGAGATTCTGTTAAACGAGTGGAAACTGTTTGACCAAACGGAGCGAAAGAACAAGAAAGAAAAGAATGAAGGGGATGAGGGAGTGAAGGTCGGCAGAGTGCTAAATGTTGTTTTAGATGAAGTCCGGTCCCTCAGGCCCCCCCCCCCCAGTTGTTTCATATTATCTTCATGTTAAAGGAGTCTGAGCGGAAAATCTGGTCCCTGAGGCTCAAAAACAGAGAAACTGCTTCATCTGCTGCAGCTGAGCTTTAAGACCAGGACCAGGACCAAGACCAGGACCAGAACCAGGACCAAGACCAGGACCAGGACCAGGACCACGACCAAGACCAGGACCAGGACCAGGACCACGACCAGGACCAAGACCAGGACCAGGACCAGGACCAGGACCAAGACCAGGACCAGGACCAAGACCAAGACCAGGACCAGGACCAGGACCAGGACCAGGACCAGGACCAAGACCAGGACCAAGACCAGGACCAAGACCAAGACCAGGACCAGGACCAGGACCAGGACCAGGACCAAGACCAGGACCAAGACCAGGACCAGGACCAGGACCAGGACCAGGCGGTCTGAGGTTGTGGTTTGTCCTTTGGTGTCTTTGTTTTATCTAACAACCACACTGAGGACACAGAGGCAGGAGGACTGCAGGGTGACCGTTTCAGCCTGACCCTCTAACAGGCCTACCAGGCCCAGGACCAGGTCCTGAGAAGTACTGGAGTACATGTGAGGGACCAGTTCATCTCAGGACTCCGTTCAATTCAATTCAATTCAATTTTATTTGTATAGCACCAAATCATAATATACATTATCTCAAGGCACTTTACAGGGTAAGGTCGAGACCTTACTTTGTTACAGAGAAAAACCCAACAGTTCCCACAACGAGCAGCGCTTGGCGACAGGGGAGAGGAAAAACTCCCTTTTAACAGGAAGAAACCTCCAACAGAACCAGGCTCAGGGTGGGGGGGTCTGCCTCGACCAGTTGGGTTTAGGAGGAGATTAAAAAGGGGGGGTGGGAGGAGGAGAGAGGAGAAAAGAGAGAGAGAGAGACCAGGAACAGCTGTGTAGGTAATGGTGTTATCAGTAATAATGACAGGTAACAGTGGTTAATAGTAAAGATGAGTAGTGGTGGATCTGGATCCTGCTGCTCCAGAGGCAGAGAGACCTGCAGAATGAGGACAGAGAGAGGGACAGAGAGAAAGAGAGAGAGAGAGAGAGAGAGAGAGCCCAGTGAATCATGGGAATCCCCTAGCAATCTAGCTCTATAGCAGCATAACTAAGGGATGGGTCAGGACAGATCTTGAGTGGAGATCTCACCTGTTACCTGTTCATGTGACAGGGGTTCAGTCTGTCACAGTCTCTGTTACACAGTGACATCAGTGTGTGTTACACAACATCATGTGTGTAACTGTGTGTTACACACATGATGTTGTGTAACTGTGTTCAGAGCTCTGAGCCTCTGTCTGTAACTACCTGAAACAGTTGAACATGACATCAGTCGTAAACAGGAGCGTACCATGTCCCTTTAACCCTCTGGGTCACGGGGCTCAGTTCTGGTCGGGGCCCAGACCCCCTGAGCAGCGAGTCCCTGGGCCAGACGCTGCGCCATCCCTCTACTCACTGCCTGCACTTCCTGTCTGTCTCTACTGTCTCTGCTGAATAAAGGCAGTCAATAAAAGACAGTGTATCTACAGCAGAGGTCAGAGGTCACCTGAGTCCACCTGCTGTTGTTTCACACACTGAAGTTGGAGGTTTTGGTTCTGGAGACATATATCTCTCCTGAAGCTGAACACACAGCTGAAAGTTTAAACAGGAAATGGAGGTTGATGTGTGGAGGCCCCTCCCACCTTTCCTCGTGTTGCCATCGCCATGGAAACGTCTGGACAGAGATCAGACATGAGGAGTGACTGTCAGATTAAAGGCCTCTCTTTACCTCCTCAGTCATTCCGGGGGCTTTTATTTTGCTGAGCAGAGACAGGCGGGAACGCAGACTCCGATCTGATCCTCCTCCGCTGCTCTCCTCACGCTGTTGTGTTCCTCTGCTTTAAACGCGACTGATGTCGTGTTCACGTCTGCAGCTGCAGGAGGAAAACAAAATATTCTGAGGGTCCCTGTAGTAGCTTTTGATCGTGTCACATGAGCTTCATCAGCTGATGGAGGAGAACACTATGAACTGTGAAATAGTTTTAATGGTTTTCATGTCATTCAGTTGTCAGTGTAGTTCTATAGTGCACAGGTACACAGGTGTGTGGCACTGCTCACTGTTGTGTGTGTGTTGTGTTGTTCAAACACACATTACACAAACGTGTCTGAACTTCACTGTTCATTTATCATTAATTAAATATGTTTGTGTTCTTATGACAAAGTGTTGATTTACTCTACAGTAACAGACACACACAATCTTTCTCGCTCTCTCTCAGGTTCACTCCCTCCATTAATTGGTTCCCTTGGCAACCGCTCAGATGAAATATTAACTTTAATGGCCTTTACACTTTTATTGATTTCTGCCTGACTGACAGCTGACACTGTGTGTGTGTGTGTGCATGCTCTGTAAAGTTTGAATTGTTTCTAATATGTATATTGATCCCCCCCCCCCCGCAGGAGGCCGCCTGTGGCCTGTGCCTTCTTGTGCTTTTACTTTGAAGGATGATGAGACTGATCAGGGGTCAAATTTTAGACTAAGAACAAATTCAACACAAGACCATGTGTGTGTGTGTGTGTGTGTGTTTTACATCAGTTTGATTGACAGGTCTGACAGCTGTATGATTGATTACCCTCCAACCAACCACAGCCTGATGTGTGGACCCTCCACAGTGTGAGTGTGAGTGTGTGTGTGTGTGCCAGCGGACTGTGACGTCTCTATTACAGTGTGAGGTCGGCAGGCAGGCTGGGGTCAGAGGTCAGACGTCCCGCCCACACAGAGCTGCAGAGTGAAGTTTGTGTTTGATCAGCAGCTGCAGCCTGAGAGCAGATGATTAAAGGTTCTGTTAACGAGGTTTTAAACATGAACAACTGTTCTGTATTTTAAAGTAATGTGGAGTCATGGCGTCTTGAGCAGAGAACAAAGCCACACCCCCACTGTGTGTGATGTAATCTGAGTTTCTCTGCTCTTTGTTTTGGTATCTGGTCTGGTTGCATGTGCATGTTGCATGTACATGTGCATGTTAGCGCATGTGAGTCCTTCCTGTTGCTCCTCCCCTCATTTATAAACACACAGGCTCCGCCCACAGCTGAGATGACATAGATAAGACCAGAGTCTGGTCAGGAGGAGTTTTTACTGACAAGACCTGTTTTTTGGAGCCAGACTCTCGTGGTCAAAAGAGGAACTG